>NW_006399871.1:2711202-2732771 GCF_000299155.1 Elephantulus edwardii
GAACGGTGGTCCCTAGACCACCAGTAGCAGCAGCCCTGAGAGCTTGTTTGAAAGGTACATCTCAAGACCTGCCTAACTGGGGAGCCTCTCTGTTGAGGAGGCCCAGGAATCTGTTTTCTTTGAGGATTCTGACTTGTGGTCTAGTCAGAAATACGGTTTAAGGCTGAGGGAAGAGTGGGAAGATCATTTATGTGAAGCACCTGATACGCATTGAGTCATTCATATTATCCTCATAGAAATCCTGTGACGTGAATATAATTGGCCTCATTTTACATATTTAAAAGAACTAAGGTTCAGAGGATCTGAGAGACTTGTTAGTTTGTAAGGAAGCGCACAGTCAGGATTCAAGTCCCCACGCGTCTGACCTCAAGTACACCCTATTCACTGCACCCCAAGGTTTTCGGAATGTAACATGCGCAGTGCCTGGGAGTTCCGGGAGGGGCAGGAGAATGAAATGAAATGTAGCCCCTCAGGTTCTATGTTGGAACAAAGTGTGAGTATAAAGAATAAACAATAAGCAACATGGACTGGTATATTTCTCCAAGGCTGAGCCAGTGGCTTTTGTTTAAAGTTCTATTGTTTACTCCCAAGGGACAAGGGGATGGAGAAACTTAGAACTAGCTGCTTGGACAGGAGCCCAAGAGGGCTCGGCTCACTTCCTTGGGAGCCTGGAATGTGAAGGGTTGGGGATCCAGAGAAAGCGGAACTCAGGGAGCTTGAGGGCCGCTGGGAACCCAGGAGGGCGGGTCTGTGGTTTCCAGATGCACAGATGATGTAATGTCTGCCTGGCCGCAGACACCACTCCTGCTCAGAGCAGCCCTTCCAGGCTGTGGGACCCTGGGCCCTGACTGGACTTTGGACTGCTGCCCAAAGGGTGGGCTTAGTCCTGAAGCTGTTCTCGAAACAGGCCCACCAGCTGGGGCCACCGTGCCTAGACCCAGGCCTGTCAGAAGCTTGGCTCAATGCCATGGCTCTGGGCCGGTTTGCCTGGGGTCACTTCCTTTGATCATTCAACACTGGTTACTGCTGTCCAGTAGACTTGGCCTGCTTTCCTGTCCACTACCATCACTGACTGTCGGACTTGTGATCAAACACAAAAGCTCTTCCAGTCCAGCTATTCAAATGGAAAACAAAGCTGAGAAGGGACTTCCCCAGGTAAGGACAGGGCGTATCAAAATCTGTATCTCTCAATACCTCTCTAATACCTCTGTGATACCATTTAATGATAATAATCTCTATCGTTCCTGTAGTGTTCCATAATCTGCAGAACGCTTCCATGTGTTATTTCCTGTGACCCCGCAGAAACCCTGTGGGACTGTGGGACCGAGAGTTTCTGTTTAACTCACGGCTGAGCAATTTGAGGATTATGCTTTAACCCACTTGCTCAAGATCATCCACTACTAAGTGGCAGAGCCAGTGCACATGCCCAACTGGTCTCTTCTCAAATTCTTCTTTTTTCATTTTTAAAACTTTATTCTATTATTTTGTGTGTGTGCCATCAAACTGGATCTGACTAGTACAGGAGGAGATTGTCCCTCCTTCTCCAGTACAGCATTTAGTGGATTCGAACAGTGCACCTCTAGGATTGCAGTAGTCCCAAATTCTTGCTCAGCGCTTCATTCCCGGCGGCATGAGCAATATCCTGGTGCCCAGGGAGGGCCAGAGGAATCACATGGTAATTCCTGAGCTCTCTAAGGTTCTATCTTATCCAGTGACTGGATAAGGTCCTCTCCCATGCATGTGGTGCAGACGAGTCCTCAGCTTGAGCAAATGGCCGGGGCAGCAGCTGGTCTGACCACTGAGGGCAGGACTCTTTTTGAGCTGCCTCTCACTTGCACGAAATAGCTCTCGGCACCTTCCCACTGTGCTCTTCTCTAGGAAGGATCTTCTCTGGTTTTGCACACTGTACAAAATGAAAAAAAAAATTAACCAAAAACTAAAAACAATCTAGAAAACAAATTAACTCAGAATAAACCACTATGCCACTGTGTCAATTCTGACTCTTGCAGACGTCCTATTTTTTTTCAAAGTAGAATTGTTCTACAGGATCTTCACGACTGTGATCTTTCCAGTCTCCAGGTTTTTCTTCCGAGGGATCTCTGAGAGATTTAAACTTCCGGCTGAGTGCTTAACTATTTGCACCACTCTGGGACTTGGAACATTGTTGTTGTTGTGTGCCATCGAGTCGTCTGCAACTCACAGGGACCCCTGTGTACAATAGCTCTGAACCCTGCCCTATCCTGAGACAGTCTCACTGTCTCTAACACATCTTCCTCCATTACCCCAGTTGCTGTGTCAATCCATTTCATCTGGGGTCTTCCTCTCCTGTGCTGTCCCTCCACACTTCCAAGCATGATGTCCCTCCTGACCACGTGCCTGGAATATGTGAGAGGGAGCTTCAAAATCCTTGCTTCCAAGGAGAAACTTGGCTTCATCCTCTCCAGGATAGACCTGTTCTCTTTTTGTTTGTTTGTTTGTTTGTTTGTTCTCTTGGTAGTCCATGGTATGTTCTCTAGCACCACAACTTAAAGGCATCAATTCTCCTTCTGTCATTCTTAGTCATTGTCCGGCTCTCTGATGCATAGCAAGGAACTGTGAAAACCATAGCCTGAATCAGGCACACCTGAGCTTCAATCCATACTGCTGCACATTGTCGGTAACAGAAATCTATCATGTGTCAATCTACCTTTCTCTCCAACAAAGCTAAAACATGCTCAAGAATGGAAGGGCAGAAAATATTAACATTTTTGTCAAATATGACTGAGAGTTTCATGCCTAAATCTAGACTCTAACACCCAGGAAACCCAGAAAGGTAAGCTGTTATTTAATTCGGTAAATTTGGCAATTAAAATTATTATGATAGAAAAAATGATTATGACACTGATCTTTGATTTCACTTACTGAGGCTATTCTGGGCTCTGGTATCTCTTATATCCATTACCCAAAGCCTCACAGCATGTAAGTGAAGAAGCCAGGACTGGAATCAGGTGTAGGGTGACTTAGAAGCATGTAATATCACACTTCTCTCCCATACTTTTTAAGGAAAGATATGGAACATACCCATGCTTCTTAGGTCTGGAGCAGGCAGACAGACCCCAATGCTTTTAAGCATCGGTCGCTACATGGAGCCTTCTGAGATCTCAGCCAAGTTCTTTAAGGCAAAGGCTCTGTACACAAACCAGTTAAACATGCTCTTGGGCAGTGTGCCACTGACAGCCGAAGCGAGGCTGCCATGTCCCTTTGTGTAGGCTAGATCCCAGGCATAAGTGCCAATTGCTTGGGATTCCCCATTGACATCAGTACTGATCTCTGGCTGGGTTCTGGGGTGTTCTGTGCCAGGAGAGTGTCTGCAGGTGGCTTTCACCCAGCTGGCTCAGGCAGGGAAGGGAGCGGCCTGCACTGATGCAGGAGTCAGATATATGCTCCTTTCTCTGGCCTTGGGTCCCCATCACAACACACGTTCGTCTCCTTCAACTATGCCTCTTCTGATGGGCTTTCTAGGTGAAGAAGGAGGTGCTGAGCAAAGGCTATATCCCTCGCTGTTCAGAGAAGACACAGTCCACTCAATCCTTTGACCTTAGAGAGAGTGACATAGTCAATGCTTCTTAAAGATTGAATTGTGTCCCCTTAAAAAGATATATTAAAAATCCTTACCCCTGTACCTATGAATATGACTTAGGTTAACATGATGAATCCTAATCCTACATGACTAGGGTCCTTACAAAAGATGTACAGAGACAGGGAGCCAGAGAAGAGATGCTAAGTAAGGTTGCAGCCAAAGACAAGAAAACAGAAGGCAGGAGGGAGCCATGAAACAATTTCACCTTCAGGCCCCTAGGAATAAATCAATATCAGATTCTGAGACAACAAACTTCTGTTCTTTAAACAAACAAACAAGGTAAAAGCTCCCACTTGGTTACAGCAGATAAAAGTTACAGTCAAAACTACAGAAGACGCAAGGTAGATTGGCCCTTCCACCGCAGGGAGGAGGCTGGGGTGCTCAGGGACAAAGAGGAGTTTTAGAATATTATGCTGAAGTAAAATGGGGAGCAAAGAGCAAGCTGGTTGTGCTCAAAGATGGAAAGTTGAGCATAAAACATGAACATCTCTATCCGAAAGTACTCAAAGTGTCCCTAGACTCTCTCACTGAGAAACCTCAGTGAGCTGTTGTTCAATCAGGTAAATTTGGCAAGTCTGATGCTTCTCTTGCTTGAAATCCTAACCCTTACTGAGACTTCACACTAACACAGAATGAATGAGGTCTATTGTTGATGCGCTCTGATGAAGTAACTCAGCCTGTGTGTACTGTGAGTCTGGGACTTCGAGGGATGGCGCTGGGCTTAGCATTGAGTTACAAATGACTTGTTTTGATTAATTAAGGCATGATTGTGTACTTGGCATTAAAATGCAATGAGTATACAGCTTAATTAAAGTCATCTACATATACACTCATATATGGACTCTTGTTGTGTGCCATCGAGTCAGAACTAACCCATAGCTGACCCTTCAATGGGTTTTCAGAGGCAGGAAATCGCATGGGAGGAGACTGACTATCCTTTGCCCACAAAGAAGCTGGTGCATTTGAACTGCATGTCCTAGGGACTGCAGTGCAGCTTCTTTCCACCAGGCCACCAGAGCTCCCTATTTAACTACTTGTTGTTGTTAGGTGCCATTGAGTCAAGTGCAACCCAGAGCGACCCTGTGAACAACAGATCTGAACCCTTTCCAATCCTGCGCCACCCTCACACTTCCTGACACACTGGAGCACTCATTGTGTCAATCCATCCTGTTGAGAGTCTTCTTCTTTTTCACCAATCCTCCACCTTTCCAAGCAAGATGTCCCTCCCTAAGAAATAGCCTATCTGAGCAACATGACCAAACTATGTGAGACAAATCTTTATTATCTTCGCCTCCAAGGAGCACTCTGGCTGCACTCCACCCAAGACCTATTTGTTTATTCTTTTGCCAGTCCATGGGCTCTTCAGCACTCTTCTCCAACATCACAGCTCAAATGCATCAATTCTTCTTCTGTCATCCTAATTCATTTTCTGGCTCTCAGATGCATAACAAGTGTTCAGAAAGACCACGGACTGAATCAGATGTACCTTAGTACTCAGACTGACATCATTGCTCCTCAGCAATTTGGAGATGTCTCTGATTGCAGGTTTTGCAATGCAATACATCTCCTGATTTCTTGACTGCTGGTATCACAGGTGTTGATTCTGGATCCAAGTAAGATGAAAATTTAACTGCTAGAATAATTTAAAAAAATAGAATATTGTCTGAACCCTAGAATTTTCTTTGTTCCTCCACAAAAACAATACCCATCCCTAGAGGTCATCATTCTAAACTTCACCAAGGTACTGCGAAAGAAAAACCTGTTGATCTACTTTTAAAATTCGGCCCAGCGGAACACAGTTCAACTCGGACACACTCAGGGTTGCCATGAACTAGTAATAGTAGCATCAACTTGATTGCTACTAACTTTTGTTTTTATTACTACAATACGTTCTCCCTGCTTTCGAATGTTACATAAACAGAATCATTCATTAGACTTACTAGTATTTTCTTCTTCCCTTCTTTCTTAAAATAATGTAATTTGAGAGAAAATTTACAAAGCTTGTTGGGTTCCTCCCCATTTAATTATTGATACATATTCTGCATTATAATATTAATTATAATACTCATTCTTTTCTCTTACAATTCTTATTTCTATTAATCCTTCTACTCTACTCTTTCCTGCCTCTTTCTATGCATCAGAAAGCTGGACAATGACTAAGAATGACAGAAGAAGAATTGATGCTTTAAGTTGTGGTGCTGGAGAAACCGTGGACTGCTATGAGAGCTAAACAGGTTCATCCTGGAGAGGGTGAAATCAGGCTGCTCCTTGGAGGCAAGGATTTTGAAGCTTTGTCTGACATTCTTTGATCATGTTGAAGGAGGACCAGTCCTTGGAGAAGGACATCATGCTTGGAAGGGTGGAGGGACAGAGCAAGAGAGGAAGATCCTGGCTGAGATGGATTGATTCAGGGACGGGGTAATGGGGTTAGGTGTGTCAGAGATGATGAGGTTGTCTCGAGCTGGAGCAGGATTCAGAGCTGTTGTACATGGGGCCATGATGAGTCACAAGCGACTCGATGGCACACAACAACAACAATAGAGTTTAATTAATATTCTTTTTCCTGCTCTTCCTCCCAGTGGAACACACTCTTCTTCCCTCCAGCCCTTATAACATTACATTTTTTTTTCTCTTGTTCTCTGTTCTTGCTGTTAAGTGCTATGCAGTTGGTTCCAATTCCTAACGACCTTATGTATAGAACACTCCGAAACACCTTAGTCCAGCGCCATCCTCACAATCTCAGCTGGGCTGGAGCCCACTGTCCCATCGCTGTAGTCACTGTGTCATTCTGTCTTGTTGAAGCTCTTCTACTGTACCACGCATGGTGTCTTTTTCTCCAAGGACTGGCCCCTCTTGATATCATATTCAAGGCGCATGAAACTTGATCCTACAGATCTTCTGACTGCCCTTCTTCATAGATTCCATTATTTAGTTACTCTTTATTATATTATTATCAAGCCGTTCTTATGTTCATATGCTTAATTGGCATTGGGGTTGTTTTTTTTTTTTTTACTTGCCGGGGGTTGGTTTTGGTTTTGGTTTTTTTTTTTTTTTTTAGATGCCTTATTTTTGGGACCAATTTAGGGTCATAATTACAAATAAAGAATAGACCCTGGGCCTGAGGAAGGAAGCACTGAGGAAACTGGTCATTCTGGGAACTGTTCCCAGGATCCAATCTGAGAGACAAGGTCAGTGCATGGTCAGAAAAGGAAGCTTCTGACTCCAAGAGAAGGTTAATGTTTGGAGAGATTAACACATTCAAGATGGAATGCGATTATAAATGGAGTATGTTGCAGTCCTTGTGGAAACAGGGGCTTGTGGTGTTGGAAACCAGTCTTAAAACTCATTTCTGCCAGGTGGGTTCTAAGCTCATAACAACCATATTGTACAGAGTGGAAATGCCCATAGGGGTTTCAAGGCTATCTTTATGGAAGCAGCTGATGGTGTGCAATTGTCAAATCCAACAGGATGTCTTTGATATCAAAGCAGATGAATTCTGCATCTTGGGAAGACCGATGAGGTGGTCTGGATGGTGCTGTGGATCCACTTGGTGAACAACCAAGTTAGCTGGTCAATCTACTTGGTGTAGACTCTGGGCTTGTTGCGTTGGTCACAGAGGAAATCTCTCCAGAACATAAAGTCCTGACAAGAATTATCACAAGCCATAGGTCACTAAGAATCATTCTGGAAAATGTCTCTGCCCTCTTTGTCACTAGCACAGAACATGGTGCGATCTACCTGGCCTTCTTACACCTGGTGTCAACCAGCACCATGATGTCTGAGTACTGGAGGATCTTGAGAAAGTTAACCTGGTATGGCTGCTTCTCCAGTGAAATACGAAACAGGTGGTCCTAGCAGATGGACAAGGGGAGGTGATGGACTTGACATTGTGGATTATTTTGTTCTTCTTGATAAGCATGAAATCCTTGCCTTGGATAGATAGGCTGGGGATAGTCAAGTGGAGAATAAATTTGATCCCCTGGAGCTTCTGCTGCGCAGATTCATAGATGCATGACAGGAAGTGGTAACACAGAAGGATACAGAAATTGACACTCCTGAAGCGCGCTGCCATGAACCACCCCAACATGGCCACATCGTAGATGGGCCTCATCAACAACACAGCCTGCCACTTCCGCAAGTGCGTCTCACTCTCTAACCTGTTTACTTCGTTAAATTTATTTATTTATGTTTATTATACTAGTTTATTTACACAATTTAAATACATCATCCTTCAGAACAGATTCTTCCATCCTCATCCCTCTGCTTCCAGCCTCCCCCCTCACCTTGGATCCTTATACTCATTCTATAATGATGTTTTATATAATATTTGTCCTTAAGAGACTGAGTTAGTTCACTCAGCAAAATGCTCTCCAGTCCCTTTGAGTGAAAGTTTACAGATCATATTTATAAATATTCCCATGCAATGAAGGTCATTCCAAGGCAGTCAAGTACCCTGCTTGGCCTTGTCAATAACTTCTCCTGTCTCACTTCCACCCTCAGGGAACTCCCTCCATGTCCAATCTGAACGAGCATTTCTGGAATATTAATTATTTATATGGCATTTTGGGTGAGAGAAGGATAAATTTCCTCCCAAGCAATTAACTGCCTCTGAAAACACGCTGGGTTTCCATAGGGTCTACTACGAGTCGGTCCTGACTCTATGGTACACGTGGGAATTTTGTATAATAGTTGTGTGAGACATACAGATATGAACGAGATATCCATCTCAAGGAGTCTAAACTTAGCTAGTTATTGGCATTGTTGTTGTTGTGTACCATAGAGTTGGAAACGATCCATAGTTAAACATCCAGTGGCTTTTCAGAGGCAGTTAACAGCATAGGAGGAGACTGCTAGTCTTTCTCCCTCAGAGCAGCTGATGGCCTCGAACCGCGTGCCTTCAGGACTGCAGCGCAGTTATCAACACTAGATGCTGTTAAGTCTGCTCTGTGTATATAACAGAAGAAAATCCTGTCCAACCCTGTGCCATCCTCACAATCTCTGCTGTGCCCCGGGAGGTTATACCTATGTAATCAAAATATAAGGAAGATGTAGATGATGTTAAGTGGCCAAACCAAGGCTGAGATAAAGCATTAGTGTTCAGAGAATAGCAAGACAGATAATTTTCAATGGGGTAATCAGAAAAGGCTTGACAGGGGAGGTAGCAGTGAGGTTTGGCATTGAAGGAGAAAAGTCATGCCCACCCATGTTTATCGCGACTTTGTTCACAAAAGCAAGGAGCTGGAAACAACCTAAGCGCTCATCAACAAATGAATAGAGAAGCTGTGGTATATTCACACAACGGAATACTACACTGCATTGAAAAACAAGGAACTCATGCAATATTATTCAAAATGGGTGACCCTGGAGGACATTATGCTGAGTGAAGTATCTCAGCACAAAAGGACAAATATTGCATGGTGCCACTGTTGTAAAACAGAACTGACATCGGGGTTGCGGGTGGGGGGGGAGACTGAGAAAGATGGGTTAAATAATGTATACTGCATTGAAAGGTGAGGGAGAAAACTGTTTAAAAGGGATATGTGATAAGGTATTTTTGTCATGATGGGAGTCCAGAGCGAAGGCTGCATAGTGGAGTGGACCTTGGGGGAGGGATTGTAAAACAATGAAATAATTTTTCTTTTACTTTTCCCAGAGGGGAGTGTACTGCGGGGCAGAGGTGGCCAGGGAGAAAAGTGCAACAATGAATGAATGGAAATCTAAAGTCTGCAAATTTTTATTGAAATTAATAATAAAAAAAACTTTTAAAAAATTAAAAAGGAGAAAAGTAAATTTAAAAAGTTCAAAATGTGGTAATTGGGTTACTAGGAGTTAGACTCAACCTGATGGCATTGTTTGTTCTTTTGTTTTGGTTTATGGAGAACTCACTGTGTCAGGCAAAGGCGAATCTGCAAACATTAGGAGTTCATTACCTCTTAAGCTCATGAGGACAGGGGCCACCTTGTCTAACCCAGCTCAGTGTTTGTCCACAACATAACGCTTTATCCATGACACCACCAGAGTTCCTGACACAGAAGCTACTCTGTTAAAATGAATTGCCTTGAATCTTTTGGCTGGAGTTGAGGGACCTTGGGGGGAGGCACATTCAGGGGGTAAGTTAAAACTGTAGTTACCCATTCTGCACACCAAATTGCCTCAAAACACAGCTTAAAAGCAACAATATATATTTATTACCACTCCCTATTTTGGTGGATGTGGAAATCAGGAATGGCTGGGATGGGTGGTTCTGCTTGGAGTCTCATGAACTGAGGCCAACACACTGGCTGAGGCGGCTGTCATCTAGAGGCTCCGCTAAGTTGGGGGATCCCCTTCCAAAATGACTCATCTCTACGGCTGGCGAGTTGGTGCTGGCTTTGGCGGAGGCTTCACTTCCTCATGAGCGCTCCTCCGCAGGGCTGGTTAAATGTCCTTTTAACATGATGATCGCCTTTCCCCTGAGTAAGCAGCAGCCCGAGAGCGAATGAGGGACTGGAGGAAGCCACGGCCTTTTAATGGCCTAGCCTCGGAAGTCATAAAGCTTCATTTCTGTCACATACTGTGCAAGTCAGTAAATCAGGCTCATTCTCAACAGGAGGGTGGTTGGGTTCCATCTTCGAAAGGGAGAAGTGTCAAAGAATTTGCATACATATTTTAACGGACCATAGAGAAGGAGGATGGGTAATTTTCTGTGGTCGGAACTGAAGGGCTTTGGGGGCCAAAGTGACTCCAAGGGCTCCACCCTCTGTAAAAGGCCCCCTTGCCATATGGAGAAACTGGAACTCTTATTCACTGCTGGTGGGAATGTAAGATGGTGCAACCATTGTGGAAGGCGATGTGGCGCTTTCTCAAAAAATTGCAAACAGAGATACCATTTGACCCAGCAATCCCATTACTGGGAATATACCCCAGAGAGACCATGTCTGTCATCCAAGCAGATATTTGCACACCCATGTTTATCGCAGCTTTGTTTACAATAGCAAAGAGTTGGAAGCAACCTAAGGGCCCATCAACAAAGGAATGGATAGAGAAGCTGTGGTATAGTCACACAATGGAATACTATGCTGCATTGAAAAACAAGGAACTCATGCAATATTATTCAAAATGGGTGACCCTGGAGGACATTACACTGAGTGAAATATCTTAGTCACAAAGGGACAAATACTGCATGGTGCCACTGTTGTAGAATGGGTCTGACATCAGGGTTGGGGTATGACAGAAAAAACTGGATAAATTATGTATATTGTATTGAAACAGATGAGGGAAAGAACAGATTAGAGGTGATATGATTGAGTATTATGGTTAGCACAGGAATCCAGAATTAAGGTTGCACAGAGAAGTGTACTCGGGGTGGGGGTTGGGGGGAAGGGATGGGGGAATTGTATACTAATGAAGGATTTTTTTTTTTTTTGGAGAGGGGAACTGGTGGGGAGGGGTGGGCAGAGAGAAAAGTGCGGCAATGAATGAATGGAAATCCAAAACCTCCGTAAATGTCTATTAAAATTAATAATAATAAAAAAAGGCCCCCTTGCCATAAGCTGGCGTTTCTCTATCTGTGTGACCATGAATAGGTGAGACAGTAAATGAATAGCCAATCAAAGCGAAGGGCGGAATCAGAAGTAGTTCCGACTAGGGAGGGGGAGAATTCAGAAATGGTTCATTTAGACTAGGGCAGCTGATGCTAAACATCTAGCAAGCACATAGCATGAAGAAATGACCTCTTGTTTCCATGGGAGTCAGGAAGTGGGATCCAAGCTACAGTCCTGTGAAGGCTTTATCAAACCACTGTATACATGTTGTTATTAGGTGCTGACTCACAGTGACATAATGAACAGAGGATCTGAACCCTGTTCTATCCTGTGCCATCCTCATAATTCCTGACATACAAGAGCTCCGAGCAGCAGCAGTCACTGTGTTCATCAATCTAGTTGAGGGTCTTCCTCTCTTTCACCAACCCTCCACCCTTCCCAGCATCATGTGAGGCAAAGCCTCATCATTCTGCTGGAGTAGCCAAATTCTGCCTTCAACTCAATGCCAACTCAAAGCAACCCTCGGTGTCTGAAAATCTTTACGGGAGGACATTCCCATCTTTCTTCCCAGGAGCTGCTAGTGGATTCATACCACTGACCTTAGCAGCACAATATAGAACAAACACACTATGCTGCCAGAGTTCCTTCAGGTGTATACACTTTACAGAGCATGTTAAAGCTACACAGTCTGGCTTGCCTGGCTGACACTGGGAGCCACTCATGGAAGATGAGGCCAGCAAGCATGCCTATCACCATAGTGGCAGACATTGCCCACCACAGAGTTGAGGAGAATTTTCACAGTCCCTCAGTGTTGGTATTCATTTTGTGGGTATAGATTTTCCCACAAGAAAGCTAGACAATCTTCTGAGATGATTTTTAAGTACTCTAGGGATCCTGTCTTCAAACTTACTCTGCCATCTAACCTCTGTCAAAGGTGCTTGACCATTGTTGGATCTTCTCTCAGCATGTCACAGGTAAAATACCTCTGTCAAAGGTGCTTGACCATTGTTGGATCTTCTCTCAGCATGTCACAGGTAAAATGTATTGAACATTTTACAGCAAAACAGCATTTCACAACCATAAGAATAGATATGATGAAGACTATAAAAAGATTCCAAAATAAAGTAACAGCTTTTTCCATCCTCCAACCCAAGCGAAAATGCAATTACTTATAATTTCAGTTAAGGAAAGAACAGGATTGTTAAGGCAAGACACTACATGTTGCATGTGAATAACATGGATAACATGGAGTGTAGTATTAGCACTGTTGTCAGCAATACAGACACAGCAACTAGATTCTATTATGGCATAGGTCTGTCACTGGTGATGATGTCAAGACCCATTCTCTTCTGAAGTACTAATTTTTTCATCATAGCTATTTCTGTATTGATCTCTTAAAGTCCATGAGCATTGTCAATGAAGGTAATTTCTACATATTCAGCTGATATTTATATTAGTATGTTTAATTCCTACTAGAGCTGTGAATACTTGTAGAAGACCAAGTCAATGGAATATTGATTGAGACCATTGAGTTCTTAATTTGGGTACATTAGCTGGTAAAGAGAGTTCAACTATGTCCTTGAGTCCAGTTCAGGACACGAGTCTGGCAGGGGCCAGTGTCAACAGTGCATTCCACATAGCCAAAAGATGTCATTTAAGGACTGACAACCCAACAGATAAATCCCTCTGTTAGCACAGCCTGCAGGGAGTTGTGCTGTTAACCCCAAGTTCACTTCTCTCTAGTAGTTTTTATCCACCAGCATCTCTGCTGGAGAGAGATGGACGGTCTCCTTCTGTGCAATTTTATAGTCTTGGAAATGCAGTGGAGGGTGAGCTATGAGTTGGTTCTGAATCGATATCAATGAGTTGTTTGTTGTTTAGATTTTTTTTAAAAAAAATACACACATGAGCATCCTATCCAGCAAACCAATTCGTAATTTGTAAGACTGGCTTGTTCACATGAGTGTGGTTAAGATTATTCCCAGCAAGAGAGAGAAACTTGGCTTTGCCACCGCCTTAAAGAAGTAACCAGATGAATTCAAAGTTGTCAGTACGGAAGAGTTTTATTGTGGGTTTGAAAGATTCTTTAGCTAGCTATTCTTGGGTGGCTTGACTTAGTAATTTTTGTGTTAGAACTAAAAGTTAACTGTGACCTGGATACTATTCAGATCTTAAGAGAGGCCATTTATGAATGGAAAATGTGGCAAAATTAATTTCTTGAGTAATTTCTCCTTTGTTCTTGTATTCACTTAATAAATAATAATCTAATCAAATCCTGTAGTGGAAATGCCAACCTGAGGTTGAGAGGGTAACACAAGTCCAATAATTGAACTTTTTTAAATGGCACACATAGGTATCTGTCCAGAACATTTGTAGAGATAAGTTTACAGCAAAGATGAAAAGGAAAAAGACAAAAAGGAGCATTTTCAGGTCTGGTCCAGGGTTCTGGATCAGCTGTCTGCTTCAAAGGTCGTCATCTGTTCCTGTTTAATAGTGCATTCAAATATAATTTAATTCTCTGGTGGATTGGCTAGTCCAAAGGACGCTGTTGCTGTTGTTGTGTACCATTGAGTTGGAACCAATCCATAACTGACCACCCAGGGGGTTTTCAGAGGCAGTTAATCACATGTGAGAAGATTGTCTATCTTTCTCCTTAAGGAGCAATTGGTGGATTTGAACCACCTGCCCTCAGGATTGCAGCGCAGCTTCTTGCCACTTGGCCACCAGAGTTCCTTAGTCCAAAGCATAATCTTAGCCTTTGTTTTCTTTTTTGATCTAATGTTTTAGACATTTTTAAAAAATTTTATTTATGGGTTTTTTTTCTCATTGTGTACCACCGAATTGAATCCAACTGGCACAGGAGGAGACTGCCTCTCCTTCTACAGATCATCTGGTGGATTTGAACCACCTGTACCTTTGGGACTGCAGTGCAGCTTCTTGCCACTAGGCCATCAGAGCTCCCTGTTATAGGCATTTTTGAATGGTCTTCATTCAAAGTATTTTCCTTGTATATGATACTAATGATATTGTTCAATAGTTTCCACATTTTTTTGGATCACTTTTCTCAGGAATGAATCTCCTCCAGTCAGGTGGTCAGACAGCAGTCCTCCAAATTTCCTGGCATAGACTGCTGAGCACATCCAGGGCTGCATTTAGTTGAAACATGCCAATCGGTACCCCATCAATTGCTGGGGCAGTTTTGATCATCCACTTCTCAAACAGCAGGGCTCTGAAAACCTTCTGAACAGTAGAGGGACATAGATAGTAATAATATTAGTTGTAAAGCTCAGATTGGAAGTCAAGTAAAATGAGAAAATACACAGTATATCTATTTAAAAGTCAGTACTGTGTGCCTAGAACTTTAAGTAAATGTTCTGAAACCTTGGTTCAGAATTTCTTGAGGGAGCTCTGGTGGTCTAGTGGCAAGAAGCTGTGCTGCAATCCCCACGGCACACGGTTCAAATCTACCAGATGCTCCACTGTAGAAGGAGGGGCAATCTTATGTGCCAGTCGGCTCTGACTCCATGGTACACAACAAGAAAAAAATACATAAAAAAACAACAACAACAGAATTTCTTGGATGGCTGTATTACTTTGGGTAAGTTGTATAGCCTTGCTAAGTCTACAGTTTCATATCCATCCTCATTGTGAAAGTCAGAGCACATAAACCATGCGAAGCATTGAACTCTTCCCAGAACTTATAAAGAAAAGGAGACCTTTCTGTACAGTCCTCTTTGCAAAACTATTAAAGGGACTGGAAAACTATGGTAGCTATTAAACAAAAAAGGAGACTTAACTGTTCTAGTATTCTTTTCAGATAAGCGACTGCAGTCAATTTTGAAGTTTTAGGAATGAATGGGTGGTGTGGAAGAGAAACCAAATGCCTGAGATGTGGCAGACCCAATGTTAGCTTCCACTTATTTTCTATTTTTCACCAACAGCCCAGGGAAGGAGAAATTGTTATTTCTTCATAGGCTCAGCTCTTGAGACTCAAAGACCACTTGACCTGCCAGCAGGGTTCTTGAGAGCCAGAGTCCAGACTAGCTAGAAGCTGGAGCTGGATACTTGACCTGAGAGGAGAAAGTTAAGACTGTACAGCAGGATGACAGGGTGCGGTTCTGTGATCAGAGACATGTCAAGGGGAAAGTGAAGGTCTGAGAAGGTGCCCGGGAAGCTTGTTGTACGAAGCAAGAACAACTAGGTTACAGAAGTCTTGACATGTCTCCAGAAGCCTTAAGAACATGTAGGCCAATAAGTCCAATTCACAGATGAAGGACGTGGAGCCTGGGGAGGGACGGTGGCAAAGGCAAGACTGGACACAAGTTCTCTAGACTTCTGGGTGCCCATTCTGGAGCATCCTTCAGAGAAGAAGGACTGTCAATAGATAGCTGAGAGCTTCATAATGGAAGAGGAAGTGTTCAGTGAGGCGAGCATTGGCAGCAACTGGGAATTAGGACAAAGGGAATTACCCCCCTTCCCTCTGGGAAGCTCCAACCACAAAGATTGCCCTTACTGTCAGCTTGATAATAAAAGCAACAAAATAACTTGTGCCTCTAGCCATGCTGTTTTCCCACCTCTGGCTTTTCTGCCTGGCTCTGGCTCCAAATCCATACCTGCTATGTTCAGTGGTTTCCCATGGTTCACTGAGTCAGAACTAGACGCCCTTGCCCAGCCTTCCAGGTATTTTCAGCTTGGGCACAGCATCTCGGGTCACTTGCAGCCTCACCAATTGACGCCAGGTGATTGCATTTTCCAGCAGCTCTGTTTTTGTCAATTTTATTTTGTTTTTGTTTTTATTATTATTATTATTATTTTTGTGTGCGTGTACCGTCAAATCAGATCTGACTGGTACAGGAGGATAATTGTGCCTCCTTCTCCGGCAGAGCATCTGGTGGATTCGAACCGTGTTCCTCTGGAATTGCAGTGCAGCTTCTTGCCACTAGGCCACCAGAGCTCCCCTGTTTTTGTCAATTTTAATTTTGTTGTTAATTTGTGGTCTCATGAACTACAGAGTAGAACTCTTCCATAGGACCTTAGCAAGATAAAGGTACACAACTCAGTCACAAAATGGGCACAGGATATAAACAGACACTTCACCAAAGAAGACATTCAGATGGCAAACACACACATGACGATATGCTCAAAATCCCTTGCTATCGGAGAGATGCAAATCAAAACAACTATGAAATGTCAACTCACCCCAGTAACAACATTAAAGTTCAAAAGGGCAGCAAACAACAGATGTTGACAAGGTTGTGGAGAGACTGGAATTCGCAATCTTTGCTGATGGGAATGTAAAATGGTACAACCAAGGCGAGCTCTGGTGGCCTTGTGGCAGGAAACTGCACTGCAATCCCAGAAGTGCGTGGTTCAAATCCACCAGATGCTCTGCTGAAGAAGGAGGAACAATCGCCTCCTGTACCAGTCAGATCCAATTTGACGGTACACACATAAAAAAAAAAAATGGTACAACCACTATGGAAGGAGGCCTGGCACTTTCTAAAAAAAGCTGGAAAGGAAATACCATTTGACCCAGCAATTCCACTACAGGAAAATACTCTAAAGAAACCAGGGCCAGGACTGAAATACATGGATGCACAGTCATGTTTATTACTGCATTATTCACAATAGCAGAGATGGAAATAATCCAAGTGTCCATCAACAAATGAATGGATAGAAAAACTATGGTATGCATATTCACACAATGGAATACTCAGCAACATTGAAAAACAATGAAATAGTAAAACATTACACAACATGGGGGAGCCTTGAGGACATTATGCTAATGAAATATTTCAGTCACTAAAGGACAAATACTGCCTAACACTCCTGTTATAAAATAGGACATACATGTGGCGAGGGGTGGGAGAGGTGGGGTGTGTGTGGAAGGGTGTTGGGGGGGGTTGGTGACTAGTCCAGGGCAAACCATTCCTACCACCCAGGGCCTTGGGCTACTCTGGTTTCTCTCCAAGGAATGTACTTTTCCCTTTTCCCCTTTCTCTCTCCCTCTGGCTTTAGAATCTTATCTTTCAGGGCATGTTCCTGATCTCCTCCATGAGACTCTCCTTGACCCACCCACCCCCACCTCCCATCCCCTCAGAAATAATCACTCCCTTCTTCTGTGCTCACACAATAAGCTGGTTGTTTTTCCACCTTAATATTTACTGAAGTAGGACATGAACTATACAATGTTTTGTTTCAATATCTTTTCTCCTCAAGATTCTCTTATGTGGCATTTTAAGCTCAGGATAAAACAGAAGTAATTTCACAGTTACCATTCCTATCTCCAGCACCTAGTTCTTACTATTAACATTGTTGTTGTACTTGTTTTATATCCAATTGCACTCTTCTTTTCATGCTTCTATCCATTTACTAATCCATCCTAACTTTTATATATTTCAAAATAAATTATAGGCTCAATATGTTGTTGTTGTTATGTGCCGTTGAGTCGCTTGCGACTCATAGCGACCCTATGTACAACAGCCCTAAACTCCACTCTGTCCTGTGCCAATCGCACTGTCTCTGACACTCCCATCCCAATTATCCCAGTCACTGAATCAATCCACCTCATAGAGGGCCTTCCTCTCCTGCGCCGTCCCTCCACCCTCCCAAGCATGATGTCCCTCTCCAAGGACCGGTCTCTCCTCACAACATGCCCAAAGTATGTTAGAAGAAGCCTCAGAATCCTTGCCTCCAAGGAGTCACCCGGTTTATTAACCCTTTCCAGGACAAATCTGTTTGTTTTCCTAGCAGTCCATGGTATTCTCAATACTCTTCTCCAGCACCACAGCTCAAAGGCATCAATTCTCCTTCTGTCCTCCTTGGTCATTGTCCAACTCTCTGATGCATAACAAGTGATTGGGAAGACCATAACCTGTATCAGACACACCTTAGTCAAAATACTCCCAGGTATACATCTTCAAATAGATGTTAATATTTTAGTTTTTCCCTATGTTGAAGTGGAATTTACATACTATGTGATACACAATTTTTTTTTGTGATACACAATTTTAAGTGTACACTTGCTGAGTTTTAGTAAGTGTGTCTATTACTGGATTTGAACCACCACAGAGTCTCAAACTTTGGGGTAGCAGTGTAACTTCATATGGAGCCACCAGAGCGCCCTCAAATGATTGCTCCCAAGAGAGGACATTTATATGGCAAGTGTAGGGGCAGAGGCAGGACAGTGCTCTGTTACCTTGTACCTTCCTCTTATATTCCCTTAAATGATGGTTGTTGTGGTTATGTGCCATCGAGAGGCTTGTGACTCATAGCGACCCTATGCACAAGAGCCCTAAACCCTTCTCTATCCTGTGTCAACCTCACTGTCTCTGACACATCTACTCCAATCACTGAATCCATTCATCTCATCAAGGGGCTTCCTATCTTGCACTGTCCCTCCCCCCTCCCAAACAGGATGTCCCTCTCCAAGGACTGATTCCTCCTTGCAACATGCCCAAAGTATGTCAGAGGAAGCTTCAGAACCCTTGCCTCCAAGGAGCAGCCTGGTTTCACCCTCTCCAGGTAAATAAAATTAACCAAAGGAAAAAGGAGCAAGAATTTACTAAGGTGGGAATGCCCATAAGGTATGTTTTAAAACATACCCAGTCAAAAGAGGATTACCAAATAAACCAAATCTACTATCATCATGTTGACTGGGACTCATAGGATCCCTGTAGCTCCCAAAAGGAATGTTGTTGTAGTTATTTGTGATCAAGTTGGAACCAACCTGTAGCTCACCCTCCAGTGGGTTTTCAGAGGCAGTTAATCGCATGGAATAGACTCGTTATAGGTAAAAATGAGGACAGTGGGATGAAGGGACCCTTAGGGAACCCTGAGATAAATAGTCTTATTTCAAGGGAAAAGACGTCCATATACAGCCTGGGTAATATGTGAGATTACACTAAGCAAGGTCTGGAAGAAACCATCTGGCTCCACTTCCCCTGATAAAGAGGAGGACTTTACAGCTCAACCAGAGAAGGGGAAGGACTAGCCCAAGGCACATAATTTGTTCCTGACAGAGCTGGATCTATAGTGGGGTTTATCCACTAGTAGTACAGGAATTTCAAGCCCATATATCAACTGGGATTGCATTTAACTGCAAGTGATAAACCACTAATGGTGGTTTATTCCAATAGGGTATTGAGGCACGATGGTTTTAAGGTACAGGGATTTAATGTTCTCACTGTATAGAAAATCCAGAAATGGGCTGTAAAAAGAAAAATCAGTGTAGCTACTGACAAATATTAAAGATGCAAGCCTCTCCTATGTTTCCAATACTCATTTTTGTTTTTAGGCTTTTGCCCTTATTAAGATGACTATCTTGGTCCTAGGCACTATGTCTATTATACCAATCATGGAGAAGAAATGCTGTGTGGCTCTGTCATTTTATAAGTTTAGTTGAAAGCTTCACCCAGTGAGGCACATGACACTATTATTTGCAAAGGAGTTTTGAGTGTTTTTAGTATTCATTTTTCTGAAGTAGAAAGCAGCAAAGGGTCTTTCTGGAAGTAAATCTATAATGCCTGCCCCACCACAATGATCTACCATTTTAAAGGCAAAGACAGGAGAATTAAATGAGTATCTGCCTGAGAGCCAGAAGGTATACTGGAGTCTGGATTCTGACAATTTCTGCGTGTCCTCAACATGCCTCCATTACTTCATTTAGAAAATGAAAGGTTTGAACTAAGTGACCTCAAAAGACCCTCTGCTCTTCAAATCTGTGACTCTATTCTCTTCAAATTCCAACCCATGTAATTATCCTTCCTTCCCCCTGTAGAATTCTAACATAAGAATAAATTATGGCAAAAATTGTGTATTTATCTGACAAAATGTGGGACCAAGAAATTTTGGGTAGACATTCCTAATCTAAAAGTATCTCTTTTATTTATTTAAAATTTTTTTTGCTGTTTTGGGTTTTTTAAAAAAATATTTTATTATTTTTTTCTGTGTGTGTACCATCAAATCGAATCTGACTGGTACAGGAGGAGATTGCCCCTCCTTCTCCAGCAGAGAATCTGATGGATTCGAACCACATATCTCTGGGATTGCAGTGCAGCTTCTTGCTACTAGGCCACCAGAGCTGCCTAAATGTTTTGTTTTAAAAAACTATCTCCACAGTTTTAACACAAGGTGTCCACTTACTGGACCAAATAGCAAAGTTGCCCCTTCTGAATCTTCGGGACCCAGAAGTCTACGTACCATATACTAACTAAGGGACCTTATTTTTGCAATTCACATTTCTGGCTTATATCTATAAGACAGACAACTCAAAAGGAATGGCCATAAGTCTTTCTAACCCCAAAATATGGAATGCATCATGAAGTTGTGCTGCTTAAGCAGAGATTGTATATGTTCTTCTGAAGAAGTCCTACAACTCTTACTGCTGTTTATCCTTAGATGGTGGTGGTTGTGTGCTGTCGAGTCCTTCTGCTGTGGTGGCCTAGTGGGTAAGGAGTTCTGCCAACGCAAAGGCATGTGGTTCAAATTCACCAACTGCTCCATGGGAAAAAGTTAGGCAGTCTCCTCGCATGAGATTTACGGAATCTGAAAACTCACTGTAGGGGGGCAATGTTGGGCATATTTAAATGTTAATCAATTTATAAAATATAAAGAGTGTGTATTACTGTATGAAACACAATGTGAATGAAGATAGTGTGGAAAAACAATGTATATGAACTTTGTAAGCAAACCAGTATAAAATAAAAAAAAATATTTAATAAAAACAAAACAAGCTGTAGGGTCAGCTATGAGTTGGTTCTAACTAGATGGCTCAGAATACCAACATATGACAGTAAACCTGCCACACAAGGCTGGAATCCTGACTGGAGCAGGTTTTCCACATTTAGTGGCAGATGGTCTTGAACTGTCAATTTCCCTGTTAGCAGTCTAGTGCTTAAATATCTAGTGTCATCAGAGCTGCTTTGACACTTAGTTACCACATTGATTTCACTACTTCTTTCACTGTGGCTAATTTTTTGATTGATAATTGTTGTTGTTAGGTGCCACTGAGTCAAGTACAACTCACAGCAACCATCTGAACAACAGGTCTGAAGTCTATCCTATCCTGTGCCATCCTCACAACCTCTGACACACTCAAGCCCATTGCTTCAGTCCTTTGCTACTCATGTTTCCTAGAATGATGTCCCTAAGTAGTCTCTCCTAGAAACATACCCAAAGTATGTGTTGTTGTTATGTGCTGTGGAGTCTAGTACGACTCATAGCAACCCTATGAATAATGGCTCGGAAGTTTGCCCTGTCCGGAGCCAACCTCACCATCTCTGATACCTGCCTCCAAAGTCAGTGAGGTGAAGCTTTAATCATCTTTGCCTCCAATGATGATTATTCCTTCATAGGAGTGCCATCCCTTTTTAAATGTTACAATTTGTATCT
The DNA here is from genome assembly GCF_000299155.1 of Elephantulus edwardii. Classification (NCBI taxonomy): domain Eukaryota; kingdom Metazoa; phylum Chordata; class Mammalia; order Macroscelidea; family Macroscelididae; genus Elephantulus; species Elephantulus edwardii. The sequence goes on from NW_006399871.1 coordinate 2,732,737, forward strand.
AGTAAATTTAGTATTTCTTCTTTTTGTTTAATTTA
>NW_006399871.1:2732871-2746424 GCF_000299155.1 Elephantulus edwardii
GATAAAATAGACTTTGGATAAGCAAAGCACATCTGAAAAACAAGAATTAAGTGGGAGTGGCATCCACTTTCTAATTAACATGCTTCTGGAAACCCTATGAACTTTGATAAATATTGATAGTTGTAGAGGGGCTTCAATCCTTTTATTCATAGGGTCGCTATAAGTTGTGCTCAACTCTAAGGCAATTAACAACAGCAACAACAAAGCACTCCCTGATCTCAAAACCCACTATATCTTTGTGTGTGTACCGTCAAATTGGATCTGACTGGTACAGGAGGAGATTGCTCCACCTTCTCCTGCAGAGCATCTGGTGGATTTGAACCACCAACCTCTGGTAGTGCAGTGCAGCTTCTTGCCACTAGGCCACCAGAGCTCCCTGTAAATTTAGTATTTCTAAGGGATTGCAGATCTTTCCAAATTTTCTAGACAGGAAGTCATATTACTCATGAATCGGGATAGGTGAAGGAAACAAAACAAGGGGAGCTGTGGTAGGAGAAAATTTGAAAAGCAAAGAAGGCAGGTGGTGCCAGGCACAGAGAGAAACAAAGGCAAAGTAATGGGGTGAGACGAGGTGACAACTTCTGTATGCAGAGGTCTGTAGTCAGGTTCAAGGTTTTGGTGGAAGGAATTGAAAGATACTGAAGCGGTTTAAGTTAGAACTGGAAGAAAGCCTTTATTGATAAGTCACTGGATTCTGCTCATGTTTGTGCCTCAGTCAATATTTTCATAAAAATATAGATGAGTAACAGAAAATGATGCTACCAAGCCAAAGGTGGGTGGTTTTAATCTGTGGCCTTCAGGCCTGGTTTTAATTGTTTTTGGTCAAACATTCTTCTAATTGGTATAGCACTGGTCTGCACATTTGCTGTACTGAGGCAACTCATCGTTGCTGTGATGTTGAACACTGTGACACTGGGGTGTCAAATGTCATAATGATCACCCATGGTGGACAGTGTTTATTGGAGCTCCCTGATTAAAACAAGCTTGGAAGGAGGAGTAGCATCCACTTCTGAAACATCTTGCCTCTGGAAACCCGTATGATCTTGGAGAACAGAAGCAAGTTATACACGTGTTCGGGTTGTCTACAACTCGAGGCACTTAACAACAGAAAACATGATTTTAATACACAGTAAACATGGAAATGGATTGAGTTCCCTCAACATATGTATTCTAAAGTCTAACCCTTAGGTCTCAGGAAGTTCTCCTTGCCAGAAGGAGCATGGTGGTGTGAGTGCAGGAATCGTGGCAAGCTTTTGGAGTCGACTGCTTTTCTGGGCATGTGTTTGACGTGCAGGTTTGCTCTGTCCCAGGGAGCGAGGCAAGCCAGCCTGGGCCTAGGGTTTGAGCCAGGAGGCAGCCCATGGTGGACAGTGTTGGCTGGAGCTTCCTGACTAAATCAAGCCTGGAAACAGGAGGGGCATCCACTTCCGAAATGGCTTGCCTCCCCAAACTCTATGTATGAACAGTCCTCAGGCTGTTCGTTCATAGGGTCACTATGAGTCGTCTATGACTCGAAGGCACCAAACAACAACAACCAACCCTTAGTCTTATTTAGAAAGGAGTTTTCTGTTATGCTAATGAGAGTGTGTTTTGTGCTAATCTTTCAGGACAAACAGTAGATTGTGGTTGTGAGGTACACCTGACCCCAAGAACAAAAGATCTGAACAAAAGATCTTGCCCTATTGTTATAGTCACTATGTTAATCTATCTTATTCTGGGTCTTTCTTTTTCTGATCTTCCACCTTCCAAGCATGATGTCCTTTTCCAAGGACTGGTCCCTCTTGCCCAAAGTGTATGAGAAATTTCACCATCCTTGCCTTTCAGGAACAGTCTGGCTGCACTTTCTCCAAAACAGATTTGTTGTTCATGAGATATTCAGTACTCTTCTCCAAAATCACATTCAAAGGGAATGATTCTTCTGTCATCCTTATTCCTTGTCCAACTATCAGATGCCTAGGAAACAAATGAAAACATAGTTGGTGGCTAGTGAAACTGAAAATATTCTGCTGGTTTGGATGTTGTTGTGTACTATCGAGTTGGAACCAACTCATAGCTGACCCTCCAGAGGGTTTTCAGAGGCAGTAAATCACATGGGTGGAGACTGCCCATATTTCTCACATGGAGCAGCTGGCTGATTTGAACCATGTGCCTTTGGGTTGACAGCACAATTTCTTACCACTAGGCCACCAGAGCTCATCCACTGGTTTGGATGAGGTGCACTGTCATCTTTAAATTGACATTCTTGGTATTTAGAACTTTGAAGACGTCCTTGACAGCAGATTTCTCCAGTGGAACACATCTTTTGATTGACTGCTGTTACCACGGATGCTTATTACGGATCCAAATAAAATAAAATAAAATAAAATAATTGACAACTTCAATCTTTTCTTCATCTGTCATGATGTTGCCTATTGGTCCACAGATGAGGATTTTTGTTTTCTTGATGGTCAAGACGTAATCCATATTGAAGGGAGTAGTCTTGGATTTTCTTTAGCAAGTATTTCAAGTTCTTTTCACTTTCAGCAAACAAATTTGCATAATCTGCATAATGCAGGTTGTTGATGAATCTTTTTAAATCTTAATACTGTTTTTTTCTTTATACAGTTCAGCTTCTGGAGTGATTTGCTGAGTATACAGATTGATTGCCCATCCTTTTCCTGTGGAGAGCTGGTGGCCTTGAACCATGTGCCTTTGGGATTACAGCAGAGCTTTTGTCTCTAGGCCACCAGAGCTCTATAGCATTCAGATTAAAAAGGTTATGTTGTTGTTGAGTACCAGAAGTGACACATAGCTGACCCTCCTGTGGGTTTTCAGAGGCAGTTAACTGAATGGGAGGAGGTTGTCCTTCCTTCTCCTGCACAGGGACTGGTGGCCTCAAACTGTGAGCCTTTGGGATTGCATCGCAGCTTCTTGCCACTAGGCCACCAGAGATCCATAGCACACAGACTGAATAGGTATGGACAAAGAATATAACTCTGGCACATAACCTTCCTGAGTTTAAGCCATGCAGTGTTCCCTTGTTCTCTTTGGACAATTGCTTCTTGGTCACATGAGCACAATTATGTACTCTGGAATTCCCATTATTCTCAATGGTAGCCATAACTTAATATGATCCGCACAGTCAAATGCCTTTGCACACTCAATAAAACACATGTAAACATTTTTTCTGATATCCTTTGCTTTCAACTAGATTGATCTGACATCAGCAATGATATCCTTTGTACCACCCCTTCTGAATCCAGCTTGTCTTTCTATAAATTCCCTATGGACGAATTGTTACAGCCAGTTTTGCATAATCCTTTTTGAGGATTTTTGTTTTCTTTTTGGTTGGTAGTTACCTTTTTTTAAAAAAATACATTATTGTACATTTTTCTCCCCTTCCACTTCCCTAGCCCACCCTGAAATGCATCCATTGTTCCAGATTGTTCTCACACATATAATGCATAATCATATATTCCTTCATACAGTTCTTCCCCTCTTCTGATCTAATGCAGTGTTCAATTTCTTTCCACTTTTTCCCCATTCTTTTCCCAACCCCTGGACCTCTGTCCTATTTTATAACAGCAGTGTTGTGCAGTATTTGTCCTTTTGTGATGGGGATATTTCACTTACCATAAAGTCCTCAAGGTTCTTTTATGTTGTGTAGCATTTTACAAAATCATTATTTTTCAGTGATGTCTAATATTCCATTGAGTGAATGTACCATAGTTTTTCTGTCCATTTGTTTGTTGATGGGCACACGAGTTGTTTCTGTCTCTTTGCTACTGTGAATAATGCAGCAATAAACATGGGTGTGCACTTATCTGTTTGACTCGTGGCTCTGGTTTCTTTAGGGTATATAATTCCAGTACTGGAAATGCTGAGTGAAAGGATATTTCCATTTCCAACTTTTAAAGAAAGTGTCATATTGCCTTCCAAAGTGGTTGTACCATTTTACATTCCCACTCAAGAGTGAATAAGAGTTTCAGTCTCTCCACAACCTCATCAGCATTTGTTGTTTACTGTTTATTAATCAGCAGCTCTTGGATTTGAACTGCCAGAGAGGTGAGGCCTTTGGGTTAGCAGTGGAAGCCTGTACTGACTAAGCCACCAGAGCTCCCAAATAAGATGTCTGTTGTTAGGTGCCCTGAGTTGAGTGCAGCTCATAGTAACCCTATAAACAACAGATCTCAATCCTGTTCTCTCCTGTGCCATCTCCACCATCTCTGATACACTTAAGCCTATTGCTGCCATCACTGTATCAAGCCATATCAACAGGGGTCTTCCTGTTAGGTAATCTCAAAACGTTTTATTGAAAAGTTGTAGAGTCACAAGAATTCACCTTTAGACATAAGGCTATATGATGGCTAAAAATCTCTTGTAGCTCAGAGATACTGGAGTTCCAGGCTTTCTCCCTCAGGAACTGTGCAACTGGAGGAATGTTCCTCCCTATTGTATCTCGAGATAGTTTATTATGGTATCGTATTATTTATAGAAATAATTACTACTTGTATTTTGAGTGCTGAAAGAGACATAGAAGCAGTACAGGGAGGATTTACATAATTGGAGGATGTGAATAGTACGTAAAATTGGGGAGCTTTGGGAATAGCTGTGGCAGTATATGGGAAAGACAAAAAGAGTCTGAACTTGGATAGTGTCAGTGATGAAAACATTTCGGAAACAGGAGCATTTATTGAGTCTGAGGCAACAGGGAGGGAGTAATTGAGTGACTCTGGGACACTAGCTTGGAATACACATGACATGGGGCCTCCATGAATTTAAAGAACACTCGGAGGATTCCAACTGCTTCACATGCATGTCAAAGTTAGACAATGAATAGATTCCTTCTTTCAAAGAAGAATCTCTGCATTTGAATTGTGGTGCTGGTGAAGAAGAATACTGTCTCGTGGGCAGCCAGAGAAGGAACTATGTTGGAAGAATGTAGCCAGAGTGCTCCTTGGAGGTAGAGCTGGGGAGATTTCATCTCACATAGTCCGGCAAGCTGTCAGGAGGAGTCATTCCCTGGAAAAGGACATCAGGCTTGGGAAAGTAATCAGTGAAAGAGTGAACTCTCAGCAAGCTGGACTGACACAGTGACAACAAAGAGCCTACAGCGCAGCAGAGGTCGAGATGATGTTGTAACACTGGGTAGAGTTTCTTTTTTTTGTACGTGAAGGCACCTAACAACGTCCCACTGCGGCTAGTCTTTTTCTAACTACAGAGCCCCGATTTAGACAGTGAATTGCCCCTTGAGGTTTCCAAGGCTGTAAATCTCTATGGTCACAGATTGTAACTTTTTTCTCACCAGAGTGGCTGGTGAGTTTGAACCACTGATCTTCTGATTAGAGGGCCAAGCACTTTAACAACTGAGTGTCTAGGCCTCTTACTTGATCCATACAACAATGAGTTAGGTATGTTATGTGCCATCTAGTGGACTCAGAGTGACCCTATTAACAGTGGATCTGATTCCTGCCCTATCCTGTGCCATCTTCATCATCTCTTATATACTTGAGCCCATTCCATTGTTACAGTCACTGTGTCAATCCATCTTGTTGTGGAGATAAGTATACTATCAGGGTTTTAAAGTTGAGGAAACTGATGTACAGAGTTTCTTTCACAAGCCCATTTAATATATAAGTAGCAGAGTCCTGATCTACACGCAGGGAGTCCAGGACCAACGTCTAGTTTTATAACTACCTATTATACTATCTGCATGGAGTTTTGGTGGCATAGTGAGTGAGTAGGGAGCTTCGCTCTTAACCCAAAGGCCCTTACCTCTCTGGAGGTTTGAATCCACCAGAAAGATGGGCCATCTCTTAAGTGATTTTCAGCCTTGAAGACTTAATGGAGTATCAGCTTTGAGTTGATTCTGACTTGACAGCAACGAGTGCTACTACCTTCAGTAAGAAGCCCACGTCAAGTACTTTTTTGCATGTTGGGCGGCTAGCTCAAAAGTTGGTGATTCCAATTTCTCTGTGGCTCTGAAGGAAAAAGATGGGTAGTATCCCTTTGTAAACATTTACAGCCTCAGCCACCTGATGGTTGGCTAGATAGCAGGGGTTTGTACAACCTCTATACTATATTAACAGTGACTCTATGAAAAATGTTTTTTTTTTAAATTATTCTGTGTGTGTGTGTGTGTGTGTGTGTGTGTGTGTGTGTGTACTGTGAAATCAGATCTGACAGGTACAGGAGGAGATTGCCCCTTTCTCCAGCAGAACATCTGCTGGATTTGAACCACACACCTCTGGGACTGCAGTGCAGTTTCTTGCCAGTAGACCACCAGAGCTCGCCAAAAAAGGTTCTTGACTGTACCATTTCATTTTTATAAATGAGGCAACTGAAACTTAGCTCTCCTAAGTTACACAGCTAGAAGCAGCACAGCTGAAGTTTTGACCAAGTTGCTGTCTTTCCAATGTATGAGGCAGGGAGGTAACTGGCCCTTAACTGCCTGTTCTTCCAAATACTTGCTTAGGGACATTAAGGAAATCACTAAGTTAGTTTCTATTTCTTCAACTGTAAAATGAGAAATGTGATTCTTTTTAGTTTTTTGTTGCAACGATGAAATGAGTTAAGTGTCACATATTTAATAGTGTGGCTGGTACACAGTATCACTGAATAGACTGGCTGACTTTGTTCCTTCTGGACCAGCCAGAGATGAGCACTATAAAATAAGAAATATACTGTGTACCATACACACAATTTTAAGTTTTCTAGTAGCCATGCTGATAGCCAAAATAACAAATAGAAGCATCTCGGAGGAAGTACAGCCAATGTGCTCTTTAGAGGCAAGGATAGTGAAACTTGGCCTCACCTACTTTGGGCATGTTGTCAGGAGAAATATGACATCATGCTGGGAAAAGAAGCAGGTCAGCAAAAGACGGGAGGGAAGATCCTCAGTGAGATGGACTGGTATAGTGACTATAACAATGGGCTTAAGCATGGTAGAGATTGTGGGGATGGCTCAGGACAGGGCAAGGTTCAGATCTGTCCTTCAAAGGCTCACTGAGTCTTATTCAACTTGACTGCACCTCACACCAGCAGCTACACTGCAAACATCCTCAAGATCATCATTTCAACATTTAATCACTATAAAATTTCTCTCTCCACACAGAGAGAGAGAGAAGGGGGGTGGGAGAGAGAGAGAGAGAGAGAGAGAGAGAGAGAGAGAGAGAGTGTCTTAGCTCCAGGATGATTTATAGCCTTTGAAAACCTGCTGGAAGATCAGTTGCGACTCGAAAGCAATGAGTTTGTGATTCTACACTGTAAAGAAACATCACTGTTTCTCAATAATTTGGAGAGGTCCCTAAGGTGCGCCTGATTCTTTTCACTCACTTGCTATGCTGCTGAGAGCTGGATGACAGAATAAAAAATGATTCCTTTGAACTGTGATGTTGGAAAACAGTACCGAGTTATCTTACGGGGCTGCCAAAAGAACAAACAGGTAAGTCTTAGAAGGTGCAGCCAGAGCGCTCCTTTGGAGGCAAGAATGGAGAAGCTTGGTCTCACATATTTTAGGCATGCTGTTAGGAGAGGGCTATTCCTTGGAGAAGGACATCATGCTTGGAAATGTGGGGGGATGGTGAAGAAAAAGACTTTTAACGTGATGGATTGGCACAGTGACAGCAGTTAATGGGCTGGAGTGTATCAGAGATTGAGGGTTCAGATCTCTTATTCATGAGGTCGCTAAATCGACGACACTTAACAACAGCAGTTAAAGATAGCACATCTCAACTTAAAGCCCCATTGCTGGTGCTCGAAAACCACAAGAGGCCGTGGGTGCGCGCAGCCCCCGAGAGGCTCCCCTGCCGGCAGCGTCCTCCAGACCCGCCACCAAGTTCCTTCCAGCTGGCCCGCGCCCCCGGCCCCGCCCCGATGACGTCACAGAGCCCGAAGGCCCCGGCCGCTACAGAGGCCAGGCCTCAGCCGCGCGGGTCTCAACCCTCCCCCGAGGTTCCCACTCCAAGGCGCGCTCAAGTTCTGAAAGGAAACGACCATCACGGAAGAATCACGAAGGGGGCTGACCCGTCCGCTGTCGGCTTTTACGCTTGCTGGCACAAATCCGAAGCCCCCCATGCAAACCTCACCCCCAACGGCCCGTTGCTCGCGCGGCTTCAATGGCTAGGTCGGGGCGGCGAGGCCAGCGCCCATTGGCCCACCGCAGTGCGTGGCCCGCCCCCTCGCTGCGCTTACTGGCTCGAGCGGCAGCGCCCGCTGGGTAGGCGGTGGCGGCGCCCCTCCCTCGCGCCAGCCCTCAAGAGGGCGACGAGGAAGCGGCCACCTCCCTGCGCCCCGCCCCTCGGGCTAGCTCGCTGGCTCCCGGCTCTTGCCTTTGGCCCCCCGCGGCTCCTCCCGGCCTGTTCCCGGCTCCCTCCGGCTCCGGTTTGGCGGCGGCGGCGGGTAAGTGCAGTCGCAGGCGGGGGGCCTTCTTGGAAGGGGGTACCTTCCCACCATCCGGGGTGGGGGGCTGCCCAAGTCTCGCTCTGCAGCCGCCCAGGACCCCACAGGGCCCGCCGGAGGCGGAGAAGGGCGGTGGCCGCGGGCCTGTGAGGTGCGGGGGAGGAAGGGTCGGGGGCTCGAGGGCGTGACCTTTGGAGTCTCCTGGGCGCGAACTGCTGCTGGTGCTGCGGGGCAGGGTGTGTACAAAAGTCTGACTTCGGGGTTTTGGGGCGTGGAGACAGATCAGCGTTCCTGGGGCTCGGGATGGGGCTGAAGTTGGGTTGAGGGGGGCAAGGGTCGAGTGCATCGGAGAGTATAGGGACCCGGGTAGAGAGCTTAGTGATGTAGGAGAACTCGGGGGTCGTTTCCTAAAGCTTTAGGCGGGGTCATTTGGGATGGGGTTGCGGCGAGCCTTTGAGATTGTCCTGTAGGGGATCCTGGGTGGGGCCGGGGTGGTCTGGGAACCGGCCGCTGCCCGGGCTCTTCCCCGAGTGCTGCGTTCGCCGTCGTGAGCCGGGCTGCGGCTGTGAGATGGGGTGGCTTTAGGGTGTCTTGGGACAGGAGCTCGAAGGGGCACTTTGGAAACATTACCCACAAACTCAGATTGCTACTCAGAACCGAGATTGCGGCTCAGCACATGGGACGTGTTCCCGCTGGTGTGCTGCCTGAGCTCCATCTTAGCGTGAGGGAGGGAATCAAGAGTTTTGCTCCTTGGAGGAATGTTTGGGGTGGGGGGGGAGGGCGATTGTCCTTTTACTTCCATCCTGAAACGTAAATAAATGGATTTGCTGGTCTGGAGGAGGAGACGGTGATGACCCTTCTCTTCAGGTTTATGCTTTCGGACTCAGACATGTGCTCCTCGGCGAGGTTACTGTTACCCCGCTTTCTCCTGGAAACCCCCATTCCTCCTTTCCTTTCGCCGATCCACTTACAGGATTGCTCCCCGGGGCATCTTGCGTCTCTCTCCGTGGCTTCATAGCCTTGCAGTGTGTCTTGCTCTCTGTCTCCGTGTCTCCCGCCCGTTCTTCTCTGGTGCTTTTGGCAACTGCCCCTGCGCTTTCCCAGGGATGGTTGTGGCATTGCATCAGGGGATTTTTGTACTTGTAATTTGCTCACTCAGCCCAGGAAGAGGGAGAATAGTGTGCTGCAGGGATTGGGGAGGGGGGGGGCCGCCATCAGTTTGGCTGGGCCGACGGGCGAGATGGGTGTGGCGAGGGACTACAGCTGCTCCAGGCCTATAGTGTGACAACACTGCCCAGTCATGAGCTCGTAGGGATTCAAAGAGCAGCAGCAGCTATTTTTATAAATCGGTTCTGAATCCAAGCTGAGCACATGGATTTAGAGTGAACAGTTGTCATGCTCTAACTATTACGGGCTGGGTGTTTGGTAGACAACACCAGAGTTGCTAAGCAAGAGACTCCCATCTGCACTGTGCAGAGGGTACCTTACTTGCAACTTTTCTCAACTCTGTAACTTTTCTCAGTTTTGTAGACGTGATGATTTGATGGTTCGTGTTACTTTTAAATAAATGCTTTTAGTCTCGATTAACTCTTCTTTCAAAATTAGTTTAGCAGTAATACAATTACTGCTTTTTCAGCAGAAAGGAACTTGAGATACTGATTAAGAGGAACACACAATTTACATTCATGCCAAAATCTCTTTAATCCTAACTCAGGAGGTGTTTAGAAACTTGAAGTTTTTGTTTCACAAGGTGTTTCAGATTCTTGAGAAATCATCATAGGAATTATATTTACTACAGACTCGTAAACTAGGTACCGGTTTATTTAATGGATTGTTAAGTACCATTGTATTTCATTTGGTTTAATTATCCATTGTGCAGGAAACACCTCCAGTATTTCTGAACAGCTGAATCAGTAATGAAAAGGCATCTGATTATAGAAATGGAAGTGGAGGACCCTAGATACTATTTAAAAAAATTATTATTTGTGTGTGTGTGTGTGTGTGTGTGTGTATATACCATTAAATCAGATCTGATTGGTACAGGAGGAGATTGCCCCTCCTTCCCCATCAGAGCATCTGGTGGATTTGAACCGTGTACCTCTGGGGTTGCAGTGCAGCTTCTTGCCACTAGGCCACCAGAGCTCCCTTGATACTCTTTTTTAAAATGTTATTATTTTTTTGTGTGTACTGTCAAATCTGATCTGACTGGTACAGGAGGAGATTGTCCCTCCTTCTCCAGCAGAGCATCTGGTGTATTTGAACCATGCACCTTTGGGATTGCAGTGCAGCTTCTTGCCACTAGGCTACCAGATCGTGCCCGTAGATATTTTTTTTTTTTTTTCCGTAGATATTTTTAAAGAATACTTTCATTAAGTTCTGGGAGCTAATGAGTTGAGAAGTCTGGTGGTGTAGTCTGTAACTCCTTTCAGAAGCACTGCTAATCTCTTTGGTGGTTTGAATCCATCAACCATTCTGCAGGAGGCACATAGGCAATGTTTTAGATTTACAACCTCTCTCAAACCCACCCAAGGGTCAGCTGTAAGTCAGCTTTTTGCTGACAATGGGCAAAAGAGAATGAATTGTGCTTCTTTCAGCATTGTGAGAATACACGTGCTAATGTTGGGGAATATTTTAATAAACTTTGTCCATTCTGTCTGACTTGACGATTAAAGTCATCTACTTATATATTAAGGAGCTCTGGTGGCCTAGTGAGTAAGGAGTTATTCTGCCAACCCAAAGACAGACAAGTCGAATCCACTAGCTGTGCCAAGGAGAAAGATGGACAAATTCCTTTGATTTGGAATTTCTGAAAACTCACTAGATCAGCTATGAGTTGGTTCCAACTCACTGTAATGCAAGAGTGATATATTTGTGGTTTTAAGCTATTAAAGTTCCAACGTTTATTAATAAACTTACATTAGGTATTAAAGTAATTGTCATTGTTTGCTAGCAGTGAGTAAAGCATCTGGATTTTCCTCTGTAAATGGTCATTGATAGCAACTAACAACAAAGAAGATCTAGTGGTGCGGTGTTTAAGCTTTTAGCTGCTAATCTAAAAGTTGGTGCTTCAAATCCACCAGCAGCTTTTGGGAGGCAGGATCTAGCAGTCTGTTCCCATAAAGATGATACTATTGGAAACACTGCCAGGCTGTTGTACTCTGTCCTGTAGGATTGATTGCTGTGAGTCAAAATCAGCCAGCAAGCAGTGGGTTGGGCTGGCCCAGTGGGTGGTTTAGTTTTACTGAGTTTATTCTTCCTGATCACAGTGCCTTGTTATTATTTCTGGTGTTGTTTCTGAGTTTACTGATCTTTTTGCTTTGGTAAACTAACTTTTGACACTTCATTTTTTAGTTACTTTCCTCCTCCTTCTTGGTTTTGGAGTCACATCTTTTTCTTTGACAAGTAAACACAAGTAAACCAAGAAAATGTGAGAGAAACATTTTGAGTTAGTGGAAGGTATCTTTTGATGGTTCATTTGATTTAGGACTTAATCAATTTAAAAAGGAAACCAACTAAGTATTTCTGATTCACCTTGTCTTTCCATGATGGATTGAATTTTGTCTCAAAAAAATATGTGTTGTAAATCTTAAATCCTTACATAATCCCATTTGGGAATAGAAATCTTTGTTGATGAGATTTTATCAATGTAAAGTGTGTCTTAAATAATCACATTTTCTTGAAAATATATACCACAAAACATAGACCCATTTTTAAATATACTGTTTTTAAGTACACAGTTCATTGACAGTGCTAAATATTTCACATATGTGCCACCATTCTCCCTCTTTGTCCATGTTATTTCAGCGTAGTGGACACAGTGGACTTAAAATCCTCATGAATTTTAGAGTTACTGTTGTCCATTTAATCTTACAGATAGTTCTTTTAAAAAGCACAATGCTCAAAACGAATAGTCTTTATTAAATGAACTAAATTTTAAGTTGTTTAAAGATGACTTCATGAGACAGTTTCTACTCAAAGCTTAAAAATTGTTTCCTAACAATAGTTTTAGGGTTCCATTGGTCTCCATATTGTTAGTAAATCTGATTTTCAGTAAGAGTTCAAGTTCTAGTCTACATTCTTTCCCCTTTCTCTTAGTCAAAATTCAACTATTGAGTCCCTGATCAAAAGGTTCAATAATGGTAGCTCGTATTAAGTACAAAAGCAAGGAAGCCGACAGATGCCATGCCACTCGAAGAGGGTCAAGAAATTGAAGACCTTTTCCTGGAGCTCTTGCCTTGAGTTTAGACTTCAAATCTTGCAAGGGAAATTTTTTTGTTATTCCTTAAAGCCACCAACTTGGGACACTTCTGTTGTAGTATTAGATAACAAAGACATTCAATAACACTTTTTAAAAAAATCAGATTACTGTGGATTATTTGCTAGGGGTGAATGTCTTGAGAATACTTAGGATCAAGAAGGAGGTGGTGGGGAGCTCTGGTGGCCTAGTGGCAAGAAGCTGCACTGCAATCCCAGAGGAACACGGTTCGAATCCACCAGATGCTCTGCCGGAGAAGGAGGCGCAATATCCTCCTGTACCAGTCAGATCTGATTTGACGGTACACGCACACAAAAAAAAAAAAAAAAAAAAAAAAAAGAATCTGTCAAAGAAGGAGGTGGTAAAGCAAACTGATACTCTTGAGTGATCATACTTACCTTCTTTGTACTCTCTAACACATACACTATTTTGAGTATCATTGAAATGTGAAACTCGAAAGTCACCCTGTTTACTCTTGTGGGTTTTCTTTAATAGTTAAAAATTAATCTTTCTACCATAAAAAGAAATCTTAGTAATTTGTATTTAGATATTTAAAGAAAATTTAACTTAAAACCTTTCCTCTTTTATCTTTATTAAAAAAAGTATTTAAATTTTTTAAATTTTGAATTAATTTTAGATTTGCAGAAGAATGGTAAAGATAGAACAGTTTCTGTGTATCCTTCATTCTGCTTCCATTAATGTTAACAGTCAGTAATCATGATAACCTTATCAAGATAAGAAATCAGTATTATGACAATACCATAGACTAAATTCTAGGCTTCTGATTTCCTCAGTTTGTTCACTTATTTCCTTTTTTCTGTCTCAGTTCAGTCCATGATGGCACATTTAATTTATTTATTTATAACTTTTAATTATAATTTGAGTGAAAGTTTATGAGCAAATTGATTTTCTTTTTTTC
>NW_006399871.1:2746679-2788647 GCF_000299155.1 Elephantulus edwardii
CTTGCCACTAGGCCACCAGAGCTCCCCAAATTTTATTATTTTTGTGTGTGTACCATCAAATCAGATCTGACTGCTACAGGAGGAGATTGCCCCTCCTTCTCCAGCAGAGCATCTGGTGGATTTGAACCGCATACCTCTGGGATTGCAGTGCAGCTTCTTGCCACTAGGCCACCAGAGCCCCGAGCAAATTGATTTTCCACTGAACAGTTCCTAAGTATTCTGTTTTGTGACATCATTACAGTCTACCGTATCAGCCCAACACATTGCATTGGGATGTCATGTCTCGGTTTCCATCAGTCTCTTTCTTGATCCCTTACCTTGACAGTTTTAAATAGTTTCTCTCTCTGCCTTCCAGTTAATTTTGACTTAGTGATCCCCCAGTATGTAAATCAAAACTAGAGGAGCTTGCCCATCTTTTCTCCTCAAGCCGGTGGTGAATCTGAACCCTTGGAAAAGCACAGCCCTGGAGCTAGCAGTGCAACTCATTACGGGCTACATACACCACCAGAGCTCCTGATTTTGAAGAGTTCCTGTTCTTAGGTGCTGTCAAGTCTACTCTGATTCATCATGACTCTGTGAACCACAAATCTGAACCTTGTCTTAACCCTGTGCCACTCTCATCATCTCTATTTGAACCTGGTGTTAGAGTCATCCTATCAATCTGTCTTGTTGAGAGTCTGACTTATGCTGACTCTCCACCTTTCCAAGCATGATACTTTTTATCAGGGACTGTTCCTAACAGTACGCTCAGAGTATGTGATGGAAAGTTTCCCTGTCCTTGCCTCTAAGGTGTACCCTGGTTGTGTTTTCTGCAAGACAGACTTTTGTGGGTTTTTTGGCAGTCCCTAGGATATTCAGTGCTTTTACCCAACACCACAACTCAAAACCAGATGATTTTTCTGTGATCTTTATTCATTGTCCACCTTTCACATTCATAGCCAGTAATTGACAAGACCATGGCTTAAATGACTTGTGCTTGAGGCTTTAAACACGCATTATTGCTCTTTAGCAAGACTGTGTAGAGGTTCTGGACTACAGATTTCCTCAGTGCAATACGTCTTTTGATTTCTTAACTGGTTGTACCAAGCATGCTCATTATGGATCTAAGTAAGATGAAATAATTGACAATTTCAGTCTTTTCTTCATCTATCATGATGTTGCTTATTGGCCCAGTGGTGAAGACTGAGGATTTGGTTTTCTTCTTGTTGAGATATAATCCATATTGAAGGCTGTAGACTTTGATCTTCTGCATTAAGTGTTTCAAGCCCTCCTAATTTTCACCAAGCACAGTTGTGCCATCTGCATAATGCAGGTGGTTGATAAGTCTTCCTCCAGTCTTAATTTGCAAAAGTAGTGGTCAAGTATTTTTATTGTTCCTCAGTTTAATTTGGCAGACTTTGTCCTGGTTAGCCTGAGGCTGTGGAATTTTTTGGAAGATGTGCATAGGAATGTTGTGCCTCTCTGATCACATATCTGAAAGAACATGATAGTAGCATGACTCATTACCAGTGATAGCTTTGATAACTTGATTAAAGTTGTATCTGTTTTCATTTACGCCTTCGGAATTCTTCAGTAAGGAAGATTTGTTTACCTCCCCCCAATTTTTTCAACAGTTTATATTACCATGGACTCATGGATTTTCCTTCCCTTGGGTTATAATCCAGTAGTACATTTTGTTGTTTGAATTGTTGCAGTTTTAGCCATAGAACATTCTGTTATGTAACTCCTATAGCCTTTTGATATGTCCTCTCCCTTTTTTAGGATTTTCTTGCTTTTGGGCACCATAAAATGATCCCATGAGTCTAGTCATTGTTCCAGCACTAGAATTAGCCGTTTCTTTCAGTAGTAGTTCCTTTTATTGCAGGAACAACTTTAGAAGTCAAGATCTAGTTTTTAAAGAACCTGGGTGTTTCAAACTAATTGTTTCTGGGATGTCAGTACTTCCAGACCGTCTCCTTTCAGGGCTGAGAAATAATACATGCATGATGGCCCATGTATATGCACATACGTGTTTATTTCCGTGTCTGTCTCTAAATAGACATATGAGTTCATAATGCTATTTCTGACTTTAATCCAGCACCACAAGTTTCATTCTAGCATTCCCTTCTTCATTTGTCATTTCTTTCTTTGACAGTGACAAACTTGGCTCTTATTTAGAAAAGGTTTATTTGTTCAGTGCATACACACAAGGAAATGTAAAAGTAGGGAAAGGTGACTTACCACATAAATTTCCAGAGAAAATTTTGTTGATTTTTTAAACCAATTTAAGTGACATATCTGTAGTATTCGGTGTTTATGAAGTGACTGATTTTCAGCCAACCTGGAAAGGTGAACTTAATTGTTTCAGGTCAAACAGGAAGTGACTGACTATTCTTACTTCAGTGCTGTGCGCCATTTCAAGCTTAGTATTCTCGTCATTATTAAATACTTTGACTGACAAGTCAGATTTCATCCCTTCTAGTAGGAGTGTTCTTTTTCATTAAAGTTCTTGATTTTCATTCTTTTTTTTTTTTAAAAAAAAACAACTGTACGGTACTGAGAACAGGAAAAACTAATTTTCTGCATTCTTTTCACTTACAGCATCTTAGCGTTGTAAGAGATTTTAGAGATCAGCTAGTCCAGTTTTTCACAGCATACCAATGATTTCTCCAGCCATCTACTCAGATATTCCCAAGATAAGATTTCCACTGTTGTGCTGCTCCTCATTCCGAGTTTGCAAATTTGTCCTTTTAGAAACACTTCCTTAACAGTAATCTCAAATCTGCCCCTAGTGGTCTAGTTTTGTTGTCTACAGTCATTGCCCTGTAGCTCCAGTCTCTACTCCAGTTCAAGGACAGTTATTATGTCCCACTTAAGTCTTGTCTTTTCTAGACTAAACAGTTTCTTTGCCACTACCCATGAAATAGGCCTTCCAAACCTTTTACTAGCTTGAATGTCATCCTCTGGATAGAAGTCTTTTTGTGAGTTGGCATCTAAAATTGAATGAAGATATCAAGATGCGGTCTGAACCAGACTCTGTATTAGTCTCTGGAAGTGAATTAAGTAATAATTCAGCATGCTTTCTGCCCTGGGCAAGCATAACGTTTCTGTTAGTGTTGGTTTTGATAAATTTGTTCCCACTTCTTAATACTAGTTTCAGAATCTCTCATGGCTTAGTGATAAGAAATTGCACTGCAGTCCCAAAGGCACGTGGTTCAAATCAACAAGTTGCTCTGTGGAATAAAGATGGGCATTTTCCTTCCTTGTGAACCCGCTGGAGGGTCAGCTATGGGTCAGGGTTCTGACTCAAAAGTATACAGCAACAACAAAAGTACCAGTTTATACTTGTCTGGAAATGAACTGACCTTGAGGCCTTTTCCCCCCTAAGACTGGCTGTTAATAAACCAGGTCTTCATTCCTGGTTGATTAGTTTTTAGAATCTATCCTTTATTTATTTATTTGTTTTCATTGTTGTGTAGCATTGAATTGGATCTGACTGGTACAGGAGGAGAGTGCCCCTCCTTTCCCAGCAAGGTATCTGGTGGATTCAGACCATGATGCTTTGAGATTGCTGTGCAGCTTTTTGCCACTGGGCCACCAGAGCTCCCCTATCCTTTATTTTAAGGAGCCCTGGTGGTGTGGTTCTCAATGGATTGGGGTGCTAACCTAAATCCCTTGGAATCCCAAGAAGCCACTCCTGTAAAGATTTACAGCCACAGCAACTAGTGAAGGATCACTGAGTTAGTTGGATCTGACTCTGGGCTTTTTAATCCTTTGTTTTATTTGTGAATTTCTGTTTGTTGTGCCAAAGGAGATTTTGAATTATCATTACCTAGTTATCCTTCCTATATAGAAAACTGGTATATTTGATATAGATTGAGTTGTATTCCCCTAAAATATGTATTACAAGTCCTGCTCTTTACATGCATAGTTAGAATGCTGTTCTGGAATGGGTTGTCTTCGTTTTATTAATGAGGCAGTGCTATTGTAGGGTGTATATGAAAATAATAGATTAGGACAGGCACACAAGCAGAGATGAGAGGAGATAGCAGACCAGATGACGCTTACCCAGGGGCTGAAACACCATGGACTTTATATCAGAGCTTGCACAGATAGAAAGCTTTACTTATTGATGGTACCCAGCATTCTGACTTCTAGCTTCTTAAATTGAGAAAAATAAATGTTTGTTAAAGCCACCCACTTATGGTATTTCTGTTATAGCAACACTAGATAACTTAGACATGTTATTACCATATTTTTATTTCAGTGGTTTAATATACAGCTGGAGAGTGAGTGCCAAGATTAGTTCCTGGAAATGTGTACTTACTTAGAGAAAGAATTCTTGTTTTGTTGTTGGTCTTCATAACTATTTTCTTCTTATTTCTGACTTCTCTTCAGTTTAAAAGTATTCCTAAAAGAGATCTAGCTCCCATTTTCTGCCTTAGCGTGTATACATGCAAAATTAGGATTATAATGTTTAATAAATAAAACTCTGAGACACAAGACAGTTAATTCTCTTAATGGCTGTTATTCTTGCTTAGAATTAGGCTATTTGAGTTTTTAAAAAAATTATAAAGTACAAGTAGTTTCTGACTTATAAGTGGCACTCTTTTATAATGAGAAGAAACTTCTTATTCTCACACACATGTCCCTGGAGTATTGAGGCTATTGTGGAAAATGGAAAACTTTAAGAAAATAGATGTATTCTAAAAAAAATTAACAATTTTGGGGAGATGGTGGTAGGTGAGGTTGGAAGACAGTAAGGAAAAGATTATTTTCTATAGTGACTCCTTTCTGTGAGTTCTTGTTGTTTGTTTTTTTTTTTTAAACTGTGCAATTCTCAGTTTTCAGTCATTTTTAGGAATAAAAGGTTCCTGGGAAGATTCAGGACCCTCCCTAGTAATTTTTTTATAGGAGAAATATACTTTTATTGAAATAATTTGTATCGTGGAGATGAATTTTCTTTAAGGTAACAACTAAATGATTTCTGAATTTAAGGAGGACATCGAGGGAGGTGGTTAGGGTACATTTATTTCTATTAAGGTTAGATGTCATTTTGGAAACCTTTTTCTGACCACTTCAGACTGTGTACACTTTCCACTCTGGTGTTGAAAAACGGAACATAAGCAGTATGAGGACAGTAGAATCTGACCATTACTAACTCTCCAAAGGGAACTGTCCTCATCAACATCTACAGTACAAAACCAGTTCTTACAAGGTCAAGCATGGTCCCCTGTGCTCCTTCACCTACTTCTGCAGCAGCCTTACTACTTTACTGGGTCTGAAATCTGTTGCAGTAATCACACAGACTTCACATAACCATACTTACGGTTATGGTGTTTAGCAGAGAAGTTAACAGATTACGGTTCAGGGTTGGCAGCAGGATACAATTCCTCAGTCCAGACAGCTTCTCAAGTGTGTTCACAGCCAGTTCTTAGTCTTGCCACATAGGGCATCTTCCCTCAGCCTTCTAGCAAGCTTGGCTGAAGGCCTCTGACTCTGACTCTGGGACAACAGTCCCAGTTCAGCTCTGTCTCATGTCAGTCCCTGGTTCTCTGCTGATGCTGCTGTTGCTCTTGTGTAGATCCTGATCTGGCTATTGCAGGCCCCAGAGGATGCACAATACACTCAGTTTCCTCTTCCTTGCTGGTAAGGAGATCCCCAAATTCCTTATGCTGAAAATTGCTCAGGTTACTAACATACCTTATTTGCACATTTCCCTCACTCCAGCCATGTGACAAAGGGCAATGGCATAGAGAAGCAATTTTAAACAATAGACCTATTACACAACAGGGGTGTTTTAATTTTTTTTTAATTCCAATTTCTATGTATGGGTTTATATGTTCTTTCACAATTTGAGATGTTATTCATATATTGCAGAATTCACCATTTTTTTGTGTATAATTCAGTGAGTGGTTTTTAGGATATTTAGAATGTTGTGTAATTATCACACACTTGTTATTGAGTTGGATTAGAGTCAATAAGTTTACCCTCCAGTGGGTTTCTGTGAAGGTGTAAATTTAAGGGAGGAGAATGTATCCAAGGGAGAAAGATGTATGGGTTTGTTTTTTTGACTTTCAACTGTCCCCATTGGGAAACGATTCTGATATTTGATACTCCAGTGGTACAGGGTTCAGCACCACAGCAACGTTGACAAAGAGTGATGTACAAAGTGGAAGAGTGTTTCTCCAGATATAACAGCACTAGTTTCATTTAGCAGTGGTTAAGTGTCATCAAGTCGAATAAATTTTGCACAAAAGACCTGAACTCAATTCTATAACTAACATCATTTCTGTACAGAACTCTGTTCTTTAACTGCATTTACTAGGCCTCTAGAAATAATTATGTTTTCCAAAGAAAAGGTATTGTTTAGAGCAGCGACAGGACACTTTCTAGGCTGCTGTTGTAAGGGCAGGTATTGAGATATAAGCAAGTTTATGAGTGCTAGATCATCTGCTAGTCAAAGATTGTAATAAATACAGTTCAGTTACAGAGGAAACAACAAAACAAAAGAACAACAGTATGTACCCTCAAAGTTGATAATACTGTAATAAGCACTGCAGGTAGTTTTGTTTGTTTGGTTTTCCGCAGGTGGTTTTGAAGAAGTAAGTTGTAAATTTGAATAAATTATAAGAGCATCTTGTCATAAACCATAAATGCTATACAAATTGTGTATAGCTCCGAATGACCAAATGGGTTTAAATGAACAGCTTAAGAAATTTAGAGTGTTTTGTTGAATTGAGGAATAAGAAGTAGGGGCTCTCTTTCTTTTTTTAAGTGATATTTATTTATTTACCCCTCCCCCTTTTCTTGTTGTGTGCCATCAAATCAGATCTGACTGGCACAGGAGGAGATTGCCCCTCCTTCTCCAGCAGAGCATCTGATGGATTTGAACCGTGCACCTTCGGGATTGCAGTGTAGCTTCTTTGCCACTAGAGCTCCCCAATCCTAAATGCTTCTGTGTTAGCTTTGAGACAGTAATGGAGAGATGATGGTATTTTTCAGGCAATATAGAGCCTCAAAATGATAGATATTTCATTTAAAAAAAATAAAGACCTTTACATGGGAAGATAATGCAGCATATCTTAAGTGTTATTTCCTAAAGCTACATTTTTTAGAGTTGTGTATCATTTAGTGCCTATCCAAAAGAAAAGTCATTATAATCTGAATGACAGAATTTATACTAGTTGAGATTTTTGAACTAGGCATTACCTGATAATAGGACTAACTGTTCATTGTTTTGCTGCTTTCTACTGCTACAGAATGGCAGTTCCTGAACATTGTGTATGTTAAGAGCTATGACTGAGATGGAAAGGCCACAAGTTTAAGGGGAAGATAGATGTTCAAACCTAATTGAATTTTCATGTGTTAAAACTGGACTGTAAAGGATCAAAATGAGTATGCAGTTAGCCATTTTGCTAATGTTGATACCCTGGAGTGAATGTTGTCATTATCAGTTTGCTTTCGCGTAGCTGCAACTGTTAGCTTGGTACTTTTACTTCATTATTTAATCATGAAGACTGTTTAAGGTAATACTGTACCTAGATTTTTAGATTGGGTTTCCATGCAGGGAAACTTGAGTCAGACAAGACAGTATGTTTTATTTGTTTAAACAAAGTGATGACCAAAGTACTTATATATAATTTTTAAATGAATGAGCTGCTTGAGTCTTTCTGATAAAAGTAGATAAGAGCTAAGTTCATAGATAGTTGATATATTGACTAGTTGTGACAATTCCCCTTAAGGGCATCCTGTTTAAGACTCACTTACCCCATTGAACCAGACCTAGTTAAAATCAGACATACTTATGAAACTGGAACAAGTGCAGTAAGAATTCTCTTTCTAAAAAGAAATAGAAGTGGGTGGGTGTACATAATATTTATGTGTGCCTTCTTGTTTCTAAAGAATCTCTGCTATATGCAAATTTTCAGATTACATACAGAATGCTTTTAAATCCTACAGACTTTTCTTTCTTTTTTATCAAGTCAGCGTTAACTTGGCTAAATGAACTTTTTATTTCGTTGTAATTTAAGAGTGAGTCACTGTTCCCGTTGTGAAAAATATTCCATGGTACTTACTTTTTTTTACCAAGAAAAGATAATTTTTTGCTAATTGAGGTTTAAATGTGGTTTATGTTGTTTAAAGCCAGTAAAACAAAGCATTTAGGGTTGTAAGCATCTAATTTTTGAAGTGCTGATACTAGAAGTAATAAATATTGATTGTCTTGTTTAATATATGCAACTCTTCTGTTTTTATTCTTATTTTTTATTTCTGTTCATTTATTGTTGCACTTTTCTCCCTGCCCACCCCTCCCCCTCAGTACACACTTCTCTTTGAAAAGTAAAAGAAAAAATTATTTCGTTGTTTTATAATCCCTCTCCCCGTTTTTATTCTTAGGTGCTGTTGAATTGGTTCCAACTCCTAGCATCCCTGTGCACAGCAGACTGAAATACAGTCCTGTCTTTAGTATATTTGTCAGTTTTTATATAGCTTTTTCTAATGGTAAGGTTTTTTCAACCCTTACAATTCAACAACAAAAACCAGAAACAAATATGTGTAGACGCAACAGTGCTCAGAATAAGAGGCACATTGCAAAGAGAACTGGGGGGAGCAGTGAGGGGGAGGAACAAGGAATGAATATTTAAAAAAAAATAGTAAACTGGGGGTAAGGGAAGGAGAGGGGGTAAAATGTGCAATAATGAATGAATGAATGAATGAATGAATGAATGAAAGAAAATCTGACTTTTCTGTATACTTTCATTAACATCACAAAATAAATTTTTTAAAAATTTATTGAGATTTTAATGAAAGTTTATAGAGAACTTGGATTTCAGTAAAAATTTTTATTAAAAAAAATATGTATAGACTCAAATGCATCTGTGAGGAACAAGACAGAGGTCCTTTGTACCCTTGAATCATTTTGCCTTCATAAGTGGTACTTTCTTCCATGTAAGGAAGTTTCTTAGCACAGAGGTCTGTGTCCAGAAGGATGCAGTCCACTCCTGGTGATTGTTGCATGGTGGTACTGTGGTGTCCTAGGGGGACAGGTGTTACAAGTCACATACTAAGCAAACTTCCCTTACCTCTGTCAGAGCTGAGATGGTATTAAGGGATAATGTGTGTCCCACCTTAATCCTCTTGCAGCTATTTGGTTGATCTGATGTTGAGAGTGAGTACATGGCTTCCACATTGTATTTTGGCACGGGGTGGGGGGGAGGGACGGGGACACACAATTCTGTCCATGACAGTTACTTAGAGGATCCCTCATGTTTTTCTTTTATAACCATACCAATTTCTCTTCCATCCCTCCCCTTCTTAACCCATGGCAACTGCTGATCATTTTCTATTTCTATGATTATCTGTTATGTTATTTAAATTGAATCATGTAATTTCCAGTCAGCATAAATTTCCAGAGGTTCACTCACATTGTTTCATGTATCTGTAGTTCATTGTTTTAATTTCAGAGGACATAGCTCTGGTTTTCAGAGGATATAGCTCTGGTGGCCTAGTGGTAAGAAGCTGCATTACATTCCTGAAGGCATGTGGTTCGAGGCCACCAGCTGTTGTGTGGGAGAAGGATGGGCAGTCTCCTCCTGTGCAATTAACTGCCTCTGAAAACCCACGGAAGGGTCAACTGTGAGTTGGTTTTAACTCTACAGTACACAACAACAGCAATCTTTTATAAAGAGGTGTCATAATTTGTCTAATCTGTGATCCTGAGGGGGTTCACTATTGAAAGCCTTTCTCCCTGTTTTTGGTCTCTAGGTTACAAAAGAAACTTGTTGAACATTGTAGCAATACACAAACCACCAATGCAAGATGATTAGGAGCTGGCTATGAGTTATATTTCCAGGAATAGAACCCAGGAGTACAGTCCAGCTTCTTGAATAATTTGTTCAACATACAGCTTAAATAGGTATGGAGAAAGGATACAACCCTGATGCACACCTTTCTTAATTTTAAATCATGGACTGCCAAAAGAACTGACAGGTCTGTCCTGAAGAGGGTGAAACCAAGCAGCTCCTTGGAAGCAAGGTTATTGAGACTGTCTCACAAACTTTGGTCATGTAGCCAGGAGGGGCCAGTCTTTGGAGAAGGATACCATGCTTGGAAAGTGCAGGAGAGGATGACCCTGGATGAGATAGATTGGCACAGTAATTTGGTACTGAGAGTGTGTCAGACACAATGAGATTTCAGGGTTCAGAGCTATTGTGCGGAGGGTCACTATAAGGAGCAAGCAACTTGATGGCACATAACAACAAAAACAGTTGCTTTATTCAAATAACAGCTTCTTGGTCTAGGTGTTTCACGTGAGCACAATTAAATATTCTGGGATTTCCATTCTTTTCCGTGTTAGCCATAATTTGTTATAATCCATGTGGTAAATGCTTTTGCATAGTCAGTAAAGCACAAATAGATAGTCTTCTGGTTTGCTTTTAGAAAGGATCCATCTGATGTCAGCAGCAATATCCCTGGTGCCATGGCCTCTTCTAAATCTCCCTGAACTTTTGGCAGTTTTCTGTCTTTGTACTGTTCTAGACATTTTTTAATGCTCTTCAGTATTTTGCTTGCATGGGTTAACAACGCTGTTGTTTGATAATTTCACATTCTGTTGGATCAGAATGTTATTCCTTTCTTGGAAATGGGAACAAACACGGATTTCTTTCAGTCAGTCGGTCAGGCAGCAGTCTTCCAAATTTCCTGGCATAGGCTATTGTCCAGGGCTGCATCTGTCATTTGAAACATGCTCATTGGTTTTCCATCGATTTTTGTTATAAAAATGACATTGATTTTTCCCATTTACAAAAAAATAATATAGAAAATTTGGAAAATATAAAAATATTGTGGGGAGCTCTGGTGGCCTAGTGGCAAGAAGCTGCACTGCACTCCCAGAGGAACACGGTTCGAATCCACCAGATGCTCTGCCGGAGAAGGAGGCGCAATATCCTCCTGTACCAGTCAGATCTGATTTGATGGTACACGCACACAAAATAAAAAAAAAAAAATATTGTAAAAGGGAATAATGACATGATATCTGTTTTGTTGGCATTTTCTATAACTGTGGATTCAGGTTTTTCTTGATATGTGAACACTTATTGGCAGAGCTAAAGACCTTTGACACACTTGTCTGAGCTGGACTTTAAAAACAAGTGCTTGTGTCTTGAAGTTGGCCATGTCTAACCTCCATTAACTTCACATAGAGTAACAGTTTCCATCAGCAATACTCACAGCATAAAACCCATTTCCCTGAGATCAGGCATGTCCCACTTCGATCTTTTGTAACACCAACCATTCTTCCCAGGGCTCTCACTTCTCTATTCCAGGATTCTCTAATCCCATTGCCGTGGTCACATAGAACTCACAGGGCCATACTCGTAGGCTTTACTAGGTAAATTAACAGGTTACAATTCAGTCAGTTCCATCTCACCTCTGCTGCTGCCTTTGTCTGGGTCCCAATCTGAGGTACATAGGAATCTCTGGCCCTAAAGGATGCATACTGCATTCTCTGCTGTCTTTTCCCTTTCTGGGGGTGAGATTCTTACTCCTTGATGCTGAACTTGTTCAGTTTAGATTGGGTGGGATGGCAAAACCAACCAATCGCATCATGGGTTGACTACCCCATTCCTACACACCCTGTAGCAGAAGTCAAAGGCAAGGGCCTAAGAAAGCCATTTTCAACAATAACGCCACGCCACATGGACAGAGGTAGTGTTGGCCCACCACAAGGTCCTGGAGGCTGAGGACCAGAAAGAAGCTTAGAAGAGTGTCCTGATCAAAAAATTTTAATTCTGAGTTGGCTCTGATCTAAGATTGTAACCTGTTACTTCCCTAAAATACCCATATGATTGTGAGTCTTCTCTGAGTTGTTTGGCCCTTGTAACTGAATAAAGGATCTCAACAAATCAGTATGGAGTGCTGTGGAATGGATAGCAAGTATAAGAATTGCTAAAAAGACATTAGTATATCTTGTATTTATTCCAGACAAAAAAATCCAAGTGTAGCATCCATTTGCTCTTTCTTTATTCAGTACTAACTCAAGAGTTTATATGAGATTATCCTAAACATATTGACATCACAAGGATCTGTAGACTAAACTTGTATCTTGAATAAATAAAATTCTTGTAAAAAAACCCCCAATTACTAAAAAGATTGGAGAAGGTCTGTTTGACCTTCACCTCAGGAATCAGCCTTGAGTTGATGCTAATGGTGATTATCTAGACACCTCTTCCCAGCCATTTTCATAAGAAATTTTCAGATAATAATGGCCTTCCTCTATACTCTTGGAGGAAATAAGAGATAGAAGTAGTGTTTGTTCCGTTGAACCCTAGCATTAGTTTTTTGCTGATGTTTGTAAAACATAAACCAAAATGACTTAATCTTGACCACTGTACCACTTTTTCTAATAGTTGTGTGGAAAATATGCTGAATGTATTTTCAGATATTTATATTGGGAAGAGATTTCATCATTGGGATTTTAACTGTGTATTTGTGTAGACATTTTAATTAAAAATTATTGCTCAATTTCATTTTTTGCCACTTTGCATACTCTGTTTTTACTATAATGTGGATAGTTGCAAGTCAAAATAGTTTATACCAAAGTAAAATTTAAAAAACAAACATAGGTACTCAAAGTTGTTTATTTCCTATTTCTTGGAAGATATTAAGGTACATATCATAAATTATTTATAAGTGATACATAAATGATATGCAAAACCTTTTTTTCAACTTAACGTGAAATCAGTAACTAAACCTAAAATTGAGATGTGTTACTGATCCTGTTTTAAACATTTATTAATTACATACTTCTTTTTTCTTTGTAACAATAATGTAAAATTTAAAAGAAAAATACAGTAATTTATTAGTTTTTATTCTCTTTTATAAGATGTTGTCATTTAGAAGTGCTTAGCAATCTCTCTTCTTGACCAGTTTGTGCCGTGTGCAATTTGTAGATCATCTAGCTGTGCCAGACCAGCTTCGTTGGAATACTCTAGGGGATTTTTAGAAAGTAGTTTGGCTTTCTGTCTTAGGTTCTGATTCATTAGAACTAAGTGATAATCCAAAATATGGTTTTTAAAAATTTTTATTAAGGTACAGTGTACATACTATTCAGTTTCCCCAATTAATGTGTGGATTTAATTTTTTTGTTGTAATTTTAACAAAGGTTTATAGAAGGTTGGGCTTTCATTCATTCATTGTAGCACATTTTCCTCTCTACCCCTCCCTTCACACCCCCTCAGTTTACTTTGCAGTGTATCCCTTGTCCCAGATATAATATCCAGTCATACATTCTTTTCAGGCAGTTCTTTCCCTCGCCTGTTCCAATGCAGTGTTTGTTATCTAAGCACTCTTTTCTTATTTCTTCCCTAACTCCCCATGCCAGTCTTATTTTATCACATCAGTGTTTATATTTGTCCTTTTGTGACTGAGATATTTCACTAGCATAATGTCGTCCAGGCTCACCCATGTTGTGTAGTGTTATATTAATTTTTCAGTGCTGCTTAATATTCCTTTGTTTGAATGTACTACAGTTTTTCATTCTTTTGTTGATGGGCACTTGGGCTGATTCTATCTCTTTGCTATTATAAATAACACAACAGTAAACAGGGGTCTGCCTACATCTGTTTGAATGGCAGCTCTGGTTTCTTTAGAATGTATTTCCAGTAGTGAAATTTCTGAATCAAATGGTATTTCTGTTTCCAGCTTTTTGAGACAGTGCCAGACTGCCTTCCATAGTGGCTGTACCATTTTACATTCCCACCAGCAGTGTGAATAGGGAGATTGGTGGCCTAGTGGCAAGAAGCTGCGATGCAATACTGAAGGCGTGTGCTTGAGGCCACCAGCTGCTCCGTGGGAGAATGATGGGCAATCTCCTCCTTTGTGCCTCTGAAAACCCACTGGAGAGTCAGCTAAAGGTCAGTTCCGACTATGGCACACAACAGCAACACCAAGAGTGAATAAGAAGAGTTTCAATCTCTCCACTGCCACTCCAGGATTTGTTTTTTGGTGCCTTGTTGAACTTTGCTATTGTTCCTGGGATGAGATGATAGCTCTTATTTAATTTATTTTTATTTTCTTCTCTCTGATAGCTAGGGCTTTTGAACATGTCTTTATGTATTTGCCTGCCATCTGAATTTCGACTTTGGTGAAGTGTCTTTTTATATCTTGTGCCAGTTTTGTGGTTGGATTGTTAATAAGTGGATTTTAATAAGAGTCAAAGACTTGTATATCCATCACTGCACCAATTTTAACTAATCTTCAAGTTGCCCTCAAGTTGATGCTTACTCATGATTACACTTTCTGTCTCAGTGTAGAACTTAGCTCTGTAGAGTTTTCAGTGACTAATATTTCAGCAATAGCTTGCCAGACCTATTCCTCTTGTGGGAAAAGGACAGGCAGTTTCCCCTCATGCAATTAACTGCCTCTGGCAACCCACCGGGGGTCAGCTATGGGTTGGTTCCAACTAAACAATATAACAACAATATTCCTCTCAGAAATAACCCCTTTATGTCCATCCCTAGTCCTGTGGGCCAGGCTTGATTGAGGGTGGTACATAATTGGTAAAGCTAGAGGAGCTTTGTAGCACCTGTCCGAGAAGTGCAGAGGCCAAAAGTGAGAGATTGAGGATCAGCGAAAGAGGTTGGCCTCTTAAGTATGATTGAGAAGACGCTGTCCTGATTCAAAAGCTGTATCTGGGGTGTCCCCATATCTAGTTTGTAACCTTTTACTCCCCTACAAAATGCCATAATTGTAAGTAATACCTGTGAATTCTCTGTAACCTTTGTAATGAATTATCAATACCTGTAGTGAAGTAGTGAGATCATTGATGTTGGAATCATTGAACGTGTAGAGCATAAGAGCGTACATTAGACCCCACTAGAATCGCTTTTGTGCTCTCAGTGTTGTTGATGGAGATTCTTCCCACTTGTAAAGTCACATGTTTCCATTCTCACACTACCATATGGTTTTCATATTAAGCTTAAATTTTTTAAGTTCTTGAAATTATTCAGTTCAGTAAATAAGTATACTGTACTATAGAAAACAAAAACAGCAACAACCATTAGAGGACAGAGGTGTTAAAACTGCTAAGATGATAAAAAAAAGGGAAAACATGACTAAAACTTAACACATTTGTTCTGTCAGTATCTTGCATACTAGAAAAAGCATTCTTGAGGCAGCATTATGATGTCATTATTAATTAGATGATGTCTTTAACCGGTGGTAGCCAGTTACTGTCTACTGTCTAGGGTTCTCGGCTGTACTAGTAATGGTTGCTAATCTTAGCTGTTGAAGCTGACAGCTGATTCATGGAAAAAATATATGGCAGTCAGTTTCTGTAAAGATTATGCCTCAGATATTCTATAGGACAGTTTTCCTCTCTCCTGTAGGATTGCAATATGTTGAAATTGACTCGACAGCAAGGAGTTTTGTTTTATTAATCTTTACGGAAGTAACTTAGTCACCAGGCCTTTTCTTCTGAGGTGTGGCTGGATGAGTTAAAATCTCCAGTGTTTTAGTTAGTTGTTAGGTGCCATTGAGTTTGAACTGACTCAGAGCTGACCAGCAGGCTTGCAGAGGCAGTAACTCGTACAGGAGGAGACTGCCCAACCTCGCCATCTCGCAGAGCAGCTGGTGGATTTGAACACATAGCTTTAGGTTGACAGTGCATCTCCTTGGGTAAACCTGGTAACTAAACCACCAGCTCTCCTGTTAGGTTAGTAGTCTAGTGCAAACCACCTTTACTCCCCAGGTACTTTAGGAAGCCAGTGATTTAGGATTGGGTTTAAAAAGAAGGATTTAAGATTTTGAGGTTTTTTAAAAGATGAGTGTATATGTATAAAATTAGTGCAGGAACTTTATGTCATACTTTTTTGCTACTGCAGGACAGTCTTTCACTTATTCTTTTTTTTTAAAATACATTGTTTTATACAAGCCTCAAATAATCTTTGTGTTCTTTATCTATAAAACTGGAAATGGAAATGATGAGGTTCAGAGAAAATAATGGCCCAGGTTGCCAAGCCACTAAGAGGATAGATTCATATTTAAATCTGTCAGACAATAAAGTGTGTGTTTTTCTACAATGCCGTGAAGTCTTGCCTGGTAAGTCCCTTTCAACATTTTAATTGGTTCTTAAATACTACATATTGACAATTATGTGGTATTACTTGGCTTGGGTGTGATTAGAAGGCACAGCATTAAAGAAGGTACAGGAGATTGTAATTCAAGGCAGGTGATGGGTTTGTCTGTTATCTTGGGACTTTCTTGTGTTGGTGTAATGGGAGATTATCTGTGTGGATCACGGTCAGGTTACTGCTTCAAGAGCAGCTTTACAACCTGTTTTAGTTTCAGAGTTAATTAACATAGTGGGCTTTTCTTTTTTCTCTTTCATCATGTCTTTATCTTCCCTACTTTCCTTTCCCTCGTTTCGTTTGTAAGAGCCAGAGAAACTAGGATGCATTATTGAAGGAAAAATGTAGTTGATGATTAGGCCTCACCATGCATTTTTTTTTGTTAGCAAGTTCAAGTAAGACCATTGTCACACATTTTGAAAGTGAATGCCTTGAAAATCGGCACTGAGAACATCAATGAGCATCGAAACACTGTTAAATAAGAATTTTCGAGTTAACACATTGCCACACCTGTTTGCTTTAAGCTCACTTCCTTTATAAAAGTTAAGCCCAATATTCCATTCTTAATGATATTTTGTGTGAGAAAGCTGAGCACTTGCCCCCCCCCCCCCACGTGACATAAAGCTTCTAAAAACCTGCTGGAGGGTCAGCTAGGAGTCATTTCTGACTTGATGTTAGTGAATTTTGTTTTTAGTCTTATTATTTATATTTACTCAGAATATGCATGATTTACAGTCAGGAAAAGTGTACATAGGATTGTATCCTTTCACCATACTTAATCAGCCTGTATTCTGAGCAAATGATTTGAGAAGCTAGACTATATGAAGAAGAGGACGATTTGTTAACAATCTGTCATTCACAAATGACACAACTTTGCTTGCTAAAAACAAAGAAGACCGAAGCACCTGCTGAAAAGCACAATATCCTTTATTACAGATTATATCTTACTGTAAAGAAAACAAAAATCCTCACAATTGGACCAATAAGTAACTGCATGATAATTGGAGAAAAGATTGAAGCTGTCAAACATTTAATTTTATTTCTGAAGTAATGGAAATAGAAGTCAAGAGATAAGTGGCCTAGTGTCAAGAAGCTGCACTGTAGTTCCAGAGGTGTGCGGTTCAAATCCACCAGATGTTCCGCTGGAGAAGGAGGGACAATCTCCTCCTGTACCAGTCAGATCTGATTTGACGGTACATGCACAAAAAATAATAAAATTTAAAAAAAAAAAAAAGAGATCAAGTGGCTTTTTGTGTTGGATAATTCTGCTGCCCAGGACCTTTTCAAAGGTTAAAGTGGAAAGATGTCACTTTGAGGACTAAGGTACACCTCCCAAACCATGATATTTTTTTTTTACTTGCTTCATATGTTTATAAAGTGTACTTCCCAAGTCCTGATATTTTTCTGTTGCCACATAAGCATAATCATTATTGCAATCTGTATAGTGAATAAAGAAGATTGAAGAAGAACTGATGGTTTTCAATTGTGGTGTTAGTGAGGAATTTTTAACATACTATAGTATACTGCTGAAAAAAAAGTCAACAAATCTCTTGAAAAGTGCAGCCAGAAGACTCTTAAGAACAGAGGATGGTGAAACTTCATCTCACATACTTTGTGTATGTTTTCAGAGGGCCTAGGCCCTGGTGAAAGACACCACAGTTGACAAAGTAAAAAACTGAACAGACTAGATTGGCCTGGTGGCTGCAGCAGTGGGCAAAAGCCTAGCAGTGAGTGTGAGGACGCTACAATGTTTCAGTCTGCTGTATATGATAGGATCTCTGTGCTTTGGAGTGGAATTGATGGCAGCTAACAACAGCAGTTTATTACTTGGAGAAAGTGCAACCAGAGTGCTCCTTGAAGGACGAGGATGGTGAAGCTTTGTCTCCCATACTTAGGGCATGTTGTTAGGAGAGACTTATTTCTTGGGAAGGGACATCATGCTTGGAAAAGTGGAGGGTCAGCAGTAGAGAAGAGGACCCTCAAGGAGATGGATTGACACAATGACGGCAGCAATGGGCTCCAAGTGTATTGAGGATGATAACGGTGGCACAGGACAGGACAAGGTTCTGATCTGTTCATAGGGTCGCTGTGAGATGTACGTGACGAGATGGCACCTAACTACAGCAGTTTATCAAAATCATATGATCTATCAAATGGTAGCCATCTTTGATTCCTTTAAACTAGATGGATGCCCTCTCCCTACCTTGCTCAGACCCAGCACCTGCGATCCTTGTCTTTTCTTCACTCTGCCTGACCTTGACATCCTGCTGTGGACCACCACACTCCAATACTACCCTAGAATGAGGACTCTAAGTGGGCTCTGCCCCATCTGTTGTTGTGTACCATCAAGTTGGAACTGACTCATACCTGACCCCCCAGTGGCTTTTCAGACGCAATAAATTATATAGAAGGAGGCAGCCATCTTTCTCCCACGGAGCAGCATTTGGGTTGACAGAGGACCTTCTTGTCACTAAGCCACCAGAAGCTTTAGGTTGAATTGCGAAGGAAGGAAGGGAGACAATTTTGAGTTCCAGAGAGACACTCCTTGAAGATAGTTGATATGTAAATTTGAGTAAAAGGTTTTGTCTGTGAACTGAGTCTGATAAGAGAAGGTTTGAACCAAAGCATGCAGAGATTGATAAGAAAGACCAAACATGAAGATAAATTATACAAGTTATTTGCAGAACACCTGTGGTGTACACTGCATGTGGTTTCATTTAACTCTCATAACTTCAGAATTGCAGGTCTTAACATTTTTATTTTACAGATGATTAAACTGTGTCATGGAAAGGTCACACACCTTGTCCAACTTTATTCAGCTTTTCAGAGCAAGAGCCAGAATTGGGAGTTAAGCCATCTGATTCTTAGACTTACGCTCTTGTTAGTTATGCTAGTTTGAGAAGTAATCATTAGATCTATTGAATAATTAATTTCATTTGAAATCTTTAAGTTGTAAATTGTCTCCTAGTGTCTATCTCAAGGATTCATTTTAAAAAAAAAATCTCCTGCACTCTGATTAGCTTGATGACCTTGAAAAATCCTTCTCAATGTCAGGATTCTGTTCTTTGCCCTTTAAGGAGACCTTGATTTGCATAGTTGATGTTACTGAATTTCAGTTTCCCTGATTTAGTTAAATAATACTAATCCTTTAGGTCCCAAGCAGTAAGTTTTACAGTGTTACCCATGAATAATTGCATAAAATATGAACCTCAACAGATAATGCTTCAGTCTATAAATCATTGTGAAAGTAACAAATACATAAATATACATGATGATCAGTGACCAGTTATGTTACTTCTTTCAAGTATATTAATTCCTGGTCATTGTGCGTCAGTTGTTATCTGTTGTTAAACTGAAAAAGAGGTTGGTATGTTACTTCTCTCTCTAGTCGTAAACTGATGTGGCATTTTATCAAAATTGATGATTAGAAGAAATTGAGCCAAAAAGGTAGATGTGTAGCAAAGAACCAAAAACTAATGACATAGAAAATGAAATTCAATTTGAACTTAAGTGAAATTAGAGAATAGTTGTGTGTGGAAATGCTGATAGTGCTACTGCTTGAGATGCTAGATGGGTGGCCTGAGGAGCATTTTGAAGGTGAACTTACTGGCACTATTGTTGTTGTTGTTAACATGCCGTTGAGTTGCTTGCTACTCATAGCGACCCTATGTGCAAAAGCCCTAAACCTCGCTCTATCCTGTGCCAACGTTACTGCCTCTGACAGACCCACTCCCATTACCCCAGTCACTGAATCGATCCATCTCATTGAGGGTTTTCCTTTCTTGTGCTGTCCCTCTCCTCTTGTGCTGTCTCTCCATCCTCGCAAGTATGATGTTCCTCTCCAAGGACTGGTCCCTCCTTGTAACATGTCCAGAGTATGTCAGACAAAGCTTCAGAATCTTTGCCTTCAAGGAGCAGCCTTGTTTCACCCTCTTCAGGATGAACCTGTTTGTTCTCTTAGCAGTCCGTGGTATATTCAACACTCTACTCCAGCACCACAGCTCAAAGGCATCAGTTCTCTGTCATCCCTAGTCATTGTCCAGTTCTCTGATACATAGCAAGCAATTTGAAGACTATAGCCTGGATCAAGCACACCTTAGTCTCCAGCCTGACATCGTTGTTCTTCAGTACTCTGGAGAGATACCTGACAACTGACTTTCCCAGTGCAATTTGTCTCTTGATTTCCTGGCTGCTGGTATCAAGAGTTTGATTGTAAACTAAAAGTGTTAACAATCCCAATCTCTTCACTAATGATACTGCCAGTTGGCTCAGTGGTGAGAATCTTCGTTTTCTTGATGTTGAGCTTTAATCCATATTGAAGGCTGCAAGCGCTTCAGGTTCTCCTCAGTTTCAGCAAGCAGGGTTGTGTCATCTGCATAACGCAGGTTGTTGATGATGCCACATTCTTCCTCATACAGCCCAGCCTCCTGGATGATCTGTATATAGATTGAAAACATACAGAGACAGAATACATCCCTGGAGGACACCCTTCCTGATTTTGAACCATGTGGTATCTCCTTTCTCTGTTCTGACGACTGCCTCTGGTTCAAGTATAGGTTTTGCATAACACAATCAAATGTTCTGAGGAAGGTACTAGGAGTGAAAGCAAAGCCAGCAAAAAAACTTCATGTTAAAGGAACTTTCAGATACTTCATGATATTGAAAGTGCAAAAGATGAGATGTTGGAAGCTTAGTCAGTTTGCCAAGTCATATAGAAAATGCTTGCCTGGTCCATGTTCTTTATTAAATAATGAGATGAAGGCATACTCCCTGCCACTCAAACTACTCTTTTCCTAAAGGATCTTTTTAGCTATTCTGGATTCCATTTTTAATTCTAGAATGTGAATTTGAGAATAAGTTTGCAATGTTTTGTAAAGAAGGTAGCTGGGATTATAATAGGAATTGTATTGATTCTGTAAGTCAATCTGGGGATACTTTCTATTTATATGAGGAGCTTTAGAGATGTGTATGGTGTTGCACTGCTAATAAAAAGGTTGGTGGTTCAGACTCAACTGGCTGCTCCTAGGTTTATACTCCAGAGGGAGGAAGATGGGCTGTCTCCTCTGTCAGGATGTACAGCTAGATTTGTTAAGACTTGGAATCCACTCAGTGCTGGTGGGTTTCCATTTATCTTAGTCTTCTTTCATTTTATTCAACAGTGTTTTATCATTTCCAGAGTATGTTTCTGTTAAATTTATTAGAAATAAATATTAGAAGGGCGCTCTGGTGGCCTAGTGGCAAGATGCTGCACTGCAATCCCAGAGGTACGCGGTTCAAATCCACCAGATGCTCTGCTGGAGAAGGAGGGGGCAATCTCCTCCTGTACCAGTCAGATCTGATTTGACGGTACATGTAAAAATAATACAATAAAAAAAAGAAAAGAAACAAATATTAGAAATATTTTGTTGACTTGATATTATTATTGTAAATGGATTGTTTTCCTAATTTCATTTTTTGTGCGTTCAGTGCATATGTTCTGGTACCCTTAAAATATTAACTTTGCATTTAAATCTTAAAGAACCAAGGATCTTATTACTGGTTTATAATAAGGAATGAAAATTTGTGTTACAGAGTTCTCTTGTGAAATGTGTCTTTTTGTGATAGCTTTTTAAGCACTTGGAGGATAAAGTTTGACCTGCTGGAGAGAGCTTTAAAGCAGTCATACACTTACTTGTTCTTGGGCGTTCCAAACTGATGATTGCATATGCCACTTATGTGGTTTGTGTGTCTGGTTTTCCAAAGCCCTTTTACTTACACAGAAAAGTACTTCGAGACCAAAAATGCTTTCCATTCATGCTTTCTTTTGTCTTGGTGCTCAGAACTGTAGTTAATAGGAACAAGTTAGATTTTAGTGCTTTACCAAAGAAAGGGATTGTTTAGCCAAACAGCTTTTAGATAAATTGCTAGCAGGTTCAAAAACTGTTAGATAAATTGATTAATTTATTTTGATTAGCGTGATATAAGAAGAGTTTAAGCTATGATTTTTGAGATTTATTAGGCATGTGTCTGTTAAGTATATGTATATATATAAATCTCGGGATCATTTGGTGTATTTTGGAATGTAGACTTCCAATTAAATCTGCCTTTATGACTTATTTTAACCATCTTTCCAAGTAATAGCCACATTAAAGTTTGAAAATTACTTCTACTTGTGTATTTCTTTCTCTTAAGAGATTGATTTAGCTAGAACTAACATTGTCAGGTAGTAGACAACAGCTAGCCCTTAAAACAAATCAAATAACCACAACAAGATAAAGGTAAACAACCCAGTTGAAAAATGGGCACAGGATATGAACAGACACTTCACCAAAGAAGACATTCAGATGGCCAACAAACACATGAAGAAATGTTCAAAATCCCTAGCTCTAAGAGAGATGCAAATCAAAACAACTATGAGATATCATCTGACGCCAGTAAGAATAGCAAAATTTAACACAACGGTAAACAACAAATGCTGGCAAGGTTGTGGAGAAAGTGGAACCATTATTCACTGTTGGTGGGAGTGTAAAATGGTCAAACTACTGTGAAAGGCAGTATGACATTTTTTCCAAAAGTTGCAAATAGAAATACCATTTGACCCAGCAATTCTACTTCTGGGAATATACCCCAAAGAAACCAGAACTACCACCCAAGCAGGTATATGCACACCCATGTTATCGCTAGTAGCAAAGAGTGGGAAACAACCTAAGTGCCCATCAACGAACGAATGGGTAGAGAAGCTGTGGTATAGTCACACAATGAAATACTATGCTGCATTGAAAAACAAGGAACTCATGAAATATTCAAAATGGGTGACCCTGGAGGACATTATGCTGAGTGAAATATCTCAGTCACAAAAGGACAAATAGTGCATAGTACCTCTGTTGTAAAACGGGACTGACATCAGGCTTGGGGAGAGATAATGTATACTGCATTGAAACTGTTTAAAAGTGATATATGATGAGGTTAGGGGAGGTTAGGCAGGGAGAAGAGTGCAACATTGAATGAATGGAAATCCAAAGTCTCTGTAAACTTTCATTAAAATGAATAATAATTAACAAAAGAAGGAATGAAGTTAC
This sequence comes from Elephantulus edwardii, assembly GCF_000299155.1. Taxonomy (NCBI): domain Eukaryota; kingdom Metazoa; phylum Chordata; class Mammalia; order Macroscelidea; family Macroscelididae; genus Elephantulus; species Elephantulus edwardii. The sequence goes on from NW_006399871.1 coordinate 2,769,844, forward strand.
CAGTTCATTTTACGTAGTAAGGATTATTAGTACTGATTTTGTTTTACTGATGTTTGTATACCTTTGAGTCAAAACTGACCCACAGCTGACCCTCTTATAATCTGCATAATGCAGGTTGTTCATGACTTCCTCCAATCCTGGTGCCACATTATTTTTCATATAGACAGTGCGATTGGCACAGGACAGAGCTGAGTTTAGGGCTGTTGTACATAGGGTCGCTATGAGTCGCAAGCAACTTGACAGCACATAACAACAACAACAACATAGCTTCTCACATTGCTTGTTCAGCATACAGATTGAGTAGTTAAGGAGAAAGAATATGACCCTGACACAATGCAGCATTTCCTTATTCTGTTCAGACATCTACTTCTTGATACAAGAGCACAATTAAGTATTCCGAAGTTCCTGTTCTTCTGTGTTTGCAGTTTGCAGTGATCCACTAGTTGAATGCCTTTATTTGATCAAGAAAACAGATAAATATCTTTCTTATATTGTCTTCTTACAACCAAGATCAATCTGACATCTACAATGAGATCCCTCTTGTAGTTCTTCTGAATCAATCCAGGTTGAATTTCTGGCAGTTTCCTGTCAAAGTATTGTCCTTGTTGTTAGATGAAAACTCATTGACCTTAATGAACAATATATTGGGTCATGCCTTGCACCTGTCCTCAATTTCCTACATGCTCAACACCAGTTGGTACACTCACAGTGTCAGCTCATCTTAAGGGTCTGTTGTTTGTTTTTTAAATTCTGTATGTAATACTAATTATAATTTGATGATAATGTTTGCATTGTATTGGATCTTTCTTTTTAAAATGGTTACAGATAGGAATCTCTTCCATTCAGTTGGTCAAGCACCTTCAAATTTCTTAACGTAGATGAATATTTCCAGTGCCGCATGTATTTGTTAAAACATTTTTTGATGTTCTTTCTGTTACTGAAACCTTGTGTTTTACCAGTGCCTTCCGTGCAGCTTTCATTTCTTTGTGCTACTTCCTGAAATGATTGATTGAACATCAATAATTTCTTTTTGTACAGTGACCCATTTCTTTTGATGCTTCTTAAATCATTCAAGATTTCATCATAGAAACCTTTAACATTGTACCTTGAGGCTTGTATTTTCCCTTCAGTTCTTTAGATTAAAGAAATTCTAATTGTGTTTTTGTCTTTCAGATTCTGTATCTTTGCACATTAGGTAGTTTGCTTTGTCTTCCCAGGCTTCTCTTTGACATTTTCTATTCATTCTAGCTTTTCTACATTCTACGTTTTAGTCTCTTCTAACATCTATTTTGTTGTTTCCAGAATTTTGCAATTTTTTAAAAGAACTAAAAGAAAATTTCTAGAAAACAAATTCTAATATTTGGTAGCCTAATTTTTGTCTAGACTTTGAGAGAGATTACATTTGAAGGTCACATCAGTGATAGTGTTGCCTAGGCAGATAGCTAATTACCTGTATTTGGAGTCTACCTTAACTACATGAGAGTGATTTTCAAGTGATAAGATTGCTCCTTCTTACCAGTTTCCTAAACCAATCCCTAGCCCTAAATAGGAAAGATGAGTATGGATTTAGGACAGTTTTGATAATGTAAAGAACATTTCTTGAAGAATTTTTAGGTTCTCCAGATCTTTGGGAAATAGTGCCGCAGTGCTAGGATTTTGGTTTTCCAAACATCCTTTGCATTTTTGTGTGTGTTACCCATTCTCTACCTGGAATATCTAAAGCTGTGTTGTTGTTAGGTGAACCTGGCCCTGCCCTTCACTGTCCTCATAGTGTCAGCCATGTGCAAGCTTCTTGTTGCAGTCATTGTCAGTCCATCTCATTGAGGATATTCTCTTTTTTATGTACTCTCTCTCTCTCTCTCTCTCTCTCTTTTTTTTCTTTTACTTTAATAATCCAGATAGATAGATGGGTCTGAGAAAATAAGATTGGCAAGGGATAGAGCAGGGTGTATGGCTGTTTTATATAGGGTACCTATGAGTTTCAAGTGACTTGACGGCACATAACAACAACAATCCAGATTTTTTTTTATTCATTGTTGCACATTTCTTCCTCCTCCAGCCTACCCTGCAGTTCACCCATTGGTCCAGATTGTTTTCATACATATAGCTTACTCTCTTTTTTGCTTACTCTCTTCTTTCCCGGTATATTGTCTTTTTCCAAGGACTGGCTTCTCCTGACAACATACCTGAAGGAGGATCATTCTGGTTGCATTTTTCAAGATATATTATTCTTTTTTTTTTTAGATTATTCTTTTGACACTCTATGGTATTTTTCAGTATTCTTCATCAGCACCAATAATTCAAAGGGATCGAGTCTGATGTTGATTCTAGAATAGAACAAGTTTGCATATTTGTTTTGTATACCTAACATGCTCATTTCTTCAAGCATACTATCCTCTACTCCTAATCGGTGGAGATGTCTTTTTGTTCTATGTCTAGAGAGGAAGGTGCTATGTACATAATTTCTTATCCTTTAGTTTATTTAATGCTCTTTTTAGCTTTGTTTAGAGTCTACTATAAAAATAACTGTGAGAACTGGTATAGTTCAGAGTCAGTGTTCATCATTTAAATTTAACTTCAGAATACCTTGGTGAACTCACTGAAAATGGGGGTAATAGTATACCTACTTCTAGTTCAGCATATTGACTGAATATAAATACACTAATGAGAGGGGTGTTCTGGTGTCCTAGTCCATACAGAGTTGCACTACTGGCCCAAATCCTGAGACTCTGGTGGGTCAAATCACCATAGTCTGTACAGGGGAAAGATGGATATTCTCCTCCCATGCATTTTACAGCCTTGGAAATCCAGTGAAAGGCCAGTTATGAGTTGGTTCCAACTGATAGTAATGAGTTCATTTGAAAATAATGAGAATAATTTCCAAGATAAATACATCTTGTGGATTTGAACTGTGTGCCTTCAGGATTGCAGTGCAGTTTTTGCCACTAGGTCACCTGAGCTCCCTTGGGTGGTTTCTTGAGGTGATGGAGGAGAGGAATCCTAATCTCCCCCTCTCCACTTGTAAGTTTTAAAGAACAAACCATACTTTAGATGCAATATTTGGGTGAGAACATAAAGTCTACTTTTTGTCACAATATTAATTTTCTTTTCTAACATTAAATAATTCTACAAGTTTTTAATTTGGGTCTTTCAGCTAAATATCAAATAAGGGTGGGGAGAAATTGTAGAATAAATGACTGTTTTAAAAAGGATCCATGTATGAGCTGCATTTTTCCTATGAGTTTTTCTATCCCTACCAGAATAATAAAAATAGATCTGGTTTCCTGGGTTATCACAGCTTGTAACAAAAAGCTTTTTGTTAAAGTTGGCTCTTGGGTCAGTGGGATGAGATCATTCATTTCTAAGCAGTTTGCAATGTCCAAAATATTTGGTGAAACAAAAGCCTGCTGGATAAGCTAACCACACGCATAAGTTCAACTTTGTGGTCATGTTCAAGAACAAGAGTATGGGTTTTCTGTGTGATAAAACACTACTGATTTGCAGAAGAAGGTGAAAGGTACTTGGCACTGTAACTAGACACTCTGGTTGGCCACGTGTGGAAAGAGTTTGGAATGATAAAGAGGCTCTCTTAAGGTTTGGGCTTAAGCCATACTTGAGGTACGATCAATAGAAGCAAAATAGACCTGCATTTGGATAATGCAGCTCTGTATATTTTAAAAAGTACTTAAGAGTTGTGAAATGTGTATGTTCTGTCTTCATCCTATTATTATTTACAAATAGGCTGCATCTAAATTTTATACTTGCAAACACAATGGCATTTGTAGTAAATTCTGCTCTATAGGGTAGCTGCAGATGGAAAAAATGAGCCTAAGACCTTGAAGTGATTGATCACAATTGTGTAGGTCATGAGTTTTGAGGTCTTACTGGGTTTGCTTAAATCTTTGTATATTAACAATCAAGTTACTTAATTCATCAAACCTGAGTTCCCTAGTTTTCAAAATAGGAATAATAATAATAGCAGCAGCAATTATGTTACAGAATTTAGAGAATTAAATGAGATAGTATATATGTGATACCTGTTGTTATTGCCTCAACTTGATTCCCATTAGTGGCATTCCCACTTGTGTCAGAGTAGAGCTGTGCTTCACATTGTCAAGGATCTGATCTTTCAAAAACAGATAACCAGGTCTGGCTTCTGAGGCACCTTTGGGTTTTTACTTCCAAACTTTTAGCTCATAGGAGCATTTAGCTGTTTATGGGCCACCATGTGATTGATACCCGGAACATCACTGTTGTTGTGGAGTTGATTTTAAAGCACAGTGACCCCACAGGGCTTTAAAGCTGTAATCTCTGACGCAGATTGCCACATCTTTCTACTGTACAGTGGCTGGTAGATTCAAACCACTAACATTTTGGTTTGCTGCTGAGTACTTAAATTGTTGCACAGCAAGGCTTCTAGATCTTTTTATTTCAGTTTTAAAGATGTTTTGCATATGTTTAATTAAGTCCAGTGTGATTTTAGTACTGAAATATAAAACTGATGTCTTAAGTAAGAATGATACATAGAGTATAAGAAAGAGAGCTATTGGCAAGAATTGGATAACTTTACTTAGTACCAACCAGAAGAGAGAAAACCTGAATTCCATGGTGTATTCTTGTAAAACAGGAGGAATTCAGCCTTTTCTATAAAACTATTCAATTTGAATTTTTATGTTTCCATTCTTACTCATTAACTTAGTAATTAGTTTCTCAGGCAATACGTCATTTATGCTGTGTCCAATCAGAATTGACTCATAGCTAACCCTACAGTGGATTTTTAGAGACGATAAAATCTCATGAGAGGACCTTGTCCATCTTTCTCCCTCAGAGCAGCTGGTGGATTCAAACTACCTGCCTTTAAGTTGACTCCTCACCAGGATGTTTTATACACTGTTCCTCAATTGGAATTTGTATGATTCTTCCTCCCCACCCATAATACTAGACTAGGGATATGGATTTTTGGAAGAATTCCACAGAGGTCAAGTGCTGTTCTTATCATATCAAGAGTACTTGCTGTCAGTATTACTTCATCTGGTTGTAATGTCAAGTTTCTCTTTTTCTGTCTTTTCCATATTCATTAGAAGGAACTCACCATACTCAGCTCATGCTTAAAGTGTGATGTTATGTTCTACCTTTCTGAAGATATCTATAGAAATGTTTTGATGTTCTGCATAAAAGACTTTCTTGTACTCCTTTACTTATTTATAGCAGTATGGACTCATGAATATTTTTGCTTTTGAGTATAATTATTTTGTGTTTTTATGTGTTAACTCTGACTCACAGCAACCTTGTGAACAGATCAAAACCTTGCATTATCCTGTGCCATCCCCACACTCTAAACCGTGCTGCACATTGCTATTCACTGTGTCAGTCCTTCTTGTTGATAGGGTCTTCCTCTGACCCTCTACCTTTTCCAGAATGGTAAGTTTTTCCGAGGACTTGCCCACCCTGACAACATGCCCACAGTACATGAGATGAGATTTTATCATGCTTGCCTCTAAGGACGCCTGGTTACGCTTCTCCTAAGATGGACTTGTTTTTTCTTTTGGCAGTCTGTGGGAATCTCAGTGCATGTCACCAACACTAAATACAACAACGTCTATCCTCCTTTAGTATTCCTTATTTATTCTTCAACAGAGGCATAGGAAACACTTGACCACACTGTGGGTTGGATCCAGGTACACATTAGTCTCTAGACTGACTTCCTTCTTTTTAATACTCCCCCCCCCCTTAATAATTTCAAGAGGCCCTTGACAGCAGATTTTCCCAGTAAAACATGTCTTTTGATTTCTTGATTGCTGCTGTCATAGGTGTTCATTGTGGATCCAAGTAAGATGAAATCCATGACTTCATCCGTCATGATAATGCCTATTGGTCCAGTTTTGAAGATTTTTGTTTTCTTGATGTTTAGGTGTAATTCATGTTGAAGGCTGTGGTCTTTGATAGCTGAAGTATCAGATCTTCACTTTCTGTAAGCAAGATTGTGTTATCTGCATAACGTAGACTATTGGTAACTCTTCCTTCAATCCTGATACCACATTCTTCCCAGTTTCTCTCTGATTATTTGTTCAGCATACAGATTGAATAGGTATGGAGGTGGATACAACCATAACACACACTTTTATTTTTCTTAACAGGAAAATACTCTGATTTTTATTTTTGCATGCTATTCTCAAGTACACAATTATAATAATGTCAAACATCCCTATATGATTTTCTTTTTAGGTATTTTTACTTTTTTTGTTTTTACAAAGTGTACAGAGGGAAGGACATACAATATTCAATAGGATATTTCTCTAGAACAATAACTTATGTCCTTGTAAAAGTCTGTACCTCTTTAAAACATTTAACTGAAACATCCGGTTGTGTTTTTTTTTTTTTGTTTTGTTAATCAAAATTATTTTAAGAGTCAAAACTAGGTTGTAACAGGACTACAATTTCGTTTTCTCTTTATACAAATACATTTTATCATATCCACTTAACCAAACCCTTAAATAACTTTTTTTTTTTAGCTGTGTGGGGACCTGGCTTTGGGGCCAGTCTCTCAGGGTTTGATTTTTTTTTTTCTTGTCTTTTTTTTAAATTAGTTTTAATTAAAGTTTACAGAGACTTTGAATTTCTATTCATTCATTGTTGTACTTTTCTCCCTGCCCACCCTCCCTCTATAAAATGCCTTTTAAAGGTTTCAGTATTGTGCTTTAAAAACAAAAGAACTGTGTATGATTCTAGGCTATGTAGGAGAAATATAAACTGTGTAAAGTGGTGCATTCTTTATGTTCAGTTTATTTAAAAAATATTGTTAGGGCGCTCTGGGGGCCTACTGGCAAAAAGCTGCATTGCAATCCCAGATGTATGCCGTACAATCTCCTCTTGTACCAGTCAGATCCAGTTTGATGGTACACACAAAAAATAACTAGAAAAGAATATAAAAAGTTTGTTAAATGACCAATTATTTCTATTTTTATATGAATTTTACAAGATGTTTTTTTTAATGCCTAAATTTTCATTGTAAGTGTTTTCTATGACTTCAAGGAGAAATAAACTAAGGGAGATTTTTAAAGTTCAGTACTGCAGGGGAATGAATGACATAATTATAAGTTACTTTAAAGGAAAAAAAGCCATGTATGGCAGCCAAGAGGACATAGCCAACCATGTGCTAGTGATTCAACTCTAATAGCAATGGCATGTGTGTCAGAGTAAATTGTACTCCGTATGGTTGTTACTGGCTGAATATTCAGAAGTAGATCACCAGGCCTTTCTTACAAACGCACACCTTTCTTGATTTTAAACTATGCCTGGTTTCCCTGTTCTGTTGTGTATAGGCTTAGTATAAACATAATTAAGTGTTTTGGAATTCTTCTTCTCAGTATTATCTATAATCTGTTATGATCCACACAGTCAAATAACTTTGCATAGTCAATAAAGCACAAGACAACTTCTTTCTGATATTCTCTGCTTTCAGCCAAGATCCATCTGACATTACTAATGATACCCCTCATGCTACAGCCTCTTCTAAGATTTAGTTTCTGGAAGTTCTCTATGTACTATTAATCTGGTTGTTTTTTCTTTATATAAACTAGTAATTGGGGCCACCAGATCTCAATTAAGTAGTTTTAGTAAAGGGTTCCCTCCCCACTCCTTAAATACCACCTACAGTATTCTAGTAAGTAAAGTGAATAAAATGAAGCTGGCACAGGAACAAGAGAATATGCTAGCATACATTGAGTATTTACAGAAGGCCATCACTTCCCAGAAACCCTGATGACTGGTGATAGTGGTAAAAGAATTTGACCGTTAACCAAAGGTTAGTGGTTTTGAATTCACAGGAGAGAGATGATACAATCTGCTTCTGCAAAGATTTATGTACTTGGAAACCATACGGATGGTTCTGCTCTGTCTTGCAAGGTTGATAGGAGTCAGAATTGACTCGAGGCTGGTAGGTTTGGGTTTTGGTCACTTCTCGGCTCTAGTGTGTTATTACTGAGTGTGAAATAGATGCTTGTTGCTTGGTCTTCTGATTTTTATTTAATTTTATTTCCCCCCATTCCTTTTTTCTAGTTTGCATTTTTTTATTGATTGTTAAAGTTTTATTTTTTTTTTTAAATACTAGTTTATTTAGGTCTTCTGATTTTCAAATTTTTTTAAAATTTTTTTTTTGTGTGTGTGTGTGTACTGTCAAATCTGATCTGACTGGTACAGGAGGAGATTGCCCTCCCTTCTCCAGCAGAACACATGGTGAATTCAAACTGCGTACCTCTGGGATTGCAGTGCAGCTTCTTGCCACTAGGCCACCAGAGCCTCCTTAGGTCTTCTGATTTTTAAAAGGAAACTGTAAACCTCTATTTTCATGTACAACCTTACTGTTTTGGAAATTATAGCATAGTTAAAAAAAAATACTATTTAGGCTACTGCATCAAGGAACCTTTTTAAACTAGTGGGCTTTTTTCACTCTGGAGAAGGAACATTGGACTAGATGGGAGTTGGGAGACCTTGTTTCTTAGTGGAACATTCCTGCTAAATTAGTTGAATGTTGGCCAAAGGGGAAACCTCCCTGAAATGTAAATAGGGAGTAAAGGTAGATAACATTTCCTGTTAACTCATTTTTTAAGTAATATTTTTTGTGTGTGTTTTCAGTGCAACTTTACATGAAGAGGAGGCTTCCCCTTTTTCTTTCTGTATATTTGTGTGTGTGTGTATGAAAATATATAATGTTTATATGTGTATTTGTGTATATCTCAGTGAAACAAAGACCATTTTTTACTTGAAGACATTGGAAACATTTGGGTCTCCTCCTTCTTTTTTTTTTTTTGGGTCTCCTCCTTCTAAATGCTTTAGTACTAGAGGAAGGCCATTATGCTTGCTCCAGATGTAGTGTTGGAAGCTGCCTCTAGCTGATGCATAATAGTCTGTTGCTTTCATGAACTCTTGGCATACTTGCTGCCTCTGGTTGGTATTTGATAGATGTGTACATATTAGTGATACATTTTTCCATCCTTTTTTGTTTCTGTTGAAGCAAATCAAAACTCAAAACTAAACCCACTGCCTTGGAATCCATTTTAACTATATAGTATTTCCAAGACACTGTAAAATCTTTATTGGAGGAGACAGGCCCATCTATCCCCAGTGGAATGGCTGGTGACTTTGCACTGCTGGCCTTTCGGTTAACAGTGCAACACTGAACACTACACCACCAGTGCTCCTGTAAGTCAAATTCTCAAAAACTTTTTGAAGTCGAATTGGTACTGACTTATAGCTGATCTATCTGCCAGTGGGTTTTCAGAAACAAAAGCTTGCCCAGCTTTCTCGTGCAGAGCAGCTGGTAGATTTGAGCTGTGAGAGGCACCACCTTTGAGTCGGCAGTGCAACTCTCTACGGACTGTCACCAAAGCTCTAAGTATAGGGTAGCTTAATTTTAATGTGATGGTTGGTATTGATAATTACAGCGGTTTGGGAAGGGCAGGAAGAATGGTAATAATAAAAATGAGTTGACAGTGGGCAGTTTTTCTTTGTTATGAAGACTTTTTTTAATAGAATTTATCTTTATACAGTCTTTTTACTTTGAGCTAATCAGTTGGTGGCATATATGGGATAATGATGCTTTCATTTTTAGTGAGTAAAATGACTTTTACCTGTTGCATAAAATCACAGCAAAACTAAAAAAAATTGAAAAAATTATTTTCTGGAGTTCAGTTTGCCAAGACAAAACTGTTAATTCCTTTGGCTTTAGAGTTCTTATCAAGTTTGTTTTACTGAGATTAAAATTCTTACAGAAAAATCTTAAAAGGCAGGGAAATAACATACTTTAGATCAATTATAGAACTTTTATAAAAATAGCCTTAATGGCGCCAAAAGCGAAGAAGGAAGCCCCTGCCCCTCCCAAAACTGAAGCCAAAACAAAGGCATTAAAGGCCAAGAAGGCGTCCTGAAGGGCATCCACAGCCAAAAAAGAAGGTCCATGTGTCACTTACCTTTCGGCAGCCTAAGATGCTGAGACTCTGAAGGCAGCCAAAATACCCCCGGTAGAGCGCCCCCAGGAGAAACAAGCTTGACCACTATGCCATCATCAAATTTCCCCTGACCACTGAGTCAGCCATGAAGAAGATAGACGATAACACAGTTGTGTTCATTGTGGATGTCAAGGCCAACAAGCACCAAATTAAACAAGCTGTAAAGAAGCTCTATGACATTGATGTGGCTAAGGTCAACACTTTGATTAGGCCTGATGGAGAGAGAAGGCCTGTGTTTGACTTGCTCCTGACTATGATGCTTTGGGTGTTGCCAACAAAATTGGGATCATCCACACTGAGTCCAGCTGGCTAATTCTAAATACAAATTTTTATCACCACAAAAAAAAAAAAATATTCATTTAGTTCTTGACATTATCTCTGTAATAAACTGTCTTGATTTAGAGTAATTTGATTAGAAACATGCTTCTATCCTTGGGAGGGCCAGACTAAATTCCTGTTTTGTATTGATTGCCAGAGTTTTTTAGAAAAACTCCTCTGTTTGATTGGAGTGTAATAGGAGCATGCATGAAGTAACCCCTCATGGGAATGTCTCTTTATTAGTAACTTAAGCCTCTCTGAGCCCAGCAAGACAAATTTAATCCTAATTTTTCATTAGATGGAAGTTTACACTGGTGGACTGATAGATAAGATTTATGCTTATACAGTAACTGAAGCAATTTTGGGCAAAACCCTTGCCCAAATGGTAATTCTTCTCTAGTTTTTTTCATTAACAGAAATTATATCATTTCTTTGGATACAGTATATATATGTAAGTACTTGAGAATGTATGGAAGTGTCCCCTCTTATAGATTTTGTGCTTATTAGCTCTAATAACAGCAGTTCAGATGCATACTATTATTGGCACATTGTTTTTTTCTTAAAAATTGTGTGTGTGTGTGTGTGTGTGTGTGTGTGTGTGTGTACACACACACATGTAGGTACTTTTTTGAGCCCAGTTCCTGATACTTAATATTAGATCAAACCATAGTGGGCAAAAGGGTCAAATATCAGTAATTTCCTGTGGTTTCCAAATACCAAACCAATTGCAGTTGAGACAGGCCTGACTCATCAAACATGATTGGAGAGCAGCACTGCCCTGGGGGGTTTCCAGGGTTGTACGCCTTTTACAGAGCAGTCCATCTTTTCCCACAGCATGGCTGGTGGGTTGAGAAAGCCTGCTCTTCCATCAGCGGCTGAATTAGCTTAACCACTGCACCACAGCACTCCTCGTATAGTCTAGCTTAATAGGATCTCATTACTTTACTTAAATACTCAATAAATGGAGTTAAACCGTAGAATGATAGACTGAAAAAAGACTTTAAGGATAATTTAAAAAAAAATTTTTTTTATTACTTTTTTTTTTTAATGTGTGTACCGTCAAATCAGATCTGACTGATACAGGAGGAGATTGTCCCTCCTTCAGCAGAGCATCTGGTGGATTTGAACCTCACATCTCTGGGATTGCAGTGCAGCTTCTTGCCACTAGGCCACCAGAGTTCACCAAGGATAATTTTTTTAAAGCTTTTCTTATATAGAGCTAGAAAGAGAACTGTGATGCTTTGCCAACACTGTATCATTTTAAATGACTTGAATTACGTGAAAATATTTTTCTCCTCTAATAGAAATAAAAGGCATGGTGAGAAGCTGTGCTATTGACCACAGGCCTGATGTCCATAGTACTCGTCATAGAGATCATAACAAACACTTCTTCCTATATAATACTTCAACAGAAAGGGAGAATAATAATGACTTTTATCTAAAATACATTACAAAGAATTATAATATAGAAATATGTTAATTATATATTGTTATTGTTGTTATGTGCCGTCGAGTCACTTGCGACTCATAGCGATCCTATGTTGTACATAGGTACAACAGCCCTAAACTCTGCTCTCTCCTGTGCCAATCGCGCACTGTCTCTGACACTCCCATCCTGATTATCCCAGTCACTGAATCAGTCCACCTCATAGAGGGCCTTCCCCTCCTGTGCCGTCCCTCCACCCTCCCAAGCATGATGTCTTTCTCCAAGGACCGGTCTCTCCTCACAACATGTCCAAAGTATGTTAGACGGAGCCTCAGAATCCTTGCCTCCAAGGAGCCACCCAGTTTAACCCTTTCCAGGACAAATCTGTTTGTTTTCCTAGCAGTCCATGGTATTCTCAATACTCTTCTCCAGCACCACAGCTCAAAGGCATCAAGTCTCCTTCTATCCTCTTTGGTCATTGTCCAACTCTGATGTATAACAAGTGATTGCGAAGACCATGGCCTGTATCAGATGCACCTTAGTCTCCAGAGAGACACCACTGCTCTTCAGTACTTTGGAGAGGTCCCTAACAGCAGGCTTTCCCATGGCAATGCACCTTTTAATTTCCTGGCTGCTGGTGCCAAGACTGTTGACTGTGGAGCCAAGCAAACTAAAACTGTGTACAATCTCAATCTCTTCACCATCCATCCTGATGCTGCCAATTGGTCCAGTGGTGAGAATCTTTGTCTTCTTGACATTGAGCCTCAATCCATATTGTAGGCTGCAGTCCTTGACCCTCTGCAGCAGGTGCTTCAGGTCCTTTTCATTTTCAGCAAGCCGGGTTGTGTCATCTGCATAACGCAGATTGTTATATGTTGTATAATTATATATTATAGTATATAAATATTTACACTTAAAAGGACAAAGATATTATAGAAATTCTATAATAAGATAATAGTTTTTAATGTTATAATATAGTATGCTTTTAAATTATTTCAACCGCATTTTACTTATAAAAGTCAGAATGTGAGCAATGAGATCAGTCGTGTTATTTGGGATGAATGCCTCAGAGATTTTTGTGTACATCTTTGGAGAATTGAGCAATCCCTTCCTTGCTATTTACAGCCTTTGGAAACTGCTAGAGGGTCAGCTATGAATCAGTTCTGACCTGACATCAATGAGTATTTGTATTTATGTGAGAAGCTCATCTAAAGTTCTTACCATCTTTTTGTAGTCTTGTAACAAATGTAGGTATAATAACTTTTGAGGAGAGGGGTCATAATAACTTCTTAATGTAGCATGGAAGTTTTTATTATGTAAAAATCCCTGAATAGAAATTCAGGAGACTTCATCTCACCAACTAGTTGTATTATTTTGGGAAAATCAATTCCCTTATTTCTAAAATTAGCATGGTGCATAAATAAGATGCCTGAAATAGGGCAGTTGAAGTTAACGATGTCTTAAGATGGGTATTTAGTCATTGACTTTCATGAGGTGATTGAGAAATTCCAGCCAGTCCATTTGGTTTATCAGTCTGTAACCTTTGTAGTTCATTGGTTGATAACAGAGGAAAGTGTCCTGGTGGTACAGTGGATTAAGTGTTGAGGTGTTCCTGAAAGGTCAGTGGTAGAAATCCACCAGCTGCTCTGTAAGCAGAAAGATGGCAGTCTGCTCCTGTAAAGGTTAGAGCCTCGGAAACCCTCTTGGCTCTTTCACTCTGTCCTATAACGTCTCTAGGCATTGGCATTCACTTAACAGCAGAGGGTTTGACAGTAAAGTGTGCCAGTAAGAATAAAATGAGAACATAAAAATGTTTTGTGGTATAGCAAAGCGTTGGAAACAACCCAAATGCCCATCAGCAAACGAAGGGATGAATAATGCCAATGTTGTAAAGCAGGAGTGACATCGGGGTTGGGGTAAACTTAGAAAAGAGGGGATAAATAACATATACTACATTGAAACAGATGAGGGAGAGAACTGTTTGAAAGGAATATATGATTAGGTATCATTTCCATGATAAGAGTCCAGAATGTGAGCTGCATGGTGGAGTGGATTGGGGGTGGGGGGAGATTGTATAATAAAGAAGGAATATATTTTTACTTTTCAAAGAGAAAAACCAACTTGGAGGAAGTGGGGTAGGCGGGGAGGAAAATGTGCAGCAGTGAATGAATGGGCAGTCCAAAGTCTCTATAAACTTTCATTATAATTTCAATTAAAAAAAGTGACACCAGTTGAAGAGAGGATTGTTTTCAGTGATCCTTATATAAAAAGGTACAAAACTCGATTTAAAAAAATTTCAATAAAAAAAAATTTTGTGGTGAAGCCTTGCAGTTCAGCTTACTTGCCACCATGGATTCGTGCCCAGGCCTATGGTCTCACCATGTAACAGCAAGGAAAGGAGGAAATATCTTTCTGCGAATCTACGAAGAAGCAGCAATATTTGTACACATTAAGCTAGTACCTGCTGTTGTGCTTCAAGCTTGTACATCCTATTGCATGTGGCCTTCGTTATCTTTGATCACTCAGAATTTACTTCCAAATGTCCTTGGCAGAATTTCAGTTTAAAAGTCAAAGCAGTTCTTCAAAGTGTTTCCTAGATTTGTAGAAACATTTCTGCCCTCAAGATGATGATTTCTTGTTAATTTGAAGCTTAAACTTCTCTTTTCTCTCATTTTTGCATGATTAAAAATATATCTGCTGTAGAAAACTCCAGTGATTGTACAAGAAATACAATAGAATATTGAAAACAGTAAACATTAGGGCCACAAAGTCATTATCCGCCCATGTTCAGTCTGTTAGCCCACTAGCAGAAAAGAGAACAGACAAACCTTATACTGTCTTCTAAAGGTCAGCACATGTGGACTTTGAAGCCAATTGAGATGCACATTCCAGTGAAGAGGCAATGTTCTTTTGCCACATGCATACTTAAGGTTAAATTTGGAGAGTCAGCAAAAGCCTTTCCGTTGATTTCATCAACTGCTTGAATGCCGTCTCTCTTCTTTTCTTGTGATAAATTTTTGTGTACTGTTTCCAATCGAAGTACAAAAACATATTCCAGCAGTGCTTTCATCCTATATCAGTAAATCGAATGTCAGTGTTCTGAATGTCAAGATTAAATTATGTTTTATTAAAGCATACAAGTAGATCAAAAGTATGCTGGAATTCTGTTTGTATTGTCTTTTTAGATCTATACGTTTTTGTGTACTTCTTTCATTACTTACCTTCATCTCCATTAATTCTTTATGTATTTTCCCCTCATTCGTAGAAAAAACATAGGCCTTCACCACCATGTTTCTAAAAGGTAAGGTTTTTAAATGGTACTGTTTGTGTACTTTGGATATAGACGTTTCTAAATCAAAATCTAAACCTTCTTGAAAACCTCATTGCCAATGAGTTAGTCTCATCTCATTGCTATTCTAAGTCTAGTTACCTTAGGATTCCGTTGTAGTTTGGTTGCACCATTTCTTAATACTAGACTTTAACAAGATACTGTGTCCTGTTGTCATTTTCCTGTTGTTGTTGTTATGTGCCATCAAATGGTTTGTGAGTCATAGCGACCCAGTGTACAAGAGCCCTAAACCCTCTTCTGTCCTGTGTCAACTTTATTGTCTCTGACACCCCCATCCCCATTACCCCAGTCACTGAATTGATCCATCTCATTAATGGTCTTCCTTTCGTATGCTGTCTCTCCATCCTCCCAAACATGATGTCCCTCTCCAAGGACCAGTTCCTCCTTGCAGCATGCCCAAAATATGTCAGATGAAGCTTCAGAATCCTTGCCTACAAGGAGCAACCCTCTCCAGGACAAACCTATTTGTTCTACTAGTAGTCCATGGTACATTCAGCACTCTTCTCCAGCACCGCCTCAAAGGTATCAGTTCTCTGTCATCCCTTGTCTCTTTCTGTCATCCCTAGTTACTGTCCAGCTCTCTGAAGCATAGCATGCAGTTTTGAAGACTATGGCCTTGATCAGGTGCTTTTTAATCTCCAGCTTGACATCATTGCCCTTCAGTACTCTGGAGAGGTCCCTGACAGCTGACTTTCCCAATACAATTTGTCTCTTGATTTCCTGACTGCTGGTACCAAGAATGTCCATTGTGGAACCAAGCAAACTAGAATTTAATAATCTCAATCTCTTCACCATCCATAATGATGCTGTCTGTTGCCCCAGTGGTGAGACTCTTTGTTTTTTTGATGTTGAGCTTCAATCCATATTGAAAGCTGCAGTCCTTGACCTTCTGTAGCAAGCGCTTCAGGTCCTCCTCAGTTTCAACCAGCAGGGTGGTGTCACCTGCATAATGCAGGTTCTTGATGAATCTTCCTCTAATCCTGATGCCACATTCCTCCTCATATAGTCCAGCATTCTGGATAATCTGTTTTGCACACAGATTGAAACGGTATGGAGACAGAATACATCCCTGGTGGACACCCTTCCCAAATTTGAACCATGCAGTGTCTCTTTGCTCTGTTCTGAAGACTGACTACCTCTTGGTTCAAGTATAGCACAATCAAATGTTCTGGGATTCCCAGAGTCTGTATTAAAATTAAATTTTAGAAAATTGGTTTTTGGGGTTAATGGAGGTCAAATATGGCTGCTTCCACTCTATTCTTGTTCTTTTTACACCTGATTAAACAAATATTGAAACAAAACAAACAAACAAAAAAGTATTTGCTATTAAGAAATCACTGATTGTACAAAATTCTAAAAAAAAAAAAGTTGTTTTTGTCATGTGATTTCTGAATCGGAACTGATTCATAACTGACTCTGGTTTTCAGAGGCAGTAAATTGCATAAGAGGAGATTGCCCATCTTCCTTCCTTGAAGCTGCTAGTAAATTTGAACCAAATGCCTTTGGGTTGGCAGCTCATCTTACCACGAAACTACCAGAACTTCCTTTTTCAGAAGGAGTATCTGGAAAAGAAACTTTTAAAATTTGTTATTTGAATCTCTCAATCCCTTGATTGGTAGATAAATTGAGTGTAAAAATCTAGGTTCACAATGTATCAGTTTGAAAGGCTTTGCTTCATTGTTTTCTATTATCCAACTGTTGTTGTTAAGAGATCAGAACTCAATCTATTTCTTATAACTTGGTAGATTAGGGAGCTTTTCTTCCCCTCCCCCCCTTTTCCTTCCTTCTATTCCGTCTTTCCCTTTTCCCTACCATCCTGTCTCTGTTCCCCCCACTTCTCCTCACTTACAGGGTGTGATATATATCCATTTTGTCACTTGTTGCTGTCAAACCAGAACTAACTTATAACTTAGCCTCCATTGTGTTTCTGAAGCTGTGAATTGCATGGAAAGAGATTTCCCATCTTTTTCCTGTGGAGTGGTTGGTAGATTTAAAGTACAGTGCTGCTTTTGGGTTAGCATCATGACTCCCTACAGACTAGTCACCAGAACTCCCTTTTATGAATAATGTATGAGCCAAGTGTGAAGATTACAAAAAAGATGACTAGCCACAAGCTACCACCCAGATTATGAAATTGGACCTCAGCTCCTTCTTGTCCCTTTTCCAGTGGGTTTCCTTCTTCTCCTAGAGGTTATCACTATTGAAAGATCTAAAGTCATTATGAAGTCCAGAAACAACACTAGCTTTTATATAGCAAATAAGCTTTGTTTTAATGTGTGCTTCGGGGAAGGCAGGCTGAAGGTTCCATTGGCATCAGTGCCAAAGAGTAGGGTATTTTTCCATTCTACATTGGATGGTAGGGGGTAGTTGCATCAATTTCAAGGGCCTGGAACCATTTTCTATTTTTCCAGCACTTCCTGTTATAAATCCTGAGGTGATGTCTAGGGGTAAACATGAATCACATTATTTAGTATTTAACAGACATAATCAGGTAGGGTGAGAAGATCAGCCAAATGAAATAATTTTTATTTGAGCTATATAACTCATTAATTTTATGCTTTCGTGTTTAATAGTTTCATAATTTATAACAATATGTATCTTAGTGCTGCTATGACAGAAATACCACAAGTAGGTCCTTTAAGAACAGACATTTTTTTCTTACAGTTTAGAGGTTATTAAACCCTAATTCAAGGTGTTGAAGTCTCTTCCTTTGTGATCTTCATGTAATATCAATCTTTCTCCATTTGTGCTTCCTTGTTTTCTTTTTATATCTTAGAAACAGCTGATTCAAGACATACCCTGTACTGATGTCCTCATTAGCCGTAACAGTGAGATTATTCCCAAATGAGAGATGTCTCTCCATACCAGACCCACTGCCATAGATTCCTCTAGCAACCCTATAAAACAAAGTAGAGACTGCTCCATTGGATTTACAGACTGTAAATCTTTACAGAACCTGACGTCGTCATCTTTCTCCCATGGAGAGCTGATGGTTTTAAACCACTAACCTTGAGACTATTAGCCAGATGTTTAACCACTTTACCACTAGGTCTCCTTCTGTTCCCCAAAATATTGATGTAAATCTCAACACATATACATGTACATGTACATATACATATACATAGAGGAGTTCTGGTGGCTTGTTATTATTGTTATTATGTAGTAGACTATAACTCATATCAACTCTATGAAGAATAGCTCTGAACTTTGCCCTGTCTTGAGCCAGTTTCACTGTCTGTGACACTCCTGTCCCAGTTGCCACAGTCACTGTGTCAGTTCATCATCCAGGGTCTTCCTCTCCTACACTGATTCATCTAAGCATGTTGTCCTTCTCCAAGGACTGGTCCCTGGCTTGTTTGTTGTTTTTATGTGCCACAGAGTCAGAACTGAACCATAGCTGAACCTCTGGCAGGTTTTCAGAGACAGTTAATTGCACTAAAGGAGATTGCCCCTTTTTTCTCCCGCAGAGCAGCTTGAAACCATGCATGTGCCTTTGCATTTGCAGTGTTAACTTCTTGCCACTAGACTACCAGAGTTTGGTCCCTGGCTTAGTGGTAAGGAATTATGCTGCCAATCCAATGGGACATATCTGTCCTTTTAGCAATTCAGTACTCTTCTTTGATGTCACAACTTAGGGTTTAGAATTTCTATCACATACTTTTTGGGATCATAGTTCAAACACCTTATATTAATCTATATCTATA
>NW_006399871.1:2788747-2797386 GCF_000299155.1 Elephantulus edwardii
ATGTACATTAAAAAATCCAGAACTCAGACCTATTGAGTGGACTTTGATTCAGGATAACCTACTGTGTTGTGTTACAGTGTAGAATTAACTCCTCCACAAGATTTTTTGACTGTAATCTTTACAGAAGAGAATCGCCTAGCCTTTTCTTCTGCATTGCTGCTGGAGAAGTTGGAACTGCCAACCTTTGTTAGCTGTTGAGCACAAACTGTACTTCCCAGGGACACAGTTTGTGGCCTAGTGGTTAGGGAGTTGTCCTCCCAATCCAAAGGCAGGTGGTTTAAATTCTGATTTTATCTCCTAGATTATTTGTAGTGTGTTTTAAAATTTCCTAGTGTAATTTTAGGGGGCTCTGGTGGCATAGTGTGTAGGGAGTTGTGCTGTTGAACCAAAGGCTATATACATCTTTGAAAGTTCAAATCCGCTGGTGACTATCCACAGTCTCCTCATGCTGTTTACAGCCAGCTCAATGGAGGGTCAGCTAAGTTTTTAAAAAGAGTCTTGAAAAAATAATTGAGAGACTTTGTTCATTATTCATGGACCAGTGGTAAGTTGAGTCTGCTTTTTATACCACTTTTCTAAATGAGTTGTTCTCTCTCATGGTAGGAGGCAAGTTGATAATTGAGGTAGGTTAAATACATCACTGGAAAACATATATGATGTCATGGAGAAAACTTGAGTTGAATATACGACTAAATGTACCTTTTCCTATTTTTTTCCTTCTACTTTAAAAAAAGGATTTTTTGTTGTTGTTGAGAATATACACCAATTTAACAATTTCTGTTTAGGCACATTGATGAATTACATTCCTAGAGTTGTGCAACCATTCTCATACTTTTCTGACACCATTCTCACATTTGGCTTTGGTGGCTTAGTGGTAAAGACCTGAGAAGTCACATGGTTCAAATCCAACAGCTGCTCTGTGGGAGAAAATCGGCAGTCTTGTCTAGATTAATTTACTGCCTCTAACAACACCCTGGAGGGTCAGCTATGGCTAGGTTCCATCTCATAACAACATAATGAGTAGATAATGGCACATAACAGCAGCATTACCATAAACTCACTACCTCTTAAGCTTCCTTATCTTTTCAGTTGTTTTTGTCAGTTTGATCTCATATAGTTAATTCTGAAATGGATATAGTATTCAAGGCAAACTTTTTTTAAAACAAAACACAACAACAAATCAAAGCTAGTTAAGGTCATCTGCTGATTTATTTTAAAAGACTTTATGAGATATTTTTGGTTTAAGGTTTAAGTTTTAAGTTTAAAGATAATGGTAGTAGTTTCCAGGGTTCACTGGCTGATAAAAGTGTGGATTCCATGGAATTTGAAATTATATTCTTCATTTCTCCTTTTTTTTAAAAAAAAAAATCTTAGACTTTTTCAACAAAAAACGTTCAACAATTGTAGCTATTTCTTCTGGCAACAGAGCTAGTTTATGGAAGCAATTAGCCACACATTCCATTTCTTTCTGTTGTTCCTGACCCTCCTCCTCCTTTTGTTGCTCTAGTCGAATATAGACCAGTTCTTGTATCTCTAATGGCCACTTGTAAGCTTTTAAAACCACAGGCACTACACAATGAACTAAGGTAGAATAGAAAAAAAATAAACATATCAAGCCAATTAACTAGATGTCCCTTGAAACCATACCCCTGAACATTCAGTCCAAGGAATGGAATCCCATGAGGTATTTGGCTGTTCATAAGCAGCGTCGGCAGCTGCTCTTTTTTTGTGTAACTGTACTATTTCTATAATTAAGAAAACAGTTGAATTTACAGTAGAATGTAAGAATAAAATACTTAAAGAAATAAATTTCACCAGTGATTAAAAAGACCAGTGAAAACTATAGAACACTAATGAATGAATAAAATGGAAGACTTCAGTGGAAAGAATTTTTGTTTGTTTATGAAATGGAAGATTTAATATTGGTAAGATGCTACATTCCCACCACTGGACCAATTGGCAGCATCAGGATGGATGGTGAAGAGATTGAGATTGTACACAGTTTTAGTTTGCTTGGCTCCACAGTCTACTCTCTTGGCACCAGCAGCCAGGAAATTAAAAGGTGCATTGCCATGGGAAAGCCTGCTGTTAGGGACCTCTCCAAAGTACTGAAGAGCAGTGGTGTCTCTCTGGAGACTAAGGTGCATCTGATACAGGCCATGGTCTTCGCAATCACTTGTTATGCATCAGAGAGTTGGACAATGACCAAAGAGGACAGAAGGAGAATTGATGCCTTTGAGCTGTGGTGCTAGAGAAGAGTATTGAGAATACCATGGACTGCTAGGAAAACAAACAGATTTGTCCTGGAAAGGGTTAAACCGGGTGGCTTCTTGGAGGCAAGGATTCTGAGGCTCCGTCTAACATACTTTGGACATGTTGTGAGGAGAGACCGGTCCTTGGAGAAAGACATCATGCTTGGGAGGGTGGAGGGACGGCCCAGGAGGGGAAAGCCCTCTATGAGGTGGACTGATTCAGTGACTGGGATAATCGGGATGGGAGTAGCAGAGACAGTGCGATTGGCACAGGGCAGAGCAGAGTTTAGGGCTGTTGTACATAGGGTTGCTATGAGTCGCAAGTGACTCGACGGCACATAACAACAACAACAACAACAAGAAGATGCTACAACTATCCAAAGTAATCTATAGATTCTGTCCAAATCGGTATTAAAATTTTCAATGGCTTTTCCCCCTAGAAATGGAAAAATAGTTCTCAACTTTATTTGAAATGGCAGAGACCATGCTGAAGGAGATCAACCTTATTTTAAAACATATTATACAGTTATGGTGACTAAAACAGTCTGATACTGTTCTAACAATAGACACATAGATGTTGTTGAGTACTGTCTAGTTGGAACCAATAATAATAATAGCTGACCCTCCAGTGGGTTTTCAGAGGCATTTTGATCACATAGGAGGAGATTACCATTTTTCTCCTACAGAGCAGCTGGTGGATTTGATTCACATGCCTTTGGTATTGCAGCACAGTTTCTTACCACTAGGCCACCAGTGCTCCCTACACATATATGAGTGGGATCAAATTGAGAGCCAGAAATAAGTACATCTGAGTTTAACATACTTGGCTGCTGACCGGGTGATTGGAGGTTCAAGAAAGGAGCTTGCCCATCTTTCTCATGCAGAGCACTTGGTGGATTTACAAACACTTGCGTTTACTTGGGGTATATTGCCAGGAGGGGCCAGTTTTTGACAAAGGACATCATATTGGGAAGGTGGAGATTCAGAGAAAGATGTGAGGATGGTGGAAGAAAGAGCAAGTTTCAGCTCTGTTATTCAGATGGAGTCACTATGAGTCCTAGGAGATTTGGTAACACCTAACAAGAAAGTAGGTAAGGAGTTGCACTGTCATCCCAAAGGCAGAAGGGTCAGACCTAGCTGCTCCTGGGTAGAAAGATAGGCCGTATCCTCCTGTGAGACTTGCAGCCTTGGGAAACCCACTAGAGGGTCAGCTGTAAGTTACTTCTGACTTAGTGGTACATAAAGTGAATTTTAAAAAGCACTAAGTTATCTTAAAGTTGCATAATGTATAATATTCCTGGTCAGTGACAGGTAAGGTGGTACCTTAAAGATTTTACATTTTTAGGTACTCTTCTGCTGGCTGCATACTTTAAGATCAGCTTTCACCCTTATCTTTCCAAGGGTCCTTGTCCTTTTATCTTCCCCACTTTAACTCTTTTTCTGTAGCCCACCTTAACACTAGCTATGCCTCTTATTGCATTAGTAAACCTTTCCCCCTTGCTTTGTTAAATTTGAAAAAAAACCCCTCATTTCTAATAATGAAAAACTAAACATTTCTATGAAGTAATCACATTTATATGAACTGAAAACTATGTTTTCACCATATTGCATCATGCTAGTCTGCTTTTCTAAAAGAAGAGATCTATTTTTATGTCTCTGCCTAATAATAATAAAATGACCAGCATAGAGAACTGTTTTGTACAGTTACTCCCTTTAGCTTCCCTCTCCCCACCCCCACCCCCCCATAATAGCTGACAATGTGATAACTCTAGTCATTTGTTTGGGAACTGGAAGAGATGAGATGCATATTTTAAATTAGTTATGACCCTTTAACTTTGAATCTGTTTAAAATCTAGATAGGGATATAGACAGGTAAGTCGACAATCTTTAGGTCAGAAGACAGGCTGGAAATGCTTCTTATGTTTCAGTATTGGTAAGTCAGGTAGAGGAAGGAGCAATTCTTGCTTCTGTAGAATGCAAGAATTGTACAGACCTGGAATATCTTGACTTTTTATGTTTTGAGGCAAATTCTCCTTTGGGGAAACCTCATTTTTTCTTGCTAATACTTGTGTTTTTGTTTCTCTCTTACTTTTAAGGCTGTGTCAACTGACAGTTGAGGCCCACTTATGTTATGGAGGATAATCTGCTTAAGTAAAGCAGACCTTAAGTAAAGGTCAGTTGATTTCATTGCAGTATCTCCACCCTCCCCAGACCAACCAGAGACCAAAACCAACAAACAATTGCCACCTAATCTGCTCTAATTAATGGTGACCCTTTGTGTGTTAGAGACCTGCTTTGCAAGATTTCCAGTGGCTGATTTTTCCTGCTTTACCTCCAAGGCACCTGTGAGTGAGTTCAACTGCTCCTAATTGTTGGCATCACCCAGGAACTCCTGATTTATATGCTGCTCACTCCCCACCATCGAGGAACTATCCCACAGGCACATGGTTCTGCCAGCAGCCTCCTCCATGCCATTTGGTGGGTTGTGATGTACCATCAAGTTGGAACCAACCATGGTTGACCATCCAGCAGGTTTTCAGAGGCTGTAAAATCGTACAAGAGATTGCCCATCTTTCTTCCCATGAACAGGTAGTGGATTCGAACTTGTACCTTTGTGTTGACGGTACGGTTCCTTTCCATTAAGCCACTTGCTGGAGCGTCAGCTGTGAGTTGATTCTGACTTGCCAGTACACATCATCCTCATTTCTGAGCCTCGCAGTCCTAAAGAAGAGGTGGCTACAGCTGGTGGATTCAGTGAGCTGTTTTTGGATTTGCAACTAAATACCTAACTGGTCTTATTTAAATGCTAATTGCATGTAAATACCTTCAAAGCACCATCTACAGTAGTGTTGTGCCAAATGGGCACATAAAGTTAATAATCACAAGGTATAAACAAACTTAAAATGGAGAGAAAAGAGCTACATAGAGTTTCACTGGTTCAAACCCAGAGCTGCTCCACAAGAGAAAGGCGGGTAGCCTCTTCCCATAGAAAGAGGGTCACTATGAGACCGCGTGGTGACTGTGGTTTGTTTTAAAATTTGGGGGGGAAAGATGAATAATGAGTTTAAAAAAAATAATTTGCCTTTAAAAAATGTTAGGGGTTGATCTTATTGAGAATCTTTTGTAGACTCAAGTATGCTTCTTTTGGAAATTTAAATGCCGTGTCATTGCTCTCTCTCATCTTTTGGCCCGCAGAGGGAGTTCTATTAAGATCAGAGTTTAGTAGACATCATGCTGTCCGTCACGTGGTTGACAGTGGGAGGTATCTACTGTAGTTTTAGTCTTCCTGTAGAAATAGATTTGAATTCATTTGGGCAGCCACAGAGGTTCCTGTTTGTAGGTCTAAAATGCATTCTGCACTTGAACACAGGTTGCCTGCATAGTTCTTTCTGTAAGTAAGCTAGGCTTTCAGCCTTGCCTGGCATGCTTTATGTATGTGTGACTATGTGTGTACATGTATATTCAATGTTTATATTTAGAGCACAGGCACTTTAAAATAGTAAAGAGAAAGGAGTCCTTTTTTTTTGTAGTTTACATGGAAATAAGATACTACTGTCAACCTGCATCAGTGCGCTCTTTCATGTAAGAATGTAGCTGGGTGACTTCAGCTATTTTAGTAATCAGAGGCTCACTTCTTCACTAATCCCATGATGAACAGGACAAATGGTGGTTATGAACAGAATCTTGCCAGCCGGAAATTCCATCAGTTCTTAATAGTACAACTGTTGTCCTTGAAATGTGTCAGGAGGCACCTGGGGGTGGAAAATTAATACATTACAGAGGTATGGAGTTTATTGCTCAAGATAGTCAAGATCTTGCTAAATTATTTGTTGCTGTTTGCTAGTCTGGTGTAGGGAGGAAGGAGCAGAGAAAACTCGGATTAGTTTCTCAGATCATAAGAGCTTGTGAACTGTGTGAGACGTTAGCTGCCTTTCCCTAGAAGTTTTAATAAAGTTTTGCTTTATTTTCAGTTAAATACTATGTCGTTAAAAAAAGCTTTAATAGGCGCTGCAAAAGTAAGAAAATCTGAAGAATTAAGTCACAGTTTTATAACAGAAAGTTTGAATATGAAATCTTTCTGGTGAAGGTTACACTTCTAATCATTGTACAGTTATAAATGACTCCTGGGACTGACTTGGATGCTGGGTTTTTTCCAGACCTGAGGGATAGGCATTGCATTTTGGCCACTTTACTCCTTATTAATATTCTGAGATTGTCCCTTAATGTTGACCTCAGAATTCTGTATGATTTAAGTCAGTCATTCAAAAGAAAAAAAAATACTAAATATAGAAGAAAATATTAGCCCAAATATCTGTATTTCTGCATTTTACCAATCATAGAGAAAAGCAGTTTCCTACTATAAGCATTTTTTTAAACCATAAGTTTCTTAAGATTTATTTATTAAATAGGCTGTTTGAAACTCAGAATACATTTCCCTGAGGAAAACAAGTTTATACGTAATTTTGTTTCTAAACTAGTCCAAACCACTGAGACCTCCTTTTGGGAGATGTCAGGCTTTCCTTTGCATTTCATTACCCTCCCTTTCTCTTATCTCCTGCCTTTTCTCTGAAATTCAGTTACCAAATGCATTTTCTCTCTTCTCATACCAAAATAAAACTCAACTTTTAATACATCTTATATCTAGGATAAAGAAGAAAACTATTAATAAGAACTAAATTTGTGGCAAATGCTTCCTGGGTGGTCTATATATGACATCATGCTTAGAAAGGTGGAGACTCAGCATACGAGAAGAACCTCAACAAGATGGATTGACATGCTGATTCTAACAATGGGCTCAAGTGTGTTGGAGATAGTGAGGGCAGCACAGCATAGGGCAGGGTTCAGATTTGTTCTCTTAGAGTCATTATGAATCAGACTGCATCCTTTGAAACAGATTTGTAAGGATAATCGTCATGAAGAATCTTGTGGAGTTCAGTTCTCCCCTGACACATGTGGAGTTGCCATCAATCAGAAATACCTCCACTGCAAAAGCTTTGGTTTGGGATAGATTTATTTACACTAAGGTGTGAGTGATTGCCCTTCCAGGGTTTTGCCCTCATATATGCCTTTTTATGGTGTGAAATAGAATTTCATACATTTTGAAAGAGAATGCTTGTTACTACAACAAATGCATCTTGGTGGAAGGTTGGATAATGTGACAGAGTGAAATGACAGTTAAGAAAGGTAAGTATGGTGATGGAGATGGATTTCTATGTGTTCTTTTTGTGAGTTTTTTTCAGCTGCTTTTGCTCCAAAAGCATCGCCTTCTCCATGGTAGCTCGGGAAGGACAGAAGTGGCAGCAGACAATCTGTCAACTTTTCAGATATTTTGTGTCCTGTTCAGACAGAATGAAAGCAGGCCCTAGTGAATGGCTATTGATAAGATTGTTGTTGACTGCCTTCGAGTCACAGCAGCCCTGTGAACAAAAAGCCTGAAGTCCCTCTACAACTGTTTATCAAAGTTCATAGAGTTTCCACAGTCATATTGTTTAGGAAGTGGATGCCACTCCTGCTTCCAGTGATAAGATTGACATAACATATTTAAGAGTATTCCCTGGAGTGTTAAAAATTGTTTCAAACTTCTGTATATTTAAATTAGATATAAAGGCTATACAGATTTGGAGAATATTTTTGTTCATTAATTAAGTCCTGAACCTGGTGGAAGCCCTGGTGGCTTAGTGATAAAGAGCTGTGCTGCCAACCCAAAGGTAGGTGGTTCACATCCACCAGCTGTTGCATGGGAGAAAGATGAACAGTCTCCTCCTAGAGGATCAGCTATGAATCTGTTCCACTTCAGTGGTACACAACAATAGCAATTCTAGTGTTTATGAGTTATCTAAGGAAGAGCAACGATCTAAGTCTGGAGACTAAGGTGCACCTAATCTAGGCCATGATCTTCACAATTACTTATTATGCTGGACGATAACTAAGGGTGATAGAAGGTTTGATGCCTTTGAATTGTGGTGCTGGAGAAGATTGTTAAACATCATGCTTTGGCCATGTAGCCAGGAGTGACCAGTCCTTGGAGAGGAAGGAACATCATGCTTGGAAGGGTAGAGGGACAGTGAAGAAGAGGTAGACCCAGGATGAGATGGATTGACTCAGTGACTGACTGGAGAAATGAGATTAGGTCTGTCAGAGACAAAATTGGATCGGGATAAAGCAGGTTTGAGAACTAATATACATAGGGTTGCTATGAGTTGCAGGTAACTTGATGGCACATAACAACAAGGCACATGAAGGTACTCTGTAACATAGAAGGTACTATGACTGCATCATATATTTTTATTTTCCTTTTTTTTTTTTTTTTTAAATTTTGTGTACGTGTACCGTCAAATCAGATCTGACTGGTACAGGAGGATATTGCGCCTCCTTCTCCGGCAGAGC
>NW_006399871.1:2800020-2807282 GCF_000299155.1 Elephantulus edwardii
TGTCATTACTAAGTGTTTTTTCCCCAGTCTGTGGCTTTCTTTTTTAACCCTGGTGGAGTTTTGGGATGTGCATAGGGATTTGATTCTTAGAAGGTCCCATTCAGTCTATTTTCTCCTCTCCTAGTTGTAGGTTTTTCAGGGTGCTTGGAAGACTGCTCATGTTGTGAATTAATGCTTCTGAGTTCTTTCAGGCTATTCTCTAATGAAGTTTATAGTCCTTGGTTTTAGTCCTAGGTCCTTGATCTACTTTGAGTTGGTTTTTGTGTATGGTGTGAGTCTTGTTTGAGTTTTCTGCAGATAGTTTTCTAGTTTTGCCAACACCCTTTGTTAAAAAGACTCATTTCCCCACTTAACTGATTTTATCTCTTAAAAATCAGTTGACCATAGGTAGATGGGTTGTGTCTGTCATTGTACCAGTTTCTCTTTTTAAGGAGTGCATTGCTTATTTGGGGTCTCTTTCCATTCCAAATGAAATTGGAAATTGCCTTTTCCCATCTTGTTGAAGAATGGAATTGGTATTTGTATTGAAATTGCTTTGAACCTGTAGATTGCATTTAGTAGGATTGTCATTTTTGCAATATTGAGTTTTCCTATCCATGAGCAAGGTACATTCTTCCATTTCTCCAGGTCTCTTTTTATTTCTTGTGGTAATGTTTTTTTATATTTTCTTTGAGTAAATCTTTTGTGTTTCTAGTTAGATTTACTCCCAAGTAGTTCATCTTATGATTAGCTATTGTGATGGGTATTGTTTTTCTTAGCTCCAGTTCTATATTTTCTTTGTCACTTTAGAGAAATCCAATTGCTTTTTGTATGTTGATCTAGTATCCTGCCACTTTGCTGAATTGGTTAACTATGTCTAGTAGTTTTCTAGCTGAATCTTTAGGGTTTTCTAAGTATACTGTCATATCATCCACATATACAGATAATTTTACCTCCTTTTTGCCAATTTGGATACTTTTTATTTTCTTCTCTTGTCTTATTGCTACCACTAAGACTTCTAATACCACTAAGACTTCTTGAACAGGAGAGGTAATGTGGGTGTCTTTGCCTAGTTCCTGTTTTCAAGGGAAATGCTTTTAACCTCTCTTCATTGAGATCAAAGTTGGCTTTTGGGTTTGCATATATACTTTTTCCTATGTTGAGGAAATTCCCTTCTATCCCTGGTTTTTTTTTTAGTGTTTTAATCAGGAAAGGTGTTGGATTTTGTCAAAGGCCTTTTCCGAATCAATTGATAGGATCATATCGTTCTTGTATTTAAACTCATTTTTAATTGACACCCCTTGATAGAGAAAATAGTAATCATACTGTTATTTTGCCAGTGAAGATGTTTATGGAGTTTATGTGTTGCTGACTGAAGTGTTGAGACAGAATTATAAGTATTTTTGTACGGCAATCAGTGTCAGGAATCATTTTGCATAGCACTTTCATTTTACAGATTAGGAAAGTCAGCTATGGAGGGTGACTCATTCAGGGTGGCCACAGTGATAGTCATATTAAACCACTGATTCAGTGATACATGGGAGCTTCTATACCCTGCTGTTTGGGTGTTTTTTTTCCCTTCAGTAACTCCTAGAAATATTTTTCCCCCTCCCTCCAGATTTATTTCTTTTTAAAAAAGTTTATATTGGTTTGCATATAAAATTAATATGCATTGTGTTTCATTTATGTACATTGTTTCACACATTCCTTCATTCAGATTGAGTTTTATATAATCATTCCCAAACACCGTGATTAATATAATCACCATTGATCTGTGCCCACTATAACCCTGTCTTTTCAGGTCTCCACTAGATCTAGTTTTAATTTCTTCATTTCCTCCCTCCACCCATGAAATTCTCTGACCCAGTGATTTTCTTCCTACCCACCCCTCCAGCGTTTCTACCTCCCTCCCTTCTCCCTTTTGGACTTTTATCCACATCTTACTAGTTATCCTTCTATTTTTATAATAATGCTCTTAACGCAGTATGAGACTAAGTTAGTACAATCAGCAAACTGTTCTCAAGCCTCTCGCCTGTTATATTTTATGAAATCCTTGCTCCTAAGTGCTGCATAGTATTACATTGTGTGAATATACCACAATTTTTCAATCTATTCATTTGCTACCGGACATTTGGGGTGTTTCCATTTTCTTTGTTGTGGATAATGCTGTTATGAATATCAGTGTACAAATAATCTGTTTTATTTTCTTCAGTGTGTATTCCTAGCTGTGGAATAGCTGGGTCATAGGGGATTTCTGTGTTCAAATTTTTAAGGAAACACCAAGCTGCCATCCAAAGTCAGTGCACTGTTTTACAGTCCCACCAATAGGGCTTAAGAGTTCCAGTCTCTCAACATCCTCTCTAACCTTTATTGCTTGCTATCCTGTTCAGTGTTGCCACTGCTTTTGGTATGAGATAGTATCTCACTGTTAATTTGATTTGCATCTCTCTTATTGCTATTGATTTGGAACATTTCATGTGTGTTCTGATCATCCAGATTTCTCCCTTTATGAAAAATCTTTCCATGCCTTTTGACCATTTTGTGATTGGGTTATCAGTCTTTTCCTTGTGGAGGTCCTTTAGTATTCTAGAAACTTTCATTATGAGACTTATCTGAGATGTCACCGTTGAATGTTTTTCAGTAGATTTTTTTTCTCCCCAGCCTATGGGAAAAGTTTGGATGCACATAGAGATTTAATCTTTAGAAGATCCCATTCATTGAGGTTATCCTTTCCTAATTGCTCATTGAAATGGAGTTTGTCTTTCAGTATGACTTTTCCAGCATTATTCGAATGGGACGTGTTGGTTTATTTACAAGGAGTTGGTTGTCTACCATTCCACAAGAGGATTGACCAGTCTTAACAGTCTATAAGAGAATTGACTAGTCTTGTCAATAAATTGAATAGCTCTAGCCAGAAGAATGAATGTTCTTCTCCTAGCCAGAAAAGAGAGATCTCCCCCAACCCAGTGACATGGAGGACACACTTGAGGGGCGGGTGGAACCAGAATTGGCAGGACTGAGAACTTGGTTGAACAATTCCGGAGAAAGCCAATTTTGGACTGAGAACTTCTGGACACTTAGAGCCACAAGGCTCTAGGCTAAGGTGCCTGCATGCACATTTTGGGAGCTGTGTGGACTGTATTCTGTTATTAATATGAATTATAACCTTTTGACTTCCTCAATATGGTTCTCTGGGGTCTGTGAGCTATCACATTGGATTTTGGACTAGCAAAGCAGTAAAATTGGTGTTGAGAAGAGTAGAAAGATGTATGAGAGACATGTGTGACCTCATGGGAAGTAATTTTGTGTTATTGATGCAGTGAGATGCAGCGGTTTCCCCCTCTAAAGTTGGTCAAGATCAGATATGGCATTCCCCCTGTGGCCCTTGCTCTTTTTAGTGAAATGAATATACTGAACATTGGCTTTCTTTATTGTTCAAGTAAAGGAATAGTATAAACTATGTGTTTTTTTAAAAAAAAGTCAACGTTATTGCCATGGAGTTGCAACAACTCATAGCTGACTCTCCCATGGGTTTTCAGAGGCTGTATATCACACAGGAGAAAACAGTCCATCTTTCTCCCACAGAGCAGCTGGTGGGTTTGAACCTTCTGCCTTTGGGTTAGTAGTGCAAATCCTTACCCATTTAAACCACTGGACAATGATACACTTTTTTTTTAAAAGAAGCTTCTCATTAACAGGGAGATATTTTTGAACTTCCTGAATATCCATATTTTAAAATACCGCTGCATGTCTCTTTTTGCTACTGATTTTGAGTTATCCATATTTTAAAATACCACTGTGTCATACTCTTTTGTCCATAAAATACAACTAAACATTTTAAGGAATAACTGAATGTTAAGTGACCATAAATGATTCTGTAGGTGTGAGATTAATTTCATGCATGAATTTATGAAAATAAATTCTGAAACACTTGCAGAACTAGTTTAAGCACATAGTTACTTATATATACTTTAGAATGGAATAGCTATAAAATTGGTTGATCTTTCTATTTTTTGAAAATTGGGGTTTTTCCAGCGTTCACCTACACAGCAACAGCATTACTTTCATAGGGCCCTTTTCCCCACAGTAGAATTGGTATATGTATATGTATATGTATATGTATATGTATATGTATATGTATATGTAATTTCGTTACACTTCTCTTAATGAGCAACGACAAGAATAATCAAACTCTGTTGAGATGCAAGGTGTTGGCCACATGCATTCAGCAAAGTGACTTCTCACTTTGCAGTGTGGTCATACTGGTAAACTTCTTTGAAATGTTCATAATATATTTGTTCTTTGGAATCACTACTTGTATCCATACTCTGAATATTAAATTGTGAATAGTTTTTTTGTACATACTGTGTTGAATTTAAGCGGTATTAATATTTATGAACTACATGCCAGCCTAGGAAGTGGTGTAGAAAAGTGTGGAGGCAGAGCAAAGATTATTGTGGATAAAAGACTACTCTTTGAGAATCTGCACTCAGCTACATGAAACTGCAAATTATTTTTATTTGTATTTGTGGTTTTATTTATATTTGTTTATTTCTCTCGAATTAGGAAGACATTTGAGTCCAATGACATTAAATAAGTGTCATAATTTTATATTTCTAGGGGAAAAAAGCTTACTGAGCTCTTATTTTTTTGTGTAGATGGCACAGAGGTCCTTTCATATTCCTTTCAATCATGAAGTAGTCCAATTTATAGACATACTTTGTTGGATTTTTTTCATAACTGCTCTTAAAGATTGTCTAGTAATAATTAATGTTATAGAGGTATTGGGGGGAAAGCAAGTGATTTTCTTGGCATCCTCTGATGTTAGAGGTTTTCAGGCTTTTAAGAAGAGATTGCGGCACAGCTTCTTACCTGTAGGCCACCAGAGCTCCCCTAAGCTTTTAAGAAGTTCTTGAGTTGTGTGCTTGTTTTGTTGAGTTTGCTCTGACAGGGTTTAAAATGGCAGTATAAGTAAATGAAGAAGGGATAGGTCCTTGGAGAGGGATGTCGAGCGTGAGAGGGTGGAGGCACAGTGCAAAAGAGGAAGACCCTCGATAGGATGGATTGATTCAGCGACTGGGGTAGTAGTGGGGGTAGGTGTGTCAGAGACAATAAGATTGGCACAGGATAGAGCAGGGTATAGGGTCACTATGACTGGATGTTATGTTGCTATGTTATGACATCATAACAACAACATTAAATGAAAAAGTGGCATGTGGAACAGGGTTTTCTGTCATTCATGTATTCTGAATAGATTTTAGGTGTATCCCTAGGTAGTAATGGTGTTGATAGGATTTGATTTTCAACTTTTTGATACTTAAATAGAGACAGTCTCCAGATTACAAATAAGATCTGCTCCTAAACTTGCCTTAGTATATATAGTATGTATATTTATGTTTCTGTATATGTATATGAAATACTTGAAAATCGTGCCTGTTTTCATGATATCACAAAATAAGTATACATTCATTATTATAAACCATTGTATTTTATTCAGATTTTACATATAGTAGGTTTTGTGGCAGTTTATTTCCAAGTAATGAGTTGTCTATAAGCCAGATTGTCATAACCACTCAGGGACTGCCTATATTTATAACTGTTAAAATCTAGCACTTGAACTCATCAGATTCCAAGAGGAGAGATCAGCATAGAGGTTTCTAGCTTTTAAACCATTTCTGATTCTGGCAGCCTCCCCTTGACTCTTTATACTTCTCTCTTGGGTCCACTTATTTATTAGTGGCCACACAGAGCCATAGTCACAGTTAGGTGATTTATTAGAGAAGTGACAAGGTACAAATAAAAATCAGAACCCAGCTGAAAGTAACAGGTTACAACTCATGAAACAAGATACATTTTGTTAGTCAAGACAGTCTTAAAACAGTGCTCACCTGCTTCTTGCCTATATTATTGGGCAGACTCTTCCTTTGGCTGATGGCTTCTGCTGCTTGGTTCCCTGTTAATGCAAATTTTAACTCTCAAGCTGCACCAGGCATGAGCAAGTCTCTTGCCTGAAGGTCCTCATCTTTCTTTTCTTCCATGGTCTTAGCAAGTTGACCACAGTCATCCCCTGGTCCCATAGTTCTCACCATACTGGCACCTACCTCTGTGTCTGCTGATGGGCGCTGCTGTGGTCACCATCATTTCCTGCCATCTTGTACTTTTTGTCTCTCACACTTTGGGCAGATTGCTAAGAGATGCTATTTCTTGGAAAGAAATATCATTCTTGGAAAGGTGAAGGGTCAGCAGAAGAGAGGAAGACTCCTGATGAATTTACTCAGTGACTGCAGCCATTAGCTCAAGTGTGTCGGAGGTGATGTTCTCGAATGGCACAGGATAGGACAGGGTTCAGGCCTGTTGTTTATAGGGATCACTATGAGTGGTACTCAACGGGCCCTAACAACAAGAACAATAGCACATGCTCTCTCGTGTTATAGTACTTACTGTCCTGTGTCTAGGAGACTTTTAGCACAGAGACTCTGAGTCCAGAGGGCACACTCTACTTCATTTTCCTCTGGTAATGAGAAGACCCCTCAGCCTCTGTGAGATTAGCTCATATATTCAGTTTCAAGGCAAGTCCTCCCAGCCAGACTATAATCACTTACTATGCATAATAATCCTATTAATTCCTGTATGGTCACCTAGTCCTTAAAAGTGAGTTTATATGCTGTTTGTATAGTAGACCAACCTGTCACTTGCAAGATTGTGGCCTACCCAGTCTTTCTTGACCCAAGATGAAAAAGACTATATAGAAGAGAACCCTACAGCACCACACAGTTAAATCAGCAGGGTTATTTAGCCTGTCCTCTTTTCTTTTTGCTGGTTTATTTACAAAGTTCGTGTACATTGCTTTTCACAATGGATCTTTCCCATTTCTTCACACCTCCTCCCTCCCTCCATCAATTTGTGTGACCCTATGATTTATGCTTTCCCCACCCCCACACCACCCCCTTCCCTTTGGGTCCTCATACTCATTCTACATAATGGTCTTCTACAATATTTATCCTTATGGGACTGAATTAGTTCACTTTTCATGATGCTCTCCAGTCTCTCCCGTAGCCTGTCTTCTTTACGAATCCGATTTTATTATAATTAATAACAATATCTATAAATGCTTAAAGTACAAAACTTCACTCTTAATACTCAAAGTTTAAAAACTTTTCTATGATTCGGGAACTTATAACATTACAAGAAACTTATATTTTTAAAAATTTTATTAGTTTTAATGAACATTTACAGGGATTTTGGGTTTTCATTCCTTCATTGCTGCACCATTTTCTCTACCC
>NW_006399871.1:2807382-2808563 GCF_000299155.1 Elephantulus edwardii
AATTTTGTGTACGTGTACCGTCAAATCAGATCTGACTGGTACAGGAGGATATTGCGCCTCCTTCTCCGGCAGAGCGTCTGGTGGATTCGAACCGTGTTCCTCTGGGAATATTTTTATTTTCTGTTTATGAGCACATAGTTATCAATACCAAGAGGGTAATCAGGAAACAAGATTCTCTTCTGTGGTGTATCATTCATTGTCATGACGTTTGGTGTCCTCTTGCCTGTTTACCTCTTTTCAGACCACTCTCACTGGATAGGTCTCACTTGAGGCATGTGGTCAGAATGAAGATTCAGTTGTCCAGAGTGCTCTGCCTGAAAATGGGTTCTGCCAGCGCCTGGTTAAATAATAAGACATATATTCTGGCAGAGTAGGATCAAGTCTCCTTTAATAGTAGCCAGAATTGGGTGGAGTTCCTTAAGCTTCTGTTAGATTTATTTGTTTAAACAAGGCACTGTACACTAGTGAATTTTTTCAGTCTCCTTTTGCCATTTAAAAGATCTGCCTTTTATTTAGTCTAAACTAATTTTTTAAATTGATAATTTAATGAAAGTTTATAAAAGAACTTGGATTTCCATTCATTCATTGTTGCACATTTTCCTCCCTGCCCGCCTCCCCACCCAGTTCACATTTTTTCTTTGGAAAAATGGTTCTTTCATTGTTTTACAGTCATCCCCATCACCACCACCACTTTTCTATGCCGCTCTTACTCTGGACTCTTGTCATGCCAATAATACCTAATCATATATTCCTTTTATATAGTTGTCTCTCCCGTCTTTTGTCAATGCTGTGTACTTTATTGAGCCCCTCTTTTCTTAGTTTCCCCCAACCCCTCTGTCAGTCCTGTTTTATAACACTAGCATTATGCAGTATTTGTCTTTTTGTGACTGAGAAACTTCAGTCAACATAATGTCCTCCATTGTTACCTATTTTGTATAATATTTCATGAGTTCTTTGTTTTTCAGTGCTGCATACTATTCTATTGTGTGAATATACCACAGCTTCTCTATTCATTTGTTGGTGGGCAGTTGGGTTGTTTCCAATTCTTTTCTATTGTGAGCAAAGCAGCAATAAACATGAGTATGCATATATCTGCTTGGATGGCAGTTCTGGTTTCTTTAGGGTATATTTCCAGTAGTGGAATTGCTGGGTCGAATGGTATTTCTATTTCCCACTGTTTG
>NW_006399871.1:2809846-2811562 GCF_000299155.1 Elephantulus edwardii
ACTCCTTGCTATTGTGAACAAAGCTGCAGTAAACATGGGAGTGCATATATCTGCTTGGATGTCAGATCACACTTGTTTTAAGAAGATAAATGTAAGCAAATGTTTTTTCTACCATCCATTTGAAGATTGATTTCTATTATATATGGAAGTCATCTACAATTTGAAAAGGTCAGTATTAGAAAAAGTCATAATCAGGAGTAATGGTACCCATTTAAATAAGAAAACCTAATTTAAAAAAAATGTTAGTTTCATGGAAGCAGGGTCAACTTTTATCATTAAGTTGTATTTAAATATTAAGCTTCTGAAGATGAGAAGAATATTAACATTCTAAGGACTTTGAACCTCACCAGTTAAAAAAATTTTTAATGATGAAAAAAATTTTTATTTGTGGAAAAATGAAAAAAAATTTCTTTCAAAGTTGATAACAAATTTAGTACTTAATGTATCCCAAATCTTGTTATTTTCTTTTTGGAATTAACACACTATAAAGAACATGCAGTGTGCACCAACTTGGCCCCCTAAAATAATGACAAACCCCTGTAGCAGCCCATGTATTGGACAGAGATTTTTCCATTCTAGATAGTTGTCTAGAAGAAGAAGGACGTGTTGGGCTCAAAAATCCCTTTGGACTTTTGCTATATGTAGAGTTTTCTTTTTTTTTTTTTTCTTCTTTTTGCAACATCAGAACATACAGAAAAACCTTGCACATGTATTTGATTTGGAAATTGGGAGTGGAATGATTTCTGATTTTTCCAGTATTCTGGAAGTACTGGCTTTCTGCATGTTTTCTAATTGTGGTAGCTTGGTCCTACTGAGAAAATGAAAAGGAAATAGAGAATTATTAAAGATCTGGAAATTTTATATTTGGAGCACTGAAGAATTGTTTAAACGGTAGGATGAGAGCAGAGAGGGGAAGGAGATGAAGATAGAATGATTGTATTCCTGGCTTTGTGTGCCACCTCCCTCACCGTGTTCATCTGTTGGAGAGAACCTGATGGGAGAGAAGATAGTGTGAAAAGGAGAGCTTGATCATTAAGTGGCTTGAATCATAGTATGTTTTTTTACTGTGATTTTAGAAAATTGGAACTGTAATGAAGGGGATTGTGTGCATTAGTTGAAGTTCTCTGGTTGCAGACAGCAGAAATAGATTCAGTTAGGGCAGTGATTTATTGGATGGTAACTCACTTAAGCTCTAGAAGGAAAACAGCCAGGTGAGTGAACAGCTGCTGCTTGTGGGCTTTCCTTCCAAGAGTGTCCTGTTCTAACCATTGCTGTCTTCTGATCAACCCATCTCTGGTTATGTCCTCAACCCTATGTGGGTAGTTGTAGCATGAGAGCAGGAGATAAGAATACATTTCTAGGCACACAAGGATTGCTGTTTGACTTATGTTGACCCAGTCTGGAATTTAGCTCTTAGGTCTGCTTGTTCTTAGGAGTCTTGTGGAGTCTCTATTAAATTACACTCTGGGAGACAAGGACTGTTCTTTGCACATCTTTTTTTACTCCCTACTGTGCTCTGCAGGTAGTATGTTCTCAATTTCTTGAAAGCTTCATAGCTCTTTACCATTATTTCTGTATTATCTAGACTATGTATCTACAGTTTTGCCTATAAAACACTCTGATTGTTCAGTTTATGTTTAAATATGAAGAACCTAGTATTCTATAAAATTGATGATCTCAGAAAGAAACTATCTATCTCCCTTAGCTGAATTCAGG
>NW_006399871.1:2811805-2849611 GCF_000299155.1 Elephantulus edwardii
CCATTCAGATTCACAAGCTGCTCCACAGGTGCTCCCTGCATCCTTGGAAGGTAGGCAGAGCAAGTGCCTATCTCTTTTCTAGGCCTTAATTTTCTCATTTGTAAAGGGTGAGAATTTTACACAGCTTTAAAATTTTAGATTTTAAACTACCAATGAGGCTGTTTAGCAATGTGGGGTTTTTTGCTTTATATTGCTCATTGTGTGACATATTTTCCCTTTTAAACAGGCAATTTCAGCAGTGCAGAATGGCTGACCTCAGTCTTGTAGATGCATTAACAGAACCAACTCCAGAGATTGAAGGAGAAATAAAGCGGGACTTCATTGCCACATTGGAAGCCGAGGCCTTTGATGATGTTGTGGGAGAAACTGTTGGAAAAACAGACTATATTCCTCTTCTGGATGTTGATGAAAAAACTGGAAACTCGGAGTCAAAGAAGAAATCATGTGCAGATACTAGCCAGGTTGAAGGTAAATATTTTAAGCCAGACAGGATATATATGATACAAATCTTGCTGTATTCAGAAAGTAGATTAGGGATTATGCTTTTTTTAATTATTATTATTATTATTTTTTTTTAATTTTGTGTGCGTGTGCTGTCAAATCAGATCTGACTGGTACAGGAGGGTATTGCGCCTCCTTCTCCGGCAGAGCGTCTGGTGGATTCGAACCGTGTTCCTCTGGGATTTCAGTGCAGCTTCTTGCCACTAGGCCACCAGAGCTCCCGTAGGGATTATGCTTTGAGTCATAATCTTGAGTTTCTGGAGAAAACTTGAGTTTGAAATAACTGATGTTTTAAAATAGAACCTTACTGCTACATTATAGCTCATTATGTTTGTACTGATTTTTGTTTATCTGTTTATTTGTGGGTAGACATTTTGATTTATAGCTTTTGGTAATTGTGCAGAGTGCTTCACTGAACCTTGATTTGCCATTTGTTAGTTACCTTCCTGCCTTCACGTCTTCCAGTTCATATACCTAGAACTGAGATTGCTGGATCGTATAGTAATTCTTTGTTCAACTTTTTGAGGAATCACCAAACTTTACCACAGTGGTTGCACTATTTTACATTCCTACCAGCAGTGGATATGGGGAAGTTCCTCTAAAACTTCGCCAACACTTAATTGGTTGAATTGAGAAAAAAAAGAAAAAAATTGCTGCTGTTGAGAGTATACACAGCAAAACCTACGTTAGTTGAATAATTTCTGCGTGTACCGTGTGTCATTTATTGGATTCTCCAGAGCTCTGGTGGCCTAGTGTAGTAAAGAGTTGCTCTGCCAACCCAAAAGCACTTAGTTCAAATCCACCAGCTATTGCAGGGAAGAATGATGGGCAGTCTCATCTTGTGTGATTTAATGCCTCAGGAAACCTGCTAGAGAGTAAGTTTTGGGTTGGTTCCAACTCGAGGATACACAGCAACAACATTGTATTCTTCAAGTTGAGCAGTTCTCTTGGCTTTCGTTTTCTGGGTTTTTCCTCTCCCATTGACATAAACTCCTTGCCCTCTTAAGGTTTCTGCATAATCTTTTGCTTTACTGTTGTCAATTAGATCCATTTAGATAGTTCTTAAAACAGCATAATATTGAAAGCATTTACTAGTTAAGCTTAACCTACTATTTGGTTTTAAAGAAGATTTTGAGTCTTTTTTGTTTAAAGTCTGAAGATTGTCTCAGAGCAGTAATTGCAGGTTCCTCCAACCTTCCTGCAAATGTGTCTTCCATGACAGTTTGAAGTTCTAGAATCTTTGATCAAAATGTTAAGTAATGGTAACTGAGCACCATTTATTTCATGGCAAAAGAGGTGTTCATCGAAGCAATTAGCTACGCATTCCATATATTCTGTCCTATTACCTCCTCCTCTTCTAGGCAAATGTAGACCACTTGTGTCTTGGATAGGATAGGCGCTTGCAAGCTTTTAAGAAGACATGAATGACTTTGAAGGGAGCTCTATGTCTTAGTGGGTAAGGAGTTGGGCTGACCACTCAAAGGCAGGTGTTTAAATTCACCAGCTGCTTCTCAAGAGAAAGAAAGATCTTCTCCAGTGTGATTTAGCCTCTGAAAACACACTGGAGGTTCAACTGTGGGTTTGTTCCAACACAAATGGCACACAAGTACAACACCAACACAACAAACAGAAGTACTAAACATGATGTTGTTGTTGTTAAGTGCCGTCTAGTCACAGGCGACTCATAGCAACCCTATGAAGGAGAGTCCTCGACGCTTGGGTGCCTCTCATCCTCTCTCCAGGTTCATAGGGTTTCCGGAAGCAAGCTATTATGGAAGTGGATGCCACTCCCCCTTCCAAACTTGTTTTAATCTGGGAGCTCCACCCCACTCTCTGTCTGCATTGGGTAGCCAACCATTAACGCATTTGACATATGAGTGAAACATGATATTAGGTAAGTTAATTGGAATTAAATGGTCCCATGAAACCATAACGTTCCAAATCAAGGACCAAAAATCTCGAGGTTTTTGGGGTGCTTACATAAGCAAGCTCCAGCAGCTACTCCCCCCCACCCCATATTAGAGGGGTAATTTTTGGAACTTTTATCATACAACTTTTGTTCTCTGTGCATTTACCTTTTCTTGTTTTTTTGTATAATTGAGATAAAACAGCATTTACTCTTTTGTGATTTAGTTCACTCATCATAATTGTTGTCTTTCATTTCCATCCATATTACAGCAACAAGGTTGTGTCATCTGCATCACACAGGTTGTTGATGAGTCTTCTTTTAATTCTGATGACCCGTTCTTCATTATAGAGTCCAGCTTCTTGAATAATTTGTTCAGCATAGAGGTGTGGAGAAAAAGGATATAGCTCTTTCTTGATTTTAAGCTATAATTAAAAATGACTTTCATAGTTTTTAAGGGACTGCAGCAGTAGGCTCAAGTGTGTCAGAGAGGATGAGGATGGCACAGGATAAGACAGGGTTCATATTTGTTATTCATAGGTCACTTTGTGTTTTATACATGAGTGGGCTGAAACATGGCAGGAATTGGGAGGATGTCACAGGTTCATGTTGTGAATAATTCTGTTATATCTATGGGTTTGCTATCTTAGTTACTTAGTACTACTTGTAACGGAAGTAGCACAATTGAGTGCCTTTAACAGAAATTCATAGTTGACACTCACTACCATTAAGTAAATGAAAATTCATGACAGGCCTCTATTGGGTTTGCGAGCCTGCAAATCTTTACCAGGAGGAGATTGCCAATATTATTTCATTTGTAATGACGAATAGATTAAAACGTAATTTTTCACTTAGCGGTCCCACAGTTTAGGAGGGTGTGCACATTCAGGGTTCTGGCTCTATGGGAAGCTCTCTCACTCTCTGAAGGAAGATCTTTTCCATTTCTGCATCCTGGTTCCTTGGAGAATTCCACATGTATTGGAATCCATTTTACCCCATCTTTCTTCTTTGCTTGCTTTGCATCTCAGAAGGCTAATCCTGTCTCAGTAACACAACAAGGACAACCCGTACCCAAAGGGGATTAGAACCACAGCCATAGGGTTTCAAACACATATTTTAAGGCCATCATAATATAATCTGTAACAATAACTGTGAATCAGAATTAAGTAAGAGGTACCTAACAGCAAGGAAGCTGTGGTGGCTTAGTAGTAAGGAGTTGTGTTAGCTATCCAAAAGAACATCATCCACTGCAAGGGAGAAATGTGGGCAGTCTCTTCTTAGGGATTTACTGCCTCTGAAAACCCACTGGAAGGCCATCTATATAAATTGGTTCCGATTCTATGAAACCTAACAACAACAGATTGGCAGATATATAATCACGTTGTTGTTGTTGTTGTTAGGTACCATTGAAGAGTTGAGTATGACTCATAGTGACCCAATGAACAAAAGATCAGAACCCTTTTATCCTGTGCCATCCTCAACTTTCTGACACATAAGAGCCTGTTGCGGCAGTCACCATGTCAAACTGGTTGAAGGCTTTCCTCTCTTTCACTGACTGCCCACCTTACCTAGCATCCTGTCCCTCTCCAAGGAACATAGCCTTCATTTTGTGATCTGATGTAGTTCAACTCAGTTTTTGCGTAATGCTGATTGACACACACTGTGGCTATCTTTGGAACCTAACCCTATTGATAAGTTAGAAATGGATTTTTACTTTTAGTTTTGGATTTTCATACACAGCCCCCATATCTACCTCTATTTTAAAAAAATCTAATTAGGTTCCCATTCTTCTCTTCTAGAAAAGGATTATTTCTTGAAGAGGTTAATTATTTCCTATAGGCTAGTTTTTGGTGTTTACATACTTAGGATGTTTAATATTTTCTCCTGTCTTTTGCATTTCCTATAAAAGATAAGATCCTGAGCGTTTAGTTTATTCATTTGTTCACAGTGCTACTTGTGTATAATGCTGTATGATTTTCCATCAGGAGACGCTCTGTGGTCACCTCTTTTTCTGATAATGGTGGTGGTAGTCTTTGGAATTTAACAGTGTTGCTTCTGAAGGAACCAAACTGATAAGATTTTTACTCAGTGCTTTAGTTTTTCAGGAGTGATAGAGGTATTCTAAAGCTTTATCCTTCTTTCTTTTATTAATAGGAAATCTTTAACACATTTTCTTTTCTCTGCTATTTGATTAGCTAGATAGGATAAATGCTTTAGAGTTTTATTTTTTCATTTTTCTTTGCAATCCAAGTTCATGAATGTATATTTTCATCCACTACAGTTGGTACTGTTCCCAAATTACCCCATCTTTGGCAAGTGGGAAATTCGTCCAGGATTTTGAGTTCTTTTAACGTATCATCTAGTATCTTTGCTGTCTTTCTTTAATCAGGTGTGACTAGATCTAGTCTCTTGATTCTCTTGGTATAATTCCTGCCCTAGTTTTGGGATGAGTGATTTTTCCAAGAAGCTTTATTTATTTTTTTTAATGTGAAAAGGTATTTTTATGTGAGTGCTGAGGATGCTCATTGCTACTGAGTTGATGCCTTTTGAGGCCATTCCTGTGAATTTCCCTAATTTAGTCTAGCTTCTGTCCTCATTTTATGTTTGCCTTGTCTCCATAAGCCAGACAGCTGAACTGCTGGGAATAAAAGTAGTATTAATCTCCACTGAGAAACTGATACTTCTGGAAACAGTTTTTAGAAATGGTTTTCAGAATGCTTATACCACCCTATTTATTATTTTTTTCCTTTAGAAATATTAATTTTTTACAGACCTATATGAACACGAAATCAAATGATTTCTTGTAGAAAAAAAATAACCATTTATTCAAATGAACTTCTAACATGTTGCTGATTTTTTGAACACCACTGTCAATTTTTAGACAAGTTAAATTTTTCTGTTCTTCATGTGCATCTTTGGTGTGAAGAGTTTGTTTCTATAGAATGATTTGACTTGGAATGGTGATTGTTAAATTGTGGCTCTTGGAAGAGAAGTGAGTTTGTTTGAACTGCATTTCTCTGTCTCACTCTGGTAAGGATCATTAATTCTGGAGGTGGACCCAGTTTGTGGGCTTAATAAGTAAGCAGTTTCTGTTTTAATAAATCCTTCCAGGTGGGTAGTTCAGGTTCACATTAAAAAGTGAGCATAAACAAGTCCTGGAAATATTGCAGAATTTCTCCTTGCTCCATACATTCTTGGCCTTCTCTTTCAGAGCCTCCCAAACATCATTGGCCACAGGAGGGCGATATTGACCCAGGTATGACTTCCAAGATGCCACATGGTACCCGGCTTTGAAATAGTGCAAATTCCTAAAGCAAGTGCAGTTAAGTCTGTCTCCGTCTCACAACACGTATGCCCTCTCAGATTCTTGCTCCTTCCCTCTTTGCCACATTGATATGCTACCTGTAGGGTTCTGCGCGCACGCGCTCTCTCTCTTTCTCTCTCTTCTCCCCCATGAGGAAGGGAAAGAAGAGTGGCTTGGATGCCTTAATTTTGTGAAATGGAGTTCTCTTGGGGAATCAGTCAGTTAAGGAAGGCATCTTTTGAATTAGAATTTATCTAATTCTGAATTCTGATGGTCAGAGTTCAATTCTTTTCTGGTAAGAAGTATTTTTTTCCTATTCTTAAAACAAGTTGCTTTTTTT
Organism: Elephantulus edwardii; assembly: GCF_000299155.1. Lineage (NCBI taxonomy): Eukaryota > Metazoa > Chordata > Mammalia > Macroscelidea > Macroscelididae > Elephantulus > Elephantulus edwardii. The sequence continues at coordinate 2,817,857 of NW_006399871.1, forward strand.
AAAAAGAAATTGTAATGTACCTGTTTTTCTCTATATTGTGTGCATGGTAGAATCCTAACTTCTCTTCTTCCTTCCTAACCTGTCTTTAGGAAAGAAACTCTGGTGGTGTAGTCTTTCTCTTACAGTGTTTTTCTTGAGAGCATTATTCATTGACATATACTCAGTTTTGTCTAATTGTTGCAGGAACTACTTCTCACTTGAAATTTCTTTCCAAATTCTTGAGGCAGGTTTTGACATATGAGTCATCTGGATTTGAATCCTTCAAAGTATTTAGAGCCAGAGCAGAAACATCATTGAAGACAGTGCTTTTTAAAGTTCTGGAAAATGAAAGCCCAGTTTAAAAGTTTTATAATCTACTGTGGACTGTTACGTCTATATAATACAGTAAAATTAATACTGACGGTAGGTGGAGAGTTATTTTGTTCAGAGACTTTGCTGTTTGTCCTTGGTTCCTAGAACCCTTTAAAAAACAAACCCATTGCTATCAAATTGATTCTAACTATAAACCTATTGGACAGAGTAGAACAGCCCATAGTATTTCCAAGACTGTGATCTTCAAAGTAGCAGCTTCCCATACTTTTTCTTTTTCTTCCATGTGGACAGTTGGTAGGTTCCAACCATAGACCCTCTAGATTAGCAGTCAGACACTTAGATAGTGCTCCACCGGGACTCCACTGGTTTTTGGAAGTTAAAGTTTTGAAATTTCTTGAGTAATTGAAACATTTTCATTATGTTAACAAAGTAGCTCCAGGTGTAGGGTTAGAAAACCAAGGGGGGGGGAGAAATTAGTCAAACTCTGAACAGTAAAGCTCAGGTAGGACTCGTGAAGGACAAAAGGCATCAGTATATGAGAGAGTAACACATCTTTTGGAAGCTCACTGTTTAAGACCTTGTTTTGATTGGAATAATTTTTTTGTTATAATAAGCCTGTAATAATAGGTATCATGCTTTTCTTAGTCTCATAAATTGTTCTAGTTGTTCATGGGATCATTGATCCTAAGGGGAGGGGCGGTGTTAGGTGCCATCAAGTCAGTCCGACTCCTGGCTGTGAGTTCCAGCAGATGGAAACTTGTCCGATCCTGTGCCATCCTCACGGTCTCTATTGTGCCTCAGCTCCTTGTGCAGTCATTGTGCCTGTCACTGGCAGAGAGCTTGGCTCCATCTGTCATTAAGTCAGACCTCCCTTAAGGAGGCAGCTCTCCGCTAGCTGTATGTTGAGTGTCTTCCCACCTGAGGGACTCATCTTCTGGCCCCGTATTGGGCAGTGTTCTGCTGTTATTGGACATTGTTCGGCTGTTATTCATTGAGTTTTCAAAGGTTTGTTATTTCATAAATAGGTGGTCATTTCTGCTATTTAATCTGGAGGCTTCACTGAAACCTCCACAGAGGTGACCCTGCTGGTATTTGAAATACTGGTGGCACCATTTCCAGCAGCACAGCAACATGCAGGTCACCACATTACAGCACACTGACAGACCCATGGGGGAGGGTTCATGGGAAACTCAGCTTTGTAGCTAGCAGGTCAGACTTCTGAAATCAAGACTTTCCATCTGCATTCTGTTGGATTAGATGGATTTAGCAGATTAGAGGACTGATTTGTAGCCAGTAAGATCTCTGACCTCACTCCTCGCACATGGTGGTAGTGGTTGTGTACCATCAAGTCAGGACCAAGTCTTAGCTTGTCCTCCAGCAGGTATTCAGAGGCAGTAATTGCACGGGAGGAAAGTGCTCATCCTTCTCTGCAGAGTAGCAGATGGATTTGCTTTCATGCCTTTGTGATTGCACTGCAGCTTCTTAACACTAGGCCACCAGAGCTTGCTTCTGCGTGGTTGAAGGTCCAAAGAACTGCAATTGGAGTTGGTGTCAGAGAGGATGTTTAGAGTGGTGTCAGAAGACAACTCAGTACAGTTCCCGGCTTTTAATTTGATTCAACAGATATGAAATTCTTCTGTCAGATTGCTATAAAAGTTTCTAAATGCTTATTCTCAATTCCTGTACTTAACGCCTCACAGCCTGTTAACAAATTCTCCAGCTGTCACCAGCTGACAGAGGACATTTTGAATTGCAAGTGAGTAGGATAGAAATTCTGTTCCAAATAATTACATTAATTATAATTAATAAGCCAGTATTAATCTATGATTATTAATGGCAGTTTTATGTGATGAGTCATGGTAGCTCAGTGGTCAGCTCCTTTGACTGCTAATGAAAAGGTTAGTGGTTTAAACTTAACCAGCTGCATTGTGGGAGAAAGCTAGGGTATCCTGCTTCTGCAGAGATTACAGCTTTAGAAATCTGTGGAGAGTTAGTCGTACTCTGTCCTACACGGGTCACTCACTGTGAGTAGGAATAACGTCATGAGAGCAGCTTTAAAAAAACAACAGCAAAACCCATTTATATACTTTATTCCGATTTCCTTAATTTTTCCCTCTTGTCCTTTTTGTTTCAGAATCCTATTTAGAATACCAAATTATCCTTAGTACTTATGTCTCCTTAGACACATTCTGATGGTGATAGAAGAAATGCATTTTAACATCCTCCCTTCTGTTGCATTAATTTTGATTTGTAACATGTAACAGATACTTGATTGCTCATTGTGTTCCAGGTACTCTCTAGGCCCTCAGGGAACATCAGTGAGTGAGACAAAGATCTCTGTTCTTGTAGAGCTTAAATACTAGTAAGGAAGACAGATAATAAATGTAATCATATAAAATTATTTAGTCTTTGAGACCATTTAAAGGCTTTGAAGGAGATGAGGGAGGTAGCCTGATGAATACAGGTAGTCTTGGGACAGAGCTATGTTCTGTCAAGTCTGTTTGTTATGAGTAAGATCTTTCTTTCTTTGCCTAGTATTTCATGCCTTTTATTATCATAGCAATATCAATATATCATCAATAAATACAATCACTATTTTTCCTTGAGAGTTGGAAACATTACGTATAAATTACAGATGCTTTTCTTTTTTTTTTTTTTCAGATGGATTTTTATAAGTATGTTACTGTTACGTTGTGACTTCTAATTTGAACAGACTCATAGCTGACTCCTCCCCAACCCCAGTGGGTTTTTCAGAGGCAGTAAATAGCACGGAAGGAGATTGCCGATATTCCTGGTGAACGGCTGGTGGATTTGAACCTTTGGGATAGTAACACAGCTTACCACTGGGGCCACTGGAGCTCCCTTTTTATAAACATTTACATTCATAAATAATGCTATGAATAGCATTGCAATATTGTTTGGTTTAGTGTCAGAAGATGAGCCCCTCAGGTTGCAAAGCACTGAAAATGCTACTGAAATATATAAAAGTTGACATCATCCTAACCAATAGGGAGTTGAGTTTGATTGGTATAGGCCATTTTGAATCAGACAGTTGTATGATCTACTGTGCTTGGAATGACAAACTCATCCTCAAAAAGAACATTTCAAGATCTATCCTGAAGTATGATGCTGTGATAAGATAATATTCATACCTCTGCAAGGATGACTTGTTAATACAACTGTTATCACACTTAAAGCTGAAAATGAAGAACGTGAAGAGTTCTACCTTCTTTTGCAGTCTTAAGTAAATAGTTCAAACATGCAATCAAACTTCATTAATAATTATTGATCGCTAGAATGCACAATCAACACTAGCAGTCAGGAAATCAAAAGATGAATTGCATTGGGAAAATCTGTTGTCATGGACTTCTCAGAGTGCTGAAGAGCAACCTAATCCAGGCCATGGTCTTCTCAATTACTTGTTATGCTTCAGAATTCTGGACAATGACTAAGGTTGACAGAAGAATAATAGATGCCTTCGAGTTATGGTGCTAGGGAAGAGTCTTGAACATACCATGGACTGCCAAGAAAACAAATTAATCTGTCTTAGAGGGGGTGAAACCAAATCTCTCCTTGGAGGCTAAGATTTGGAAGCTCTGCCTCACTTACTTTGAGCGCGTGGCCAGGAGAGATCAGTCTTTGGAGAAGGACATCATGCTCAGAAAGGTGGCCGGACAGCACAGGAGAAGGAGACCCCAGATGAGATGGATTGATAGAGTAACTGGGGCAGTGGGGGTTGATGTGTCAGAATTAGTGAGACTGGCTCAGGGCAGGGAAGGGTTCAGAGTTGTTGTACGTAGGGTCGCTAACCCCACAGGTCACTCATTGGCACATAACAACAATAACATACTATGACAGGTTTGGAAACAGGAGTGGCATCCACTTCCTAAACAACATGCCTCCAGAAACTCGATGAACTTTGATAAATGTTGATAGTTGTAGGGGGTCTTCAGGCCTTTTGTTTATAGGATCGCTATGAGTCATGCTCGACTCAAAAGCAGTTAACAACTACAACAGAATGTTAAAACTTGGAAGCAAAGAAGGACTGGTAGTTGAAGAATATGATCTTAATCAGAAATGTGTGACAGAAATGATGCTAGAGATTGAATGATAAGATTTTGTACAATAGATGATCTATTCATTGCAAATACTTTTTTTAAAAAAATATAATGTTTGTGTATAAATATCTATCTCCTGATACAATACACAAGAATCCTATCTATTGGCTGCATCTTTGGAAGGAGCCAGTGGTCAGTATCAGCAGTCTTAACAAGGCCAGACGCTAAACAGTAAAGTAGGCCACCAGCCGAAATCAAAAGTGAAAACAATTCCTCAGTCAAAATATGATTCTGAATTTATCCCACTTGAGTAGGAAGGTAAAGTAAAAGGAAGAAATAATGACTTAAGAGAGCTAATCAGAAGATTTCCGAGGGCAGCTCCTGTAGTTAAAGCAAAATATTGCAGTGAAATGTGCAAAGACCTAGAGGTACAAAACCAAAAGGGAAGAACATGCTTCATGAAATGTCACAATTTCAATTACATGACATAATTTCTTGAGCAAGGCTTCAATCAGTCTTAGGCCAGAATTTCTAGGTTTCATTTCATTTTCAATATGATTAAATTAAAACACTGACATTTTAATATGGGAAATGGTTTCCCACCATAAAAGTAAACAGTAACAGGTTAACTTAAGGCATTTGACTGTATGGATCATATAGATTATGGATAATACTGAGAATGAGACTTCTTGAACACATAATTACACATGAGCCAAGAACCAGTGATTTGGATAATGTAAGGAGATACTAGATGGTTTAAAATCAGGAAGAAAGATGTCAGGGTTGTCTTTTTTCACCATACCTATTCAATATGTATGCTAAGCAAATCGAGAAACTGAACTATGTAAAGAAGAATGTTATATCACAATTGGAGGAAAACTCATAAACAACTTGCATTATGCAGATGACTCAGCCTTATTTGGTGAAAGTAAAAAGGATTTGAAGCACTTAAGAAAATCAAAGACTATAGCCTTCAACATGGATTACAGCTCAAGATCAAGAAAACAAAAATCCTTAAACTGGACCTATAAGAAAAATCGCAATAGGGATTGACGTTATCAAGCCTATTTGGTTTACTTTCAGAGATCTCTTTAAAGTGTTAAAGAGCAGGAATGTAAGTTTAAAGACGTAAAGTGCACCTAAATCAAGACATGATACTTCCAGTTACTTTGTATACATGTGAAAATTGGACAATGATTAAGGGACACTGAAGGAAAATTGATGCCAGTAATTGTGTTGTTGGGGAGGAGTACTGAATGTACACTGTTCACTGTTAAAACAGCAAACAAATTTGCCTTGGAGCAAGTGCAATCAGGGTGATCCTTAGAGGCAAGCTCGTGAAGCTTGTCGTGGGCATGTTGTCAGGTGCTGGTCAATGGACTAGACATCATGCTGGGAGAAGTAAAGCTGGAAATGAGGAAAAATGTTGACAAGATGGATTAACAGTAACTGCAACCATAGGCTTGAGCTTGATAGAGACAGTGAGGATGGTGTACAGTCAGTCAGGGTGTCAACACCATCGTCAGTAATTAGAAAATATGCATAAAATTTACACGTCCTGAAATTGTAATTGTGACGATAAAGAGTTGAATGTTGTTGGCATTTTTGTCATTTATGGTGATAGCTCCACTTGTAGGAGGTTATGATCGTTTGGGTTATCTCTGGGAATGAGGATAGCATATCTAGTCAGGTCGTTAGTGACAATTGTATTGAGTTTTTCTCTAACATCTGACTCCATCCTGAATCTGCTTTTATTTGGTAACATGGTTAGTATTTAGGTCCATGCTTTCAAGCAGTTGAAGCTTATGATTAAATTTAGAAAAGCTTCAGCTAATCTTTCCACTGTATAATTTCCCCCCTTTTTAAAATCATTTATTTCTTGTCTATTTTGTTATGCTATATAATATTTTTTACAGCTGCTTTCCTTCCTTTTTGTTTTTATTTCTTCTCCAGCATTTCTTGCCCCTTCATAATAAATTCATTAAATCCTGATCTGTTAATTCTCCTTCATCATCTATGAGCTGTTCCACCCTGGCTCTGCAAGTTCTGAACTCAGCATTCTTACCATATGGATGTTTTTCCTCACCCATCTAGCTCTTCCTTCATATTATTCTGATTAAATGCTTGATACTTGGTTCAAATGACTCAGTAACACATAACCTCTCTGTAGTTAAGTTCCTCCCCACTCCCCAACCTTTCTCATAGCACTTAAAAAATTAAGAAGCTATTTGGTTGTTTCTCTCACTCTTAAACTACACTGTTCTTGGGATAAGATTTTATTTTATCCCATGCAGAGCAACATTGTAACAAAACAGGGAGGAACTGAATAGCCCAAAGTGTGCCAGTAACCTCATGTTTCTCATTGTTGAGAAACAAAGGGGTATAGTGGCATGTGAGAGAAGCAGATAGAGTGGGAACATGGGGTCACACAGTTTATATGGACCATTTTGAGGGAATGGGAAATCATGATTAAATCTGCCTTAATAGATCACTGCGAAGGGCAGGTTTCCTTTCTGATAATTGGATTTTCTAGTATTTGTTGACATAAGCTACCATTGAATTGGTCCCCGACTGATGGTGACCTCATGCACAGTGGAACAAAACTGTTTTATGCCCTGTGAAAGGAGGGGATGCAGTGTGGGGAAGGCCGAGTCTGACTTCTGCCTGCTTCATAAAGGGGAACTGTCCCCATCAATAATATCCATAAACTTAACAAATAGTTTCATGGCCAGACATGCTGCCTCCCCCATGCTCCAGCTCCTATTTCTGACAATCCTAAAGTCCAATATTTGTTGGAACTTGACTCACAGACTTTACTCACAGTTGTGGCATTTATTAGGGAAATAAGTTAGTAAGTGGGGGAGGCAAAGAATACCACACAACAATGCAAGTCTAAATTTAGTTCTTCAGTCCCAAGCCAGATTGACAGCAAGACATAATTCCTCAGTTAGTTCAGACATCTCATTCAACAAGTGAAAGTCTAGGTTCGGTTTAGCAACACAGATAAAACTCTTGTTTCCTCAATTGTCCAGCAATTCAGTTATCCAGTAAGCAAAACCTTTAACTATGGCTCCATCTCCATTGTTCCTCAGGTTACCCTTTGCCATAGTCTCTTCACAACAGTACCACAGTCTCTTTACTCTCCACCACCATTTTTCACAGTACCGAAAATGCTCTTATATTAATCCCACAGCTGTTGATAATTTGCAAGACCATGTGTCCACAGTTAAGGTAGCTGGATACCATACCCCCAGTGGGGGCTAATGCAATGGATAGAGAAGCCAATTTTCAAGATCTCTAACACCACACACTCTCACATGATTGTTATCTATATGATTTTCACTGGCTGATATTTATTATCAGCTTTTTCTTGTTAGTTCATATTAGTCCTGAAAGTTCTTTTTTTTTTACCTTGGTAAGACATGCGAATTACATTTTATTTCACAATTCATTCTTATTAACAGTTGGATTTCCCTTCCTGAGTTTCATGCTCCTCATTGTCCTAGCTGGCTTAGCCTTCAGACCAAAGAAGGGTATTGTTGAAACCTGAAAGTTCTTTTGAAACCTGTTCAATATTGTAGCAACATGCAGTCTACCAGTGACAGACAAGTAGGGTCCAGGAAGCAAACTCAAGTCTTCTACCTGGATGCTAAAAATTCTGCTACTGAAAACTCACTGGCTCTATGTTGATGTTATGTACCATGGAACTGACTGATAGTGATCCTGTGAGCAACAAATTCAAACTTTATCCTGTTGTGCACCATTCTCAGCGATCTCTGTGACACTTAAGCCCATTGTTGCAGTCACTGTCTCAGTCCTCTCGTTGTTGACCTTCTGCTTCTCAGTCTTGATGTCTTTTTCTAAGGCTTAGCACCTACTGACAACGTGCCCCAAACTATGTGTGCTGATGTTTCACCATCTTTGTCTCTAAGGAGCACTGTGGTTGCACTTCCTCCAGGGGAGATTTAATTCTTCTTTTAACAGTCCGTGGTATTGTCAGTACTCTTCCCCAATAACAAAAATCAGTGGTGATGTTTTTTCTTCTGTCTTCCTTATTCATTGTTCAACTTTCCCATCTATATGGAACAATTGAAAATACCGTGGCTTGAGTCTAATGTAACTGACTCTTTGAATTGATATCCTTGCTATTTAACACTTTATTTATTTCATTTTATTTTGTTGTTGCTTACTGTTGAATCAGATTCTCCTGGCACAGGAGGAGATTGCCCTCCTTCTCCAGCAGAGAATTTGGTAGATTATAACTGTGCACCTTTGGGATTGCAGCACTTCTCTAGCCACTAGGCCACCAAGCTTTCAACTCTTTTAACACTTTAAAGAGGCCCTTGAAAGCAGAATGTCCCAAATGCAACAAAGAAGAATCTTTTCCTTTCTTTACTGCTGCTACCATGAGAGTTGATTGTGGGTCCAAGTAAAATTAAATCATTGACAACTTCAGTCTTTTTCTCTATCATCATGTTGCCTATTGGTCCATTTATGAGAGTTTTTCTCAACATTCTTGATTTTGAAATGTAATCCACATTGAGGACTGTAGTATTTGCTCTTCTTCAGAAAGTGCTTAAATTTTTTTTTTCCCTTCCTTTTCTGCAAGCAGGATTGTAACAGCTGTGTATTATAGGTTGATGAGTCTTCCTCCAGTCCTCCTGCCTCGTTCTACTTCAGGTTTATTCTCCATCAGTTAGTGAGTTACTTGGCTATAAATTGTGATGGGCACTTGGACTGTTTCCAACTCTTTGCTATTATGAACAAAGCAGCAATAAACATGGGTGTGCATTTATCTTTTTGGGTGGTGGTTATGGTCTCCTTAGGGTGTATTCCCAGCAGTGGAATTGCTGGGTCATGGTATTTCTATTTGCAGCTTTTTGAGAAAGTGCCATCCTGCCTTCCCTCGTGACTGCACCATTTTACACTCCCACCAACAGTGAATAAGGGTTCCAGTTTCTTTTCTCCACAATCTCGCCAGCATTTGTTGTTTGTGACATTTGTTATTTTTAAAGAGTGTCTTAATAAACTTCTTATTCACATTCCGTTTTATATACTACTTACCTAAAGTGAACTTTTCTTTGGCAAGCTAAAAATAGGTTAAATGTTACTTGAAAATTGTCTCATAAAAAGATTGTTCTAATTGTTATTTTCTTTAGCAGTGTATGATCTTATTTTCCTATATCCCTCTTAACACTATTGTAAAAATTGTTTTGTTTTGTTAATATCATAGCCAAAATGTTAAGTTTTAGTAATTGACATTTTCTTGTAATCTGCATTCTAAAATGAGGCAGATTTTTAATTTTAATACATGCATCCTTTATCTGGAAAGAACAGATTTTAAGAGCTTGTTATGTGGGGTTGAAAGAGAATATCTTTAATTTGTGTGGTGGGACTTATTTTATCTCTCTTTAGATAAGTAAAACAGCACTATATAAGACCTGGCATGTTTGGTACATAGTTGTTGTTTAATAAAAGTCTTTATCGTTCATCCTTTTATTTCTGACTCCTTCTTCCAGTTAATTGATTCTCTTTTTTATCTGCCTTGTCTTTTTGGTCCCCATAAGTTGTTTCTCTGAGATAACAGATGATCTTTTTCAGTGAAAAGTTTATATGAAAGATAGCTGCCTTTAATTTGTGGGAACCAGAAAGTTGAACAGCATAGTTTGTTGTGATTCAAAGTATAATCTTGCATTTTCTATTTTTGGTTATGTGTTCTAGATTGTCACTTGTTATCTTATAAAAAGGTTTCTGTGAGGTTCTTTAGAGTGATTCATAGGAAACTCTTGGGTCACAGGCCGACTGTAGAGCCAGCAAATTGCTGAAATGTTGGATGACATAGTCAGATTTTCAGATGTGGTTTTACATTCCTAAACCAATCTATATGTCAGTGCAATTATAATCAAGGTTCTTTCAGGACTTTTAAAAAAATTAAATCAACAAATGATTCTAAACTTTTTCTAGAAATGCAAAGGGATCAGAATAGTCAGTACCCAAGTTAGAGGACTCACATTACTACCTGACTTGAAAACTTAACTTTTTTTTGTTTTTTTTTTTATTGTATTATTTTTATGTGTACCGTCAAATCAGATCTGACTTGTACAGGAGGAGATTGCCCCTCCTTCTCTAGCAGAGCATCTGGTGGATTTGAAACATGTACCTCTGGGATTGCAGTGCAGCATCTTGCCAGAAAACTTAATTTTTAAATACAGTAATCAAAACTGTGGTACTGGCAAGATAGATAGGTTTATAAATCAGTGGAACAAAATATAGTTCTGAGTTTTGTTGTTGTTAGGTGCTGTCGAGTTGACTATGACTCATAGCTTATGAACAAAAAACCCTGTTCTACCCTGTGCCATCCCCACACTTCCTGACACACAAGAGTCCACTGTGGCAGTCACAATGTCCGTCCACTTGTTTGAGGGTCTTCCTCTCCTTTGCTGATCCTCCACCCTTCCCAGCATCATTGTCCCTCTTTGGCAAAGGTGCAGGTAGTTTAATGGAATATAAACATTCTGTTCAGCAAATAATGCTGAAACAGTTAGATGTTCCAGCAAAATACAAACCTAGATTTATGCTAGACATAGTTGTTGAATGCTGTTGAATCAGAATTCACCCGTAGCTGACCCTACAACAGGTTTTCAAAGGCAGTGAATTGCACAAGAGGAGATTGCCCATCTTTCTTCCCTGGAACAACTGCTGGTTTTTGACTGTGGATCTTCACGTTGGCAGTGCACTTCCTTACCACAGAGCTGCCTTATACCAGATAAAGGATTTCAGTGTAAAATCTTAATACGTAGACGAAACAAAGTAGAGAATACTGTGACTTTGAAATGAAGAAAAATTTAACTATTGCACTAAAAGAATAATTTGTGAAAGGAAAAAATTATAAATTAAATTTCATCACAATTTCTCCAAATGACACACTTAAGAAAAGAGAAAGACAGGTTATAGTGTGGGAGAAAATATTTATAAAATTCATTCAGTATTCAGGATAGCTAAAGAGTTCAGAATTCAATATTAGGAAAACAAATAATCCAATCAAAAGTAATTAAAAAAATTATTACTCAGTTTACCAAAGAAGGTATCATTCACTCACTCACTGTAGCTTAATCAGTTCTAACTCATAGTAACCCTCTGTAGGATTTCTGATACTGTAAAGCAGGAATGGCCACCTTTCTCCTGGGGAGACACGTGGATTGAAACCACCGGAGTTGTGTAGCTTTTGGTTAGCAACTTATTGTGGACTTTACATCAGAGCTCCCCAAAACCAGATAAAGTGATGACAAATAAGGACATGAAAAGATGCCTAACGTTGTCAGTCATTAGGGAATGAGACATGACTACATCCTATTAAAACAGAAAGAAACTCACTGTCATTTAGTCAGAACTCATAGCTCTCAACTGGGTTTCCAAAACTGTACATCTCACAGGAGTGATTGCCCGTCTTTCTCCATGATGCTGCTGGGGTGTTTGAACTACCAGAAAGTCACTACCTGTCGTTAGCAGCACAGCTGCCTATGAACTTGCCACCAGAGCTTCCTACACTCTGTTAGAGCAAGCAAAACAGAAGTATAAGAGCAAGCTCCTCTACTTCTAAAATTCCAGGAGCAGTGGATGCAGCCTGGACTTATATGTGAGTCCTGTGTCTTTGGGTGGTTTTATTAAAATCATAGATGCTACCCTAGTACCCAGTATGTTTCATGATAATCCTCTTTAATTTAATGATAATGTTTGACAATTTGCACGGCAGAAAAGACAGGCTGGCTTATTAAGAAGGACTTTTCCTGTAGTGGTGATACCTGGCAGGTGTTGGGCTTCAGTTCTGCTGTCTAATCTCTGGATTTTAAATTTTGGACAGATTTATCTCCTTTTAGCTAATACAATGAAGAATTTTAAAAAAATCCACTAGTTAAGATGGTAACTGGATCTGTTTGTCATTTTTCTTACCAGTTACCCGTACATAATTCTTTTCTGTGGTTTTTGCAGGTACACCATCTTCTAAACCAGCAGTGCTAACCAATGGAGATCATGAAATAAAAGAGAATGACACTACAGGTAAGTCCAGGATTCCCAAAGGTGTAATTGAAACGATCTCAATAGACATATATCTCCTTTGAGGACAGTTCTTATTTAAAGCATATGAATTTTTTGAGGTGATTTAGTGGGAGTTTTTTTTTTCCTTCTTCTTTTCCTTTCTTGTTAAAATACCTTTAAGGCTTCTGCTACATAAAATCTCCAACAAAGGAATGAGAAGTATGAGCTTCCTTTGATAGTACTTTAGTATATTTGCAGTTATACCACATAATAACCAAAGCAACAACAAATGCTTTTCTAAATGTAATATAATCATCATCAGAATTTGTTCTATTGGAGGTCTTTTCCCATTGCAAGTTTTTTAAGGCAAGTCTCTTCCCTGGATGAACACTGTCCTTCCTCTTGCTTTGCAGAGATGAGTGGTAGGAAACCTAGGCATTACAGGTGACATGTTTTTGCTTTTCTCTTTTGCCCTCAGTCTGCTTCTCATTTCTCTCTCCTGTAATTGTTGCATTAGAAATTTGTCTCTAATTTAAATCCTAGCCCATTCTTTTGGGAAAGGAAAAAAGAAATTAATCCAGTTGACGTGACTCTGACTAATGACCTATGAAATGTTAGACGAGAAATGTGCTCCAGAGGGTTTTCCATAGCTGGGTTTGTTTTTTAAGTAGATTGCCAGGCCTTTCTTCTCAGACTCCTCTGTTTGAACTGGAACCTTCAACCTGTACACCACCCAGGGTGCTGAGTCCTGTGGGTTCCCATTTCATGACAAGCACCACCCCTTTACCTTAGCATCCTTTTAATGAGCACACTCTTTGAGATAGTAGCAGGAACCCATAGGCACGCACTATGGAAATTTTTTCCTAGGTAGGCAGTATGAATCATGTGCTATTGACCTCCGTCTGTTTTAATGCTTCTTATAATGAAGGACAGTTAATTTGCTGCTGTGATCTGACTGAACATGCTGGCCCGGTGACTTGCTTGTTCCAGTGCTCAAGCAGATTGTTCTCTGTAGAGTGTGCTCTTCTTAACAGGGACATAGCTGTTGATTCACATCACAGCAGTGTAAACACGAGACATGCTGTTCCTGTGGTTCTCTCCTTGTACTCCTATCTTGGCCTTAAGCTACCGTACAGTTTCTTGGTTCCTGAAAAAAAGCCTTCTGTTAGCAATAGCAGTTATTCCAAGATTTACTCTTTTTTATTCTGTGACCTTAGGAATACTATTACCTCTTTAAGTACTGTTACCTCTGATTTTTTGACAACAGGTCCTTTTTATTGAGAGCGTTAGTTACTCAGTAACATCAAGGACCTGATAAGCATCTCATGAATTTAAGAACTCTTTTTTTTAGTTTAAGAACTTTTAACTTAACACTAAAGACAACCATATGTGTCACTTTATCTCCCAAACGTTTTAATTTAAATTTAGGTATTTCCTTGGTAATTTTGTTCTCTTATAGTATTGACTGTTTTCTGCCTGCTTTGAAAGAAATTGTCTTTGTAAATTTATTTTAAGAACACATTTATACAAATAAACTGGTGAGTAAAGGAGAATAAACTTGAACTTTTCAAAAGAGTAATAATTGCAACTTTAAGTGTCAATACCAGGCGATGGAAAGGTTTGAGAGAATTGATTAGATTTAACCAGTTGTGAACGTGGATGCCATTTTCATCCAGGAATGAAAGAACTATCAAAATTAGCGTAAATTTCTTCTTCAACAGTCTGAGTGATGAGACTCACACTCCTATACAGTGTTTGCTCCCACTGCCAAATTTTTGTAATTTGAGGGGAAAGAACAGGAAAAACATGCATCCTACCTACCCATTACTCTGTCAAGACTTTATTTTTCCTTGGAGACTAGAGAGAACCTAGTCCATTTCTAAGCAGCCAAGTGACCTTATGAGAGCAAGTCTTACTGCTCTTGGATGCTTCTATCCCTTGCATAGATACAGTTTCAGCAATTGAATAGGGGTTTGGGTTTTAAATTCGACTTCTTGACTGTATTTCTTTACTAAAAATATGCATGTTTCTTTAGTCGGGGTAATAGGGAGTGGAGGGTGCATGGTTTTGGAGCATGTTATGACTTCATTCTGATTTGACCTGCACTAATGAGCCTCTAGTTCAGTGCTGTTTTGGAAGTGCTAATTTCTGGTCCCTCACTACTTTATCAGTAGTCCTGCGAGTAGGCCAGCATCACTGATAGCATATAAAGAGTTAATGAGCATCTTGCTGTGTTGAACTTACTGTTTACTAATGACCTGTGCTTTTCCGCCCTTCCTCCCCTTCCTACTTCTTCCTCCTTTTCTATTTTTCTCCTCCTAGAAACCTAGCGTGTGTCTCAACACTGGGGCTGCTGCACCACCAGACCAGTGATCTTTCCTAAGCATCGTTACACTTCTAAAACCTTCAGCATTTTGCAGAGCTTTGCTTTACCTTCCTGGATACGATTTAGAAGAAGATGAGGGTAGTTCTTCGGGGCCTCTTTTCTCCTGCTGCCTGAGCAAACCGCCTGCTTCTTTTTGCGATCTGCAGGGCTTGTTGGAACTTCTTTTCCCTTTTTGTGAGCACAGAATGCAAGATGAATTCTTTACAATTTTAGTGGTTTTGTAACTTCCTTTTTTATTTCTTGTTCTTTTAAAAAACTTATCATTTAATCCAACCTCACTTTTTTATTTTCTTAATTTAAACATTTTTAGTTGGCCTTTTTAATTTGTTTTTTCAAGTCTTCACCCTAAATCAAGATATTGTTTAACACCAAATTAGAACTTGTGCTTTCATAAAGGGGTGAGTCCTCCAGAACTGCAGTGAACTTCCCTTTACCTCTCCCGCCTCTTTTCCTTGTGTGAGCTTGCTTTTAATAGATGTTAATCTTTCAGGGCTAACTGGGAAGGTCAGAGGTTCAAACCTACCAGCCACTCCTCATGGGACAAAAAATGTAGCAGTCTGCTTCTGTAAAGATTGTAGCATCGGAAACCTAAGGGGCAGTTCTGTTCTGTCGTAGAGGGTAACTGAGTCACAGTGGACTTGATAGCCACCTAAGTAAATTTGGTTATGTAAAATGTTTTCCACCTTACTAAAATCCAAATAATACTAGCTACATTAATTAAAGCTTTACAGATTACAGTAGTACTGATTGTTGTTGTTGTTATGTGCCATTGAGTCACCCGTGACCCATACCGACACTGCGTACAACAGTCATAAACCCTGTTCTATCCTGTACACATCTGTCTCTGACACACCATTACACAGTATAAAATATTTCCTCCTATCAAATCATGCTTGTTAGTTGATCCAGATTGTGTACGAAATTATCTATCTAAACTGGAATTCCTCCTAAAAATGTAGCAGTGAACCCAGTATTGTTGAAATAATGGCATGTTGATACAGGTAGAAAGTTAGACTTTTCCAGAACAATGTAGAATGAAATTTAAGATACAACATGTTTAAGAACTACCCCAGTTGATGATGTTTCTAATGGAAGGTTTATGCTATTGGAACCACACTGTTTAAGATTAGTATCTGTTTGAACTCTGGAGGTGCCGTTAGAAAAAGAAAGCCTGTCAGTGGGAGTTATGCATCACACGTGATTGCATCTTTAAAATACTTAGTGTTAGCATTTATATTCACTCACGTATTCTGAACATGTCACTCTCAGATTGTTACAATGATACTTTCTTGTTTTTGTCACTTCTTTTCTAAAAAAGGTGTAGAATCAGCTGTGATAAAAGACACTGAAATTTTGTAAATGAAAAAATTTGACCAGAGTCTTGAAATATGTACCTCACTACTAAAATCTTAGGGTTTTTTTTTTTTTTTAAGAATCATTATTCAAGCTTTCTATTCTCTTTCTGATTATGGAAGTTTTATGAATTATTTTAGGGGGGTTTTTTTGGTGGTTTTGCTCTGTTTTGTTTTAAAGTGGCGATATCTTCTGAGGAAGATTGTTGTTTTAGACCTTCTAATATAGAACCACTTCCAGTTGTCTGACATGAATTCCTCGCAAGAGTTCTAGACAGAAGACACTTGAAGGAGGTGCAGCTGCTAAGATAGGAAGTCTTAACATAGGGCACCTTTAAAGAAAAGAACTCTGTTCATTGGTGTGCAGTTTCTTAGCAAGCTGCTGTTCATTCAGGCCTAGAAACTTTACCAAATTAATAATGTTGATTTGTTAAAATTGTGTTCAAAACTCCTCTCATTTCTAACTAGTCATTGCACTTTATCTAAGTGAGATGCATCTGAGAACCTGAACACAGCTCTTCTGATGAAACAGTCAGGGGCTCACATTCACAATCCATCACTGACACTGATTTACTCTACTTTTATTTGTTTTCTTCCATTGTTTCTTTCTGTTTGAAACTTGTTGTTTTTTGAGTTGTCCCTTCCCCCCCAGTTTGAATTTATAGAGTTGTTGAAATGTGCTATCACCAACCAACAAAAATTTGGTTTATATTGTTAATATTAATCTGTTCTACTTAAAAAATGGTTTCATTTTGAAAGAAATAATTTGAGGTTCATAAGAGGTGTTGAGTCCCATAATGCCGCACTGCCGTGATGGCCACACTCAATGGCCCTGCCTGTCACCAGTCAGGCAGCCAGACTGGTTGCTTCATGAAAATATGTTTCTCATATGTGCACTTGCTCACTCTCGCATTTCTTTCTCTCTCAGCTCAGTGTTGATGACATAGAACTTTTGTTAAGTAATATTTTTATAGCATTGTTCATACACCTAAGTTTGTATTTTTTTAACTTTAGATGTCTGTAGTCTGTATATTGGAACATTTTAATGTGATCAGTGTGCTAAATAAATTACACTAATAAATATCTTACATTAACACCTCATAGACTGGATTCTGGTTGGGGTCTTAATTATTTGAAATGTAATGTGACTATGACATGAGTTGAGTAAATAAATAAAGATGAATTTTCCATTTAACTGAGTTAATCCCACCTATTATAATTCCAGAAAGGTAAGGACTTTTTGGCAAACACTTTGACTTAACATTATTGGATTTTGCTCTTGAGTGAGTTCTCTTTCATCTAGAATCTCTGAGCAACAAGAAGTTCAAATGGTTGTGCGATACTAACTCAAGTGTTTCAGAGATGATGAAGATGCCACAGGTTAGGGCAGAGTCCAGATCTGTTGTTCACAGAGTCGCTGTGAGCCTTAGGTGCCTTGATGGCACTTAACAACAAATAGCATCTGGTGAGAAAGTCAGTTAGTAGAGTGGCAATAAGAAATTATCTTACAGCTTATCAATTAATGTTAGATCACTTATGCAGCTTCAGTTCAAATTCTTGTTTATAAGAAAGAAGATTTGGTATACCTAGTATCAATGTTAATCTTATTGTTTCATAATCAGTATACAGTTTCTAGGAAGAAATGCTAATTCTTTTCTCAAGTTAGGTTTTTCTTTATAAAAGATAGGTTATGTAGTATATTGACGAAGACACTGAAATGATTTCATGTTTAAGAAAATTACATGGCATGAAGAATTTTTTTTAAGCTTGGCAGATGCTTATGTTTATTAGGAAAACTCAGTGTTCTTAAGTTTCTTTTTACCAAGAGAGTTAAATACATTTTTTTGTTCTTTAAAGCGCAAATTTTTTTTAAGCACAAAATTTTAAATACTGTAAAGAATAATTAACAGTCTTTACTGCCTTGCTCCTAACCTAGTGCACTCAATGCT
Organism: Elephantulus edwardii; assembly: GCF_000299155.1. Taxonomy (NCBI): domain Eukaryota; kingdom Metazoa; phylum Chordata; class Mammalia; order Macroscelidea; family Macroscelididae; genus Elephantulus; species Elephantulus edwardii. The sequence goes on from NW_006399871.1 coordinate 2,835,951, forward strand.
GTGGAGTCAAATCGCCTTCTAGTTATGCTATAAGAAAGAATAGAACCACCCTGTGGGGTTTCCCAGCTTCTCATCTGTTCACAGTAGCCTAGAGAGCTCTAGTGGCCTAGTGGGTAAGGAGTTGTGTTGCCAACTGAAAGGGAAGCCTTTCAAATCCACCCCTTCCCCAAAGATGATAGATAGATCGATGGACAGTATCATCACATACTATTTTCAGCCTTTGAAAGCTCATGTGGGGCTCCACTCTGAGTCAGCTGTGACTCATTGGCAATGAGTTGAATCTTTCCAAAAGCTTACTGTCACACATTTCCCCTTCAGAACTGATGTTAAGTCTGAACTGCCAAACTTTGGTTAATAGCCAGCCACTTAATCACTGGGGTACTAGCTCCTACACCTTTCTCATAGGTCTTCAGAATAGAAATATGTGGTGATTGGGGCAATAACTGGCTGTGATTGGATTCTTCCTCCTTGTTGGTAGGTGTCATCAAGTCAAGTGTGACTCATAGCACTCCTATGAACAGCAGATCTGACTGAATCTTGCCCTGTCCTGTGCCATCCTCACAGTCTCTGACTACTTGATTTCATTGCTGCAGTCACATGACAAACCACCTGGTTGAGAGTCTTCCTCTCTTTCACCATTCCTCCACCTTTCCAAGTATGATGTCCCTCTCCTAGCAACATGCCCTGATCTTCCACCAATCTCTTCCTTCATGACCCGATCGAGGCTCGGTAGTCTTTAGGACAAAGAACGTGGGACTGCTAGGAAGGGCATAAAGTATTAATTTAATTCTTAAGTTAGGAATAAAATCAGATTATCCTCAATTTTATATCTATGCTGTGTCCATAATAGCAAAAGCTTAACAAGACTTTACTGCAGATTATTTGTGGAATAAAGCTCTGTGGAGATAAATTGCTATTACTTAACAGTCTTTGGGGCTAGGTGCGCTATGTTACTTGCTCCACGCCTGGCGCTATTTTCAGGGTAGGTAGATGGCTTATTGGTGGATGTGCCAGTAGTTCTGAACATATGATATAACGTGTTATCCCTCAGGTCAAACCAGCAGTGAAATAGTAAACGTACTTTGTTCAAGTGCCACAACGTATGAAATATCCTAGGTGCTTCATCTAGTTCTTGTCCTGTTTCTTCAGATAGGATTCAAAGAATTGTCAAAGCGTGAAAATGTGAAGTCATAACTGAAAATGAAATTTGTTGTGTGTCAGATCTGACAGCCTATCCGAAAGTTGGCATTGAAGCTGATAAATGAAATCTGAACAAAGCTACACATATTCTTAAATATAGACATAATGAAAAGTTCTTTATTATTTCTTCCCTCCTTTCCCCAAACTCTGCCAACAGTCTTTCATATTCTAGATATAAGCCTTTTATTGAAAACACAGCAGGACCAAACCAATACTTAATGGCTCATAACAGAGCATTGGTAATACAGTGAATAGTGTATTGTTAACCATAAGGTCAGCAGTCCCCACAGGGGGAGGTTAGATTAATAATAAAGCTAGGAATTGAGACTAATCTGAGAAACTTCGGTATCTCATGCCCCCTTAAAGGTCTATTTTAAGGCTTGTCTTTGTTGTTGATTTTTTTTTTTTTTAAAACCCAAATCATGGATCTATCTCAAGACAGTTGGCCAGATAGTCTTCCTCCAGATTTCTTGTCACATCCTAGTGAGTACATTCAGGGCAGCATCTGGGGCTTTGTATATGTTGTAGTTGTGTGCTGTTACCTCAGAACCAACTCATAGATGACCCTCTAGTGGATTTTCAGAGGCAGTAAATCACATGGACGGAGACTGCCCATCTTTCTCCTGAAGAGCAGCTGGTGGATTTGAACTGCGTGCCTTGAAGTTGGCAGTGCAGCTCCTTACCAGTTAGTCAGTCCCTAAGGCTTTGCATATAGGTAGTTAATTTTGGGAAGTGATCTCAATAAATAAGGTTAAGAGATTGAAAAAAGTGAAATTGGAAAGAAACAATGCCAATACAATGAAATATTATTATTTTTTCCCTATATTAATTTTCATAAACATTTACAGAGATTTTGGGTTTCCATTCATTCATTGTTGCACTATTCTCTCTACCCTCCTCCCAGTTTGTTCTTGTCCAAATGCCACAGTGCTTGTCAAAGCCAGTTCTGATTAATCTTCTTTGTCAGTGTATCCTTTGCCATTCCCTATCACTCCTCCCTGAGAGAGACTTCACCCTGAGTCATAAGGAAAAGGGGACGGCGTATTCTCTTAGCTACTTCCTGCTGAAAAGGGACGCTGTGGGTTTCAGGGTGAAGATCTTCTCTCACTACTCTAAAGGGCCCCTTTGACAGTAGGAAACACATAGACTATTATGGAGATTGATTTTGGAATTCAGATGCACTCTTATTGATTGTGCTTGGCCCTACATGTTCATATCCTTGAAGATGTATCATGGGGGTGTTGCAACCTAGAAGACACAAATTTGACTAACAAGTTATAAGTACATGAGTCCAGAAATTATGGAAAAGTAAAAGAAAAGCTTCTTTCATTGTTTTACAAACCCTCCCCCAGGTCCCCTCCACCATGCAGCCCTCGCTCTAGTCTCCTGTGATGACAGAAATACCCAGTTACGTCTCTCTTTTAAACCGTTCTCTCCCTCCTCTGCTTCAGTGCAGTATACATTATTGAACCCATCTTACTCAGTCTCTCCCCAACCCCAAGGACAGTCCCATTCTACAACAGTGGCATCATGTAATATTTGTCCTTTTGTGACTGGGATATTACAATGAAATATTATTAACCTACTCAGTGCTGTGGGTAACGGTCTGATTCTTCTGGATCTTTTGAGGAACTAAGTCAGAATTATCTTACTGATTTAGAGAAATATTGTTATGATTTTGTGTAGTTGTTGCCTTATCAATTAAGCGATTGGGTAGCATTTTATTCACCGTTTGCCCTATCTCAGGTTAACTCCTGTTCTATTTTACACTTGCAATGTTTCCAGCAGATGTCTCGCTTCTGGCATCGGAGAAGATGTGAGACAGAAAACTCTGATTTAATAGAATAATCGTGTGCTATCAAGTAATTTCTTACTTGAAGAATGGAGAATTGTTTTGTAGGAGTTCCTCAGCTGTAATTTTTATGAGCTCTGATCACGTAGTGGGATCACTGTAATCCCAAAAGTACGTGGTTCAAATCCATTAACTGCTCTGCCGGAGGCTGGACAATCTTCTGTGTGATTTACTCCCTCTGAAAACCCCCTGGAGGGTCAACTGTGGATTGGCTCCGACATACAACAACAGCCTTTGTGAGAGCAGATTCCCAGGTCTTTTTTCCTTCTGGAGGATTTGAATCTTTGAACTTCTGGTTAGCAGCTGACTGCTTTTAACCGTTGTGCCACCAGGGTACCTTTTTTCTTTAAAGGGAAAGTGTCGTTAGGTACACTTGAGTCAGAACCAATTCACAGCTGAGCCTCTAGCAGATTTCCAGTGGCTCTGAATCCCACAGGAGGCAGTTGCCCCATCTTTCTCCCAAGGAGAATTGTAGTTGTTATTGTTATTATGTGTCGTCCCAGTTGGAACCAACTCATTGCTGACCCTCCAGCAGGTTTTCAGAATCAGGGAGGAGAGTGCTCATCTTTTCCCCAGTGGGGCAGCTAGTGAATTAGAACCACATGCTTTTAGATTAACTGTGGAACTCCTTACCAGTAAGTCAGTTAGACATTTTCACATCAGCATCACACTTTTCATCAACTGGATGCTGTAGACATGCTGAAGTAAAAAAAGAACTAAAAAAGGTGAGGTGGAGGCAGAAGAGGTGTCCAATGTAGAGTTAAATCATTTTCATCAATGTAGATTTACCTGCTTAATATCTTAAAATAAAGTGAGCTCTGGTGGCCCAGTGTCAAGAAGCTGCACTGCAATCCCAGAAGTAGCTGGTTTGAATGCACCAGATGCTCTGCTGGAGAAGGAGGGGCAGTCTCCTCCTGTACCAGTCAGATCTGATTTGACAGTACACACACACACACACAGAAAATATCTTACAATAGGAAATTAGCTACATGGACTTTAGGAAAAATGATGGAACTCCATATATTAGAGCACTAATGTTAAAGTCTAATTGTTAGTGTTAATTCTAATACACTACTACATTTTGGAACAAATCCTAATTTAAAGAAATTAGCCACTGAACAAGGTTTAGCAGTTTCCTATATTTTCTTCTTGAGTCAGTCTTAGTTTTCCTTTCTAGGAATTTATACATTTTATTTAGTTTATATAATTTAGCACCATACAAGGTACATGGTATTCCCTTATAATCTTATTGTTTTTCTTTTTTGTTTGTTTACATTGTATTTCATTCATGTACATTGTTTGGTGGTTTTCTTTTTTGCCCCCTCTATCCACCCACACATAAAAACAGCATCCACCCACCAAACTCTGAGACCCTGTGATTTCTCCACCTCCCTACCTTCAACACTACTGCCACTCCATTTTCCCTCTTTGGATATCCATACACATCTTGGCGCTATTCTTCTGTTTGTTGGGTTTTTTCTTTCAAATTGAGATTTTATTGTAAATTTATAAAACTTAGATTTCCATTCATTCATTGTTGCACATTTTCCTCCCTGCTCCCTCTCCCCCTCAGTTTGCTTTTTTCTTTGGGAAAAAAGTTCTTTTACACAGCACCCCCAAACCCACTTTACTATGCCACTCTTACCCTGGATTCTTGTCATGCCAATAATACCTGATCATATACGTTCCTTTTTATACAGTTCTCTTCCCTCATCTCTCAATGCCGTGTACATTATTTATCCCCTTTCTTAGTTTCCCCCAACCCTTCTGTCAGTCCTGTTTTATAACAGGGGCATATATACAGTATTTGTCTTTTTTGTGACTGAGATATTTCACTCAGCGTAATGTCTTCCATGGTCACCCATTGTATAATATTTCATGAATTCTTTGTTTTTCAGTGCTGCATACTAGTTTGTGAGTATACCACAGCTGCTCTATCCATTCATTTGTTGATGGGCACTTGGATTGTTTCCGTCTCTTTGCTATTATGAAAAAAGCAGCAATAAACATAAGTATACATATATCTGCTTGGGTGGTAGTTCTGGTTTCTTTAGGGTATATTCCCAGCAGCAAATTGTTGGGTCAAATGGTATTTCTATTTTCAACTTTTTGAGAAAGCACCATACTGCCTTCCCTAGTGGTTGCACCATTTTATACTCCCACCAATAGTGAATAAGGGTTCCAGTTCCACAACCTCACCAGCATTTGTTGTTAATCCTATTTCTTTCTGTAAGCTTGACAATGTGGTCCCTTCTCTCATTCTTCATTTTATTAAGTCTTCTGTCTCTTTTTCTCACTAAGTTTAAAGTTTTGCCAATTTCATTATATACATATTATTAATGAGGACAGCTTAGAATCACTGCAAACACAAGAATGTTTTGCTGTGTGAATGTTTTGCTAATATTTCCTTTTATTAAAAAAAATTCTCTTTCATTAGTTGAGTTTCTCTTCCACTTTTGTGGTTGTTGTTTCTGTTGACTTTATCTCTCTGTGTCTTCCTTCATTTTAACATTCATCTTTATTATTTTCTTTATTTACTTACTTTGTGCTTCATTTGCTCCCCTTTTTTAAGGTGGAAGTTTGTTACTAATTTGAGTTCTTTTTTACTATAGACATTTATGATTATAATTACCTTACCATGTAGACATTGCTTTAGCTGTATATTTTGGTATCTTTTACTTACATTTTTATTTACTTACCTCAGTGTAAGATGTTATTTCCTTCTGTTTCAGCCTATTGGTTATTTAGGAGTGAGTTTTCCTTATGTTATTTATTTAAAATTTCATTCCATTTCATTATGCTTTGGTGAACATATTTTGCATGATTTCAGTCCTTTTAAATTTGTTGAACTGTGTTTTGTGGTATAGCATATGGTCTGCTCTGGAGAATGCTTCATGTATGCTTGAGGAGAATGTGTGTGCTCCTTGTTGCTGGGTGGCACCTTGTGTCCATCTCTGTTTCATCTAAATGGTTTATAGTATTGTTCAAGTCTTTCATTTCCTTTAGTTGTTCTACTCATTGATAGTCTCTACCTATTATTGAATTGTCTTTTTTTGCCTTTAGCTTTTGTTAATTTTTGCTTTATGTGTTTTGGCGATTCACATAGTACTGCTTTAGAAAGGAATCTGAATAGTTGATACTGAAATGTCAGTCACTGTCCAATGAGGACACCTCAGGCCTACACAATTAAAGTAATGCTGTATATGTTAGCAATTTTAAGGGTTTGTTATAGTTGTCCAAGTAAAGATTAAAATGCACACATAAATAAACACTATAATATAATGCTTGATTATTTAAATGTGAAGCAGCATGAGGAACATTTTGTAAGAACAAATGTGTAATATTGGTTAAATTCCATGCGGAGGTTGGATGAGAACTAAGGAAATTTGAAATTGTAATAATTCAATGCCAAATGATGCTTTTTGGATAGAAGAGAATAATAAATTTATAGATTAGAGAAAGAAACGTGGGTCTTGTAGTTTTCCATGTATTGAATAAGAAGTAAATTAGATCACTGGCATTTTATAAAATTTAGCAGTATATTACAGTTACCTGGCAGGTTATTAAAAATAGGAATTCTGAGGCTATATCTTAGATTGTGGAAACAGTGTTTCTGCGGCCCAGGAGTTTATATGTATATTTTTAAAGCATGCTGAAGATTTTTATTGTGGGCCATATTTGGGAACTAAGTGGTCAAACTCTTTACACACATTCCAATGTTTGCCTAAGTCCCTACTATGTGTCAGGCACTGGAGATACATCAGTGACTCAAATAAATAAACGTAGATAAGTTCAGTAGGATGCCTTTGTCTAACTCAATTAGCAAAGAGCCTCACAACCAGATCAGTAAACAGAATCATGATAAATGGAGAAAAGAGGAAAACTGTCAAGGACTTCAATTTACTTGGATCTTCAGTCAACACCCGTAGATGCAGCAGGTTAGAAATCAAAGGACATACTGCTTTGGGCAAATCTGCTGCCAACAATCTCTTTAAAGATGTAAAAAGACAGAGAAGCACCTGACTGAAGCCATAGTTTTTCAGTTGTTTCAATGTTGAACAAGAAGAATTGATGCTCTTGGGTTGTGATGTTGGTGGAGAACATTCAGAAACCAAAAGAACAAACTTGGGGGAAGTGCGACCAGGGTGCTCCTTAGTGGCAAGATAGTGAAACTTTGTCTCGCTCGCGGACTTTGGGCATGTTATCAGGAGGGGCCAGTTCCAGAAGGGGACCATCAAAAAGTAGAGGGTCACGGAAAAAGAGGAAGAACCTAAATGAGATGGAGTGGCATGCTAACTGCACAGTGGGTATAAAAAGCTCCATGGAGATTGTGAGGATGGTGCACGATTAGGCAGGGCTTGATTCTGTTGTTAGTAGGGGTGGGACACCTAACACCCAATATTAGCCAAGATGATGGGTAGGTAACAAGTTAACTCTTGTGAACCTGAGGTATTTAATGTCTTAGTGTCCACTTAAACTCAGCAATTGTCCATATAAGTTAACAAATTTAGGGTAAAGAGCAAAGAAATTACCCTATCCCAGACAGCGTTATTTTGAAGGAGCTTTTTCCTGCCTCACAGACACACTTTTACGTTTCCTTGGCTGCCCTCCATTCCTTTTTTTTTTTTTTTAAGTCAACTCCTAGGAGCCCTGGTGGTATAGTGCATAACATGTTGGACTGCTAACCAAAGGAGCAATGATTTGAATCCACCAACTCTCTCAAAGCAGAAACATGGGTGGTCTTGTCCCATAAAGATTTACAGCCTGGGGAGCTCCTACCATGGAGTGCCATGGCCGGGGCCAGAGAGTACAGAAAGTGATGGTGCAACCTCATCTTCTGATACTTGCAAAATAGATCTCAGATTCAGGTATGGCTGTATGAGCAAGTGAGTATGCAAATAGAAGATTGGATCGTAGGTTTTGTTGAATATATGAACCTTGTATTAGATGATGCAGGAGAGATTCATTCTAAAACAGTCAAGCAAAACAACTGGGTTGGATAATGTTAAAAGGAGATAATATTACTCTTCTACAAAGTGTATCCAACTAGAAATGATCAATGAAGTGAAAAGTTGAGGGTAATAGCTTTTCGATTTTTTCCCTTCTGTTTTAGGTGTCTTTTTTTTAAATATTAAATCGTTCTAAAACATGTGTTCATACTGTTTTGATTGTTTTCATGTTCACAATAAATGCTTAGAATTTTTTTTTAAATAAAAAGGTTTACAGCCTTAGAAATGGCCATGAGTCCAACTCTGTGAGATGGCAGTGGATGCTCATTGCAGGGCAAAACGTCCTCTCATCTACATTCAATTCTTTAATGAGCACATTAGGTTTTAAGCTACTGTTACATGCTAATTGTCACAGATGTCTGTCTCTAGTGAAGACCATCCAAATGTCAGAATCATCCTGCTGATTATTACAAATGTTCATTTAAATATGTTGTTTTTCACGTACCATCCCTTCAGAACCCATCGCTGACCCCTCTGGCTGGTTTTCAGAGGCAGTAAATTGCAGGAGAGAAGAGGCTATTTTCTCCAGTGGAGCAGCTGGTGGGTTTGAACCACGTGCCTCTATTTGAATATTGTTGTTAAGTGCCCTTGAATCGTAGACAACTCAGAGCTACCCTGTGAGCGAAAGACCTAAACACTTGTATAGCTTTCATCATTTCTCCAAGTTCATTAGAGTTTCCAGAGGCAAGCTATTTCAGAAGTGGATGCCACGCTTGCTTCTAAGCTTGTTTTAATTGGGGAGCTCTACCAAACACTGTGCATCACGGGTAACCATAATCATGTTTGACACATCAGTTGCATCACAGCAACCACGAGTTGCCTCTGTACAGCATATGGACAAACCAGAGCTTTACCACTTAGAAGAATATTTGACCAAAAACAATTAAAACCAGGCTTGAGAGCCACAGATGAAAATCACTCACCTTTGACTTGGTAGCATAACTTTCCATCCATTTGAATATAGAGACCTGAAGGCATCCATCCTCTTCCATCCATGAAAAAAAGATGTGCAGTCTCCTCCGTGCGATTAACTGCCTCTGAAAACCCACTGGAAAGTCAGGTATGGGTCAGTTCTGACTCAATGGTACAACAAACTCGTAAGCAACCCTATGATGCAGCTGTTAAGTGCTTAACTGTTAACCAGAAGTTGACCATTTAACCCACTCAATTACTGGAGAAAGACTTGACTTTTGCAAAATTAGAGCCAAGAAAACCCCAAAGGGCAGTTCTACTGTTGCCATGTATGGTCTCTTTGAGCCTGAATTGATGGCACCTACATACATGGACAAACGGAACCAATCCCTTCACCTACAGACAGACATGCATGCAAAACAACCAGCCTGTTTCCCTATTATTTCATCAAGTGGAAACTCTTTAGAAGAGAACTCAGGGGCCATAGTTTATAGTGCGTTTTGCTGCTAATGCAAAGGCTTTGTGTCTACAGTGGTTCAAATCCAATAACTGCCCCTCAGGAGAAAGATGGAGAATTTCTTCTCATTGGAATTTACAGCCTCAGAAATCTGATGGAGGATCACAGTGAGTGGTCACCAGTTTGACAGCAGTGAGTTTGAGGGTTTTTTTTCATATCCTTGCAGTTACATAGGGTAAAACACATCCATTTTATCCCTCTCTTTCTCTCATACCTCACATCTCTTTTGTGGGAAGATAGGTCTAGAACCTGACCCCTTCTTCCTACTCCCATGTTCTCACCCCTACTGATCTCTGCTGCCCACTGCAAACCCACTGCATGCTCAGCTGTGAATTGGTTCTAGCTCGCGGTACGTAACAAACTTTTAGGCAAATTATTTGCCATCTTTGAACTAGAATTTCTTCCTCTGTAAAAGGATAACTGGTAATATAGTACATACTTATTTTAAGAGACGGAAAATATTTCTTTTTACTCCTCTGTAACCTATTTGAAGGGCTTAGCAAAAAATGTAGGATGATATTAGAAGCATGATTAATGTCTGCGTAGAAAATTCTTACAGCTTCAACCCAGTATCAGCTTCTGCCAATAAATCATTGTCTGTTTGGCTGTCAGCTCCCTTTCCGACTTAAATGGTTGTATAACAGCATTTTAATTGGGTGTAACTAGAGCATGTCCGGTCCATTGTGTCTTTGGAGATGCTCTATTTCTAGAGGACAATACGGAAGGTGACCTTCACAGGTGATCTGCCAGGCTGCCTGAAAGAAGGGCTTTGGTTTCATTTCTTGTGGGAAAATTAGCTTTGGCTCTTGATCCTTTTGGCAGGTTCATCCTCCAGTGAGTTTTCAACAATTTAAAACAAGGTGATGAAACACTCATCTGTGTTAATGGCCAGTGTGATTACTGATGTCAGACTCCTTGGAGGTTGTCTTCGAAGAGTTCTGCTTCCTAGTAAATTAATTAGTATCTTGGATCTTCAATTTCTTTGTTTAAATGAAGAGATAGTGTCCTGTTGCTGTTATTACTGTTAGTGACCAGCAGAGTTCCAACGTGATCCAGTTGGGGATGCAATATGTTCTCTTGCACGTGATAGCTTCTTGAGATTTAAATGTGGCTTTTGATTAATTGGGGGGGTGGGAAATTAAGGGGTTAAAATCTCTTATTACCCTGTTTTTCCCTGTTAGGATTTTAAGCCAGACCTCGGCAAGTTCTGAAAGTCCTCTCCGTTAGGATTTCTAATACATCAGCATTTCTAATTAGTCAGGAGACAGAAGGCCCCGCTGCTAGAGCTGCAGAGGACACAAGCAAGGAGCAGCGATGCTTGGTGAGGAGCACGCGCCTCCACTAAAGCTGGTTTTACACCGCAGAGAAGATCTTCACTAGACAATAAAGGTGGTGCAAGGCCAAGGTTGGCCTAAAGGAACTTGTCCCTGAGGGTGCTGCTGACCACTGTGAAGCCAGTTTTGGGTCTGGTGGGACCTCCTGGGAAGATGCCCACTCGTGGAGCAGAGCACAAAGGGGCTAGAAGATTAGAAAAATTTGAGACAGGAAGAAAAGCTCCTTCTTCCAGTGCCCTGTATTATCTTAAAATTTTACCAGTTGGTAAAATAGAAATATTTAGAAGATTCAGCTCCACTAACAAGCAGATCAGTGAAGGGCAGATTGGAGCTCAAAGGGAGTAAATTGATAACTGGAACAGTCTATGGGAGCTTAGCTTCCTTATGCAATCTTCTTTATGCAAATTTTTCCTTATGCAAATTTCTTTATACTTGAACTCCCATTTATTAACAAAACAGCTCATGGTTTCAACTAACAAGCTCTAACCATCTTTCAAAATGAGTGAAGAGGTTCTCATTCTTTTCCTCCAAAAGTGGGGAGATTCAGTTCCCATAGTCATTGTATCCATTGCAGGTCACATTAAACACTTTTCACGTTAGTCTCACCAAGGAGACTGCTAACCGAGAGGCTGAATTATACTTAACTGCCAGCAGTTTATAATAATGGGGGGAAAGTGACAACATAAAAAATAAATGCAAACTATTACAAAGATTATGCAACAGTATAATAGGTCCCATTTCTGTAACTGGTCGTAAGGGCATGGTTGATATTTATAGCTTCTTTCTTCAACTGTCCACTCATATATTTCCTGGGCCTTCAGCCAAAATCTCAGCTGGTAGAAGTTCTTTACTTGGTGGAACGGCCCCAACTTTCATTTCCTCTGTAACTGAGGCCCCCTTTTGGCTGCTGTAATTTTCAATTAACATTTTTTATTGGGTTTGGGCATACGACAGGTGCTTCGGCAAATCTCCTGAGTGCGACATAATCCTCCCTGCTCTCACTGTGTAGGAACAACCAGTATCCCTTGTATAATCTGATTCAATCATGCCAGCCAGTAACCTCCTTTCTGCCTGTTGGTTCAACGGCATTAGGTGTCCCAAATAATCAGGTGGTATGGTCTCATCTCCTAATTCAGTTGACCCATTTTTGTGTATGCCACAAAAAAAATCTGGGGATTATGATCTCTAAACCAGCAAACTCAGATTTGTCAGGAACGAAAGCAGCAATTCTGTGAGTGCATGCGTTACCGGGCATTATAATGAGTTGAGGCTTTCCCACTTCTGCGTCTTAGTTCCCAGAGCCATGTACACTGGTTTCATGGGAAAGAGCATCATAAAAGGACCTTTAATTTAGGGGATATACTACATCAGTCTAAGACAGAACTCCATCCTTTCAGTGTGTTATCTCCAGCCTGATAATGTAAATGGTCTTCAGAAACACTTTCATTTTTCAGGTAGCTCAGTTCTAGATGGCAGAGTATGGTAATGCTGTTAATTCTATGGGTGTGAACCTGTTTTTACAATAGTTCTTTGCTTTGCAGTTACTTCCTTGATGAGAACCAACACTGTATGGAATTTATGGTGTTGGGTCAGGCATTTGGTGCATCCCCCCCCCCAATGTTATGGACAGAGAAGACAAATCTCTTTCCAGAATATATGCCTATTTTAGTGAAGACAAATCTCTGTCCTAACCTTCTCTTCCATGATAGAAGGAAATCAGTATAATCAGCCACCAGGTGGCAAGGTGGTCTCCCTGGGGAGTGGTACCATACTGGAGGCTCAGCGTGGAACAGTGCTAGTCACAAATTTGGCACCTGGTGAATGCATTTGCCAGGTCAACAACCTTGGACACTTTGAGTATAGTTTTTTCTGCTGGGTCATAAGGCCCAAGGGGCAAAGCAGCTTGCACTGCATTCTGAATTTATTACGAGAGCTTCTCTTGGTCTAATCCCCACTCCAGTTGTCAGCTTTTTGGTAACTGTAGATGCGTTGAAGAAATATACTTAAATGTGTATTTGGCTTCTAAAATGGGGGGCAGGGATCCATCTAACTTTCTGTTACCTTTTTCTTTTTTATTTTTATTTTATTATTATTTTTTGTGCATGTTCCGTCAAATCAGATCTGACTGGTACAGGAGGAAATTGTCCCTCCTTCACCGGCAGAGCATCTGGTGGATTTGAACCGTGTACCTCTGGGATTCTGTTACCTTTTTCATCATATGAGCTACAGCAATTTATTATTGGAAGAGAAAATCGTCCGTGTTTCAGAACATTGAATCCCTCCCTAGATGTATGATAGACTTCTGCATTTTTGTGGTTCTTATCTCCCATCCCCTAGGTTTTGCATTGTTGTTATTGTTAGGCACCATCCAGTCAGAATTGACTGATAGCTTACCCAGCAGCAGTTTTCAGAGACACATAAGGGAAAGTTTCCATCTTTTTCCTATAGATTAGCTGGTGGATTCAAACTGTGTGCCTTTGAGATATTACTGCAGTTCCTTACCATTAGGCCATCAGAGCTCCCTGGAATTTATTATTATTACTGATATATATATTAACCCATATTTTAGCAGGCTGGTTATAGAAAGCTGTGATTAGTTATCTACTACCCAAGATCCTGGTCAGTGAATCAATAAGCATTTAGTTTATTGGTACCCTGCTGCCTTTCATGGTAAATATACCTACCTTGTATTTGGTGATTAAATACTGCCAATTTTGGCCTCTGCTCTTCCTGCATCCAGTAATCATCCTCATAGAATCAAGAAATTAATTTCAGTGGTGCATCCACCATGGTCAGAAATAGCTTATGGAGGAGAAAACCACAGAGTTTTTTTTTTT
>NW_006399871.1:2851457-2866744 GCF_000299155.1 Elephantulus edwardii
CACAACATTGAGTCTTCCTATCCATGAGCAAGGGATATTCTTCCACTTTTCAAGATCTCTTTTTGTTTCTTGTAGTAATGTTTTATAATTTTCTTGGAAAAGGTCCTTTGTACTTCTGGTTAAATTTATTCCCAAGTATTTAATCTTGTGATTAGCTATCGTGAAAGGTATTGTTTCTCTTAGTTCTGGCTCAACCACAGAGTTTTTTTAAGATGTACAAGCGTTCCTCTCATTAATGTATTTATTCTATTGTGTATGTATTGTGACTTAGTGAAAGGAATGTCTTCTGGACCTCATACAACATAAATTGCACATGAAAAATTTATTGCTACATTCCACTCTCTCTAAGCTTTTGGATTCTCTCCTCTTCCTACTTCTTACCAGACAACTTTTGGCATTTCAGTCTCAGTAAAACAAAAGTCACTGAATAGTTCTTTTGTCATTTACCACCCATGTTTAAAATTGTAATCATGCATAACATAAAATTTGCTGTATAACTATACAATCTAGTGGCATGAATTTCATTCCCATTATTATATAAGTTCAACACTATGTATAAAATTTTTCGTCTACCCAAAGAGGAATATAATCATTAAGCTGTAACTCTTCATTTCCTCCTCTTTTCAACCCCTGAAAACCTTTAATCTGGTTTCTGTCTCTGAATTTACCTCTTCTATTTTACATTTTGTTATAAAATATATTTGTTATATTTTAAATAAGTGGAATCAAGCCGTATTTGTACTTTGGTTTATTTCACATAGCATGGTGTTTTCAAGGTTCGTATTTTAATATGTATCAGAACGTCATTTCTTTTGAATGGCTAAATATTTCACTGTGTGTCTTTGCCACGTTTATCCATCTGTTTATGGGCACTTGGGTTCTTTCTGATTTTGTACTTTTGTCAGTAATGCTGCTGTGACCATTGGTGTGCAAGAGTCAGCTTTGCTATTGGAGTGTTTTCATTTTTTGTCTGTCTCTTAGGAGTAAAATTTCTAGTCAAAACTAATTTTTTGTTTAATTTTTGAGGATCCATACTCAAGGGTTTCAAGGTCTTCACATTGTTGCATCAGTCACTGAATGCTAGTTCCAGTTAATCCACCACACTAACTGTTAGAGCCAACTCCATCTGCTTAAGCTGTTAAATTAAATTAAATGGGCCTGTAGTGATGATTCAGGCCTTGTATAGTCTTAATTGTTCTACTTCCTTGATCTAACATCCTTAGAATCTAAACCTATACATTTTCCCCAGGTTTCTGCAGTGTATTAGGACGAGAATCTTGCAATTTTTAAAAAAAAAATTGTTCAGCTGTTTTCTTCTGTATTACTATATGGACCTGTCCTTCAGCCCTGCATTGACTTACTTTGTCTGTAAAGGGTTCAGAAACCCCTCAAATTCATTGTTATCTAATTGGAACTGACTCATCGCTGGCCCTCCAGTGGGTTTCCAGAGGTTGCAAGTCTCACGGAAGGAGATGGCCCATCTTTCTCTCTCAGAGAAGCTGGTGGTCTCACACTGTCCAACTTTTGGTTGGCAGCGCAACTCTACCCACTAAGCCACTAGAGCTGAAGATAGTAAATCGTTTTGGCCTGTCGACCATGCATTCTTAGTTTCTTAGTGCGCCTGTAAAGTCACCCACCACAAGTAGATGACTTTTAAGAAACAGGAAGTTATTTTGTCACAGTTTAGGAGACTTGTTGTTAGGTGCTGTTGAGTCAGCTATGACAACAGATTGAAACCTTGCCCTATCCTGTGCTACTTATACCATCTGCAATACACTCAAGCCCATTGGTACAGTCACTGTGTCAGTCCACCTGCTGAGTCTCTCACAGTCTTCCCACATCTTCTGAAGACTTGATGTTTGTTTGCATGAACCACTGTCACACCCCTCTAAAGATTGGTTCATGTTTGTGACCAGTGAGTGTATATGATACAGCACTTGCTTTTCTGGTTTTGTCTTTAAAAAGTACATTGCTTCTTAGAACAATTTTGTTTTGGTATTTTTAAGTAATTTTAATGAAAGTTAACAGAAAAATTGGATTTTCATTCATTTATTGTTGCACACTTTCTTCCCTCCCCGAAGTTCTGGTAGCCTAGTGGTAAGGAGCTGCATTGCCAGCCCGAAGGCAAGTGGTTTGATTCACCAGCTGCTCCACAGGAGAAAGATGGGTGGGATCCTCCCATATTACCTCTGAAAACCCCCAGAGGGTCAGCTATGGATTGGTTCCAGCTGGACAGAACACAACAATATATTCTCTTTATGCCTTCACATTTTCTGATACCTTGCATTAGTCTAATGCACTTGTTATAATTGATGAACTAATATTAATACTTTAATATTATTAGGATTCACTTTTTATGCTGTACAGTTCTGTGTCATGTTGTTGTTATGTGCCATTGAGTCACTTGCTACTCATAGCGATCATATATATACAACAGCCTTGAAACGCACTCTATCCTGTGCCAACTTTACTGTCTCTGACACACCCACCCTCAATACCCCAGTCACTGTATCAATCCATCTCATCGATGGTCTTCATCTCTTTCTCCGTCCTTCCACCCTTCCAAGCATGATATACCTCTCTTTCTCCATCCCTCCTTGCAGCATGCCCAAAGTAAGTCAGATGAAGCCTCAGAATCCTTACCTCCAAGGAGCAGGCTGGCTTCACCCTCTCTAGGACGAACCTGTTTGTTTTCCAGTCAGTCGATGGTATATTCAACTGCTCGCGTGCGCTCTCTCTCTCTCCCCCTCCCTCCCTCCCTCTCTCTCTCTCTCTCTGCCTGCTGTTAGTCATCATTAAACTATTTAGTTTTAACTGCTCAAAATATCCTGGACTCTACCTATTTAATTCCCTGTAACCATTGTACTTGTTCATGTATTTTCCTCCCTCTAGAACAGACCATAAACTGCTATTTTAGCTGCTTGCAAGGATATGCTTTTACTAAGCAGTTGTTGCGATGATTGGTCAGTAGCACGATGTAAGCTACAGAGCAGGAAAGGACACCTTGAAGGTTGTGTATTGAGAGATTCACATGAGGGATCACAAACAGAACCCACACCTGCCTTGTGCCTCTCTGTGATAGTCTCTCCTCATAGCCGTCTGTACGTCAGCATGAGGAAGGAACGGAAACACAAACCCTCCCCTGCTCACAGATTGCTTATCCAAATGAGAGGAAGTCTTTTCAAATGTGAGTGACCTATAAATAGGAAGAGAATAAATTGTTTGAACATTAATTTCCTTCTTGATTCTGATGTGTCTGTGTTGCACTGATATTTTATACTGAGAGTATTAAATAGCCATGAATAATTTACCCTGCTCTGGGAAATTATTTTCCTCATTTTGGATTTAGAACATCAGCTATGCATAGTTGTCTGGGATAAATTGGCACCATGGGTAGAAACCATTGAAATGGGAGCTGTGTACATGCAGCCATTTAGTGTTGACATAATTTTGCCAGAGTTCAACTTTGTCTATGGATCTTAAGCCTTTTCTGACTTTAAATGGGAAGTCTGTTAATAACAATAATTTAAAGCTTCATATATGTATTTTTAAAATACTTAATGTGGTTACATTTGAGAGGGAAGAACATGCAAATATTTCCTAGAGCACTTGTCCTTGAAATTCAGACCTAGTCTTAGGGTGAGTAAGCCTTAGGCGAACACAGTGTAGGAGGTTTAGAAAGTATTTTAGGCAGAACAGGAGCAGTTTATATAAAGGATAAAGAGTAATTTGGTTAACTGAAAAGTGGGGTGCATGAGGGATTAAGACATGATTTTTAAAACCTTGCACAGGCTTTTGTGCCCTGTAATTTGCACTATAAACTGTGGATAATAGGGAGACAATGAAGATTTCAAAGCCAAAGAATAATGTGACTATGTCTTTTGTTTAGAGGCAGAGATTTTTTTTTCCAATAGATTCGGACAATCTTACTAAACTCTGGGCAGTCATATTTCATATTTTCCCACTCATTCTCTTTAGCCAACCAGGGTAGTTTCTCCCTCCCCCAGCAAATCTCAGACATTGTATCATTATATCTTTATTTATATACGCTTATCTTTTTTTATAAAAAGAAAGCTTTTTTAAAAAGAAATACAATAACATTTTCCTACCAAACACAGGAAAAGCAGTTTCTCAGATTTAGTCAGTAATATTAAAATTATGTTTCCCTTCTCCAGTTAGTGCATTTTTAAAGCAAGGCACTTACTCTCTCGGTTGATTTGTACTTCACATCGTCTCTATAATTTACTCTTGTTTAACATTTTCTCCCCAAGTTAAATAATAAAAAGTATGGGATTATACTACTCTTATAAATAGGAAGGGGAAAAATATTAATTCAGATGTAGTTAAGCTTGGGATAGAGAATAGTCAGAGGATATTTTTCCTATAAAGTAAGGAATTATATGTTAAAATGAAGGGAAGACAAGAAGAGAGGGCATGTGAAATAACTCTGGGGGAGAATGAGAAAGGAATCATGTACAATCAGTATGGCAAGTCTGGTGGGAGGTAGAGGGAACTACTAAAAATAACGCAGTGTCTGCTTTACAGCTAAACCACTGTCTGCTTAACCTCTATTATAGCTTCAAGGTGGTGTCCAGCATCTCTCCTCTGGGAATATCTTGCAGTATTTCTGGTGGGAAAAAACCTCATGCCATGATCTTTTAGGACATTGCAAAGACAGATGTGCGGGTTTGTTTTACTTGAGAACAAAACAAAGAAACACTCAACATTAACCTCAAGTCACTATGATTTTTTTCTTAGACACACCCCCTTCAGTGCTTTAGTTAAATTAGGAAAGGTGTGTGAACTTTTTGCCTTGTTCTTACAGAGAAGAGCAACAACATAGTATTAGTTGGATCTAAACATTTAAATCTATTTTATTATAAAATTGGAGTTGGCTGAAAATCTGAGATAGTAATTAAGTTCCTCACTTAATTGTATTTTTGTTTTGAAATAATTTCAGCTTTACAGAATGGTGATGAGAACATGTATACTTCTAGATTCTCTAATCAATAACATTGCATGACACCTGTTTTATCATTATATATGCACAAATAATTTCCCTAATTGCTTGTTTTATCTTTATTGTAATAATCTAAGGCATTTTAACATATTACTGTATATAGTAATAATAGTATTGAAAAGAACATAATTATACAACTCTGCCTGCCTTAATTGAAGATGCCCTTTTCTCAACATTTTCTTTCTTATTTTTGTTACCTTAAAAAAGATAAAACATCTGTGTGATGTAACTGAGCACTTAGTGAGATAGAAAAGAATACTTTATATATTTGCCCATTTCTCACCAGACTAAATTTCTTTCAAGGAAACGATAGAAAAGGTAAAGAAGCCTGACTGTTGTCTGAAACCTCTTAAGAATAAGAGTTACATAGTGAACCTACAATATAGTACATAGGCATGTGTTAACATAATTTTAGAGCTGTTTGAGAGCCTAGAGACCAGTTACTAGTATAACTCTGTCATTATATGGATGAAAATATTAAGGGTTAAGGATGTTAAGTGAGTTAAGCAAGGACTTTCCAAAGAGCTCACACTAGAATTTTAATAGTCAGCCTTAATCTGTGTTCTTTTTTCTGCTTTTTCTTTTTTGGTTTGGTTTTTTTTTTTTACTTAACTCTCTGGATATGTAACAGTGTAAGCTAGAGAGAGAAATGTCTCTGAATACTGTTAAGTTAGCAATTCTCGGTGAGCTCTGGTGGCCTGGTGACAAGAAGCTGCAACTGCAATCTCAGAGATACACGGTTCAAATCCACCAGATGCTCTGCTAGAGAAGGAGGAACAATCTCCTCCTGTACCAGTCAGATTTGATTTGATGGTACACACAAAAAAATAATGAAATAAAGTAAATAAAAAAAAAAGTTAGCGATTCTCAATTTTTTTAGTATTGAAATAACGTTGCATGCATAGAAAGTGAGTGATAACATGTTTACTTACATGTGGTGATGTTACACAGATATCAAGATTCATCAAATTGTATGTCTTCATATCTTTGTAGTTTATTGTATGTCAGTTACATGTCAATAAAGTGGTTTAAAACAAGATTTCAAGGGGAGTGCTGGTGGCCTAGTGGCAAGGACCTGCAACTACAATCCCAGAGGCGCATGGTTCGAATCCACCAGATGCTCTGCCGGGGAAGGAGGGACAGTTTCCTCCTGTACCAGTCAGATCTGATTTGACGGTACACTCACACAAAAATAATAAAAATTTAAAAAATAATAATAATAAAAAACGAAAAAAAAACCCCAACAACAAGATTTCAACTTTTGTTGTTGTTTATTGTTATGTGCCATCGAGTCGCCTGCGACTCATAGCGACCCTATGTACAACAGCCCTAAACTCCTCTCTGTCCTGTGCCAATTGCACCGTCTCTGACATTCCCATCCTGATTATCCCAGGATGGGATAATCCTACTCAGTTTTAGCAAGCAAGGTTGGGTTGACTGCATAACACAGATTGTTGATGAGTCTTCCTCTGATCCTGATGTCACATTCTTCTTCATTTAGTCCAGTTTCTCAAGAAGAATTACTTTCTCAGCATACAGACTGAATAAGTATAGAATAAGGATACAGCCCTGATCCATACCTTTCCCAGTTTTAAACCTTGCAGTGTTCCCTTGCCCTGTTTAGACAACAGCTTCTTGGATGCAGTAAGTACATCCATGTATATATATACATCCATGTATATAGCAGAGCCAGCAGGCGCAAAGTTATGATTAACCTTCGTAATCAAAATCCGATACCTTAAAGGCAAGAAGTGCTAGTACTCAGACCAGTTGTCATAATAACATAATTCAGAAGGTCAGCTGACATAGTTAGAAAAACACGTGTTCTGTATCCCACTTTGGTGAATAGCAACTGGAATCTTAAAAGCTTTCAAGCAGCCATTCAAGGTACAACTCTCGGTCTCCCTTCCTCTGTCTGGAATAAAGAAAAGCAAAGATGCATAGAAATAGTTAATTCAAAGGACTGAACTTCCACATGAACCTCAACCTGCACATGAAACTCAACCTCCACAGCCCCTGAGGCCAAAAGAACTAGATAGATGGTGCCCAGCTGCTACTGGTGGCCACACCAGTAGTAAGCACAGTAAAAGGTTCTGCATGGAACATGTGAAAAATGTAGAACAAAATACAAAACATGGAAATAATCGAGGCTCACTGGGCTAGTAGTGACTAGTAGAACCCTTGAGACCATACTCTTGGTCACACATTGAACCTCGAACAACTCACCTCTCTGACTCATTTTTCATCCCAACAAAAGACAAACTTAAAAAGAGAACAGTAACATTTCTTAGAACAAACCACATAAGAACAAAAAGGCAGCAATTGCCTAGGGAGTAAGAAGACAGAAATGAGGTACTGTTAATTAGAAAAATTAAAAGGAAGGAGACTCATGGAGAAGAATTTCCTTACATTCTATTACATTTAATGTCATCAAACAAAATATGCATAAATGGTTGAATGGAAAACCAATTCTCCTTATAAACTTACCACAATAAAAAGGGAAAAATACAAAAGTTAAAAATAGTGTTTGGTATTTTTCCCCCCCAGATTGCTGGATATTCATCTCTTATAGGACATTAAAACTTAACAAGTGGTAGTTCGTAAAGGGTTTTTTTTCCTAATACACAATTTAAAAGAATATAAAGCAACCCAGTGGTAGATGGAATTTGGTCCAGGACTTAAAAACAATAAATGACATAGTTGAGCCTCTTAAAAAAAAAATTTAAAAGAATGTAAGTGAACTTTTTGTAGTTTGTTATTAAAGTCTCTTTCCTTAAGATCTTACCTAATGAAGATGGGTCTTATCAAATACCATTGATACGTATATATACTATTTGATTAGCTGATACTTTCCTTCCTATTTAACCACTTGTGCTTTTTGTTAAATACTTTCCTTTCACATTAATAGAAAAATTACCTTTGTCCTGTCCCATTCTACTTTGTTCGAAGAAATAAAGCAACTAGAAAGAAATGATGGTTCAAGATTATTTCCTTTTCATAATATAAATTGCTTCTTGTTTGAAGTAATGTTCTTCATAATTTTACTCGAATGGGACTGGGCTGTCTGAGTAGATTGCAATTATGTGAAAAACATGTATTCTGAAGGCTGTTGTTCCTTCAAGAGAGTTTGCCTGCTTCTGCTGAAGAGTTTTAAGACCAAAATCTAGGTCAGCAGCTTTAAATGAGTATGTGGGAGTGAGCCTCTGTCAAGCTGGCTCATTAATAAAACTGATGCGAGAGGCTGGCTTTGCTGAATGTTGCTTTTGAGACAAACTGCTCTAGGCTGGACCCAGAAAGTTTCTGGAGGTAAATAACCGTTGCCTAAAACCGGAATTGCATGTTCTCCAAAAGTGTCAGAAAAGTGTGTCCACTTGACTGATTAAATATTACAGTGCTGAATAACAAATAGACGGACAATGCAATTAAAAACTGGACACAGGATTTGAATAGATGTTTCTCTAAAGAAGGTGCACAAATGGCCAGTAAGTGTATGAAAATGTGCTGAGAATCATTAGTCGTTAGGAAAATGGAAATCAGGACCATGAGATACCACTTAACAACCACTAGGATGGCTGTTACCAGAAAAGCAGAGGCTAACACGTTTTGACAAGGTTGTGGAGAAATTAGAACCTTGGTCCTTTGTTCATGGGAATGTGAAATGATGCAACTACTGTGGAAAACTGGCAGTTCCTCAAAAATTTAAACCTTGTAACTCAACAATTTTGTTAGATAATTTCAGTTCCAACAGAACTCAAAGCCAGGTTTCAAACAGGTACCAGTGTACCAGCGTTCACCATACCATTAATGACAACAGGGAAAAGGCAGTTGTTCATCAGTGGATAAGTGAATAAATAAAATAGAAATAGAGTACTTACTCATTGTTGAATTGAAACCGACTCGTAGCTGACTCTCCAGCAGACGAATGAGGCTGAAAATCGCATGGAGATTGCCCATCTTTTTTCTCCTGAAATGGAGCCACTGGTGGATTTGAACTTAAGCACAGGTTAAGCAGTGCAACGTCCCAAGGACATCACCACCAGCACAAACAAAAATGAATACTTTTTCGAGAAATGAGAATATTATTCAGAGAAATAAAAGAGAAATGACATTCAGGTCCGTGCTTCAACAAGGATGAACCTTAAGCTAAGAAACTGGAAATTCCCAGTTAATATACAATTTCTAAAATGGGCACATGCGTAGAAACACAGTGTTGTCAGGTTTTGCGGTTACCAGGAGCTGGACAATGAAAGGAATGATGTTTAAAGAATTGCACGTAATAGGCTTTGAGTTTGAGTGATAAAAAGGTTTTGGGAATAAATGGTGGTAGTTGCATAGTGTAATTAATGCCACTTCACTATTTAGTTAAAAAGGTTAATGTGGCAAGTTTTATGTTCTATGCGCATCTCAGTTTTTAGAGATTCCCTCAATTTGCCAACTATTAAAAGAACCAAGCATTATTGATTTATATATTTTATTAACTGTCTACAACTACATTTTTTTCACTGTGTAAAACTTTTTTTCAAAAATTGCCTGTTGCAGAAGTCTCTTCCTACTTATTCTCTCTTCTCCTTTGTTTCTCTGTTTACTTTTCTCTCTGCTTCTTATTCTTCTCCTCCTCCTTTTACACACTCCACCTCATCCCTTTAATCACAGCCCTCATTCTCAAGCAGACTCTCTCAAGGTGGGAAAAATGGGCTGTGGTACCCTCAGTTATATTCTTATGGTTCAAGATCCAAAATGTCTGTTTCTCAGAAGGATGTGAGGGCCTGCTTGAGTCACTTATTTTCAAGAAATGGAAATACCTTGATGAGCAGGAGCACTTGGAGTGGTGCGGAGTGCTTCCCTTAGAAGAGATGCAGGCAGCCCTCCTTTGATGAGTGTCTACCCTGCTTTTAAAAGCTTTCAAACAGCTAGCTAAGGTGCAGCTATTGGTCTGAAGCAGAGTGAACAAAATTCAGGACTTGTCATCTAGAGAACTGATGGACTACATGAAATGAACTTCATTTTCCATAACCCAGAGCCCATAACAAACAAGTTACCCTGCTACCACTCCTGACTGCTCTGAAAGGGAAACCAGGACAACAGACTAGGAGAAAACTGTGAGACTGAACTCTAAACCATGGAAAACAAACAAAATTCCTAGACGTATTGGTCTGATAGAGACTGTTGAAAACCCCCAAGATTATGGCCGCTTAAGTCATTCTTCAAGCCTGGAATTTAAGTCACTTCTGGGACTCAGCAAACGACCAGCCTCTAAGGTGATAAAAATACCAGGGAGGCATGTTCTCCTTAGATCGATAACAACACAGCATGTACCAACCCAGGAAGGGCAAAAGGGCAGTGTTTACCTCTGGAGAAAGTTCAGAAAGCAGGAAGGGCAAGTGTTGTGCTCTTCGTCTCCACTTCTTGTCAGTAGCTTTAATTAAAGGCTGAATGCCCCTTCCTTAGTCTGTCTCTCAGTCTCTCAAGCTCATGTAAGAATCTGTGCTGCAGTCCTGAAAGCACGTGGTTCAAATCTGCCAGCTGCTCCACGGACGAAGGATGGGCCGTCTCTTCCCTTGTTGATTTAAACCTCTGAAAACCTGCTGGAGAGTTGGCTGTGGGTCAACTCTGACTTGATGGTACACAACACAACATCTTTTTAAAGGGGTCCTGAATATCCCTTGACTACCAGAAGAACAAACATATCTTTTGGAGAAAGTGTGTCCAGAGTGATTTGTAGAGGCGAAGATAATGAAACTCCATCGCACATACTTTGGGTATGTTGTTAAGAGGGCCCAGTCCTTGAAAAAGGACAGCATGCTTGGATGGTCAGAGGAAGAGGAAGACCCTCAACATGATAGAATAATACAGTGACTAACAGTAGACTCAAGGATATCAGAGATAATGAGAATTGCACAAAATAAGGCAAGGCTCAGATATATTGTTCATAGGATTGCTATGAGTTGTAGTTGAGTAACAGTAGCACCTAACAACATCTTTGCCTATCTAATTCTGATCTACTATAAAAAAGTAGGGAGCGATCACAACGAAGAGTTTATATCAGGAATGTAAAGTGGGGTTACTTTAGTCCACATACCAGTGTTTATCACATTGTTAGTATCTTAACAATCTTTAAAGAAAAAATTGCTGATGTTGTCTTACTAGATGAAATACATTTTAAACTGAGTGCTTCAGGGTGGATGTGGATCTGCTGAAAAGCAGAGCCTGAAGCAAGGATTAGTGTGTTGACACCACCTGTATAAATAACACGAGTTATGAACCCTCCCATGAGGTGGAGATAATAAATGTGGGGCAAGAGAAGATGTGAAACAATGACGCTGTGGTACTAATCACCACTTCACACACATTGTAAAGACCTTCAGAGAGATTGGGGGGAAATTCCTTAGTGGCAAGGAATTGCGCTGCCAGTGCAAAGGTACACAGTTTGAATCCACCTGCTCCATGGGAGAAAGATGGACAGTGTTCTGTGCAATTAACTGCCTTGAAAACCCAATGCAGAGTCAGCTATGGGTTGGTCCTAACTTGATGGGACACACAACAATAAAAAGTAGTCTTAGCTCATTCTCATAACCAAGTTATCTAACCTTACTCAACTTACTACCTTCAAGTCTGAAGCGACACAAAGCAGACCCATTTTTCTAACCCATAGCTGGTGGTTGTGAACCACCTGCTTTTTTTGGTTTGGCAGTGCAACTCATTACCCACCAGGCCTCTAGAAAAGTAGGTATCACTCATGTTATTGTCCTAAGTCATCCAGAGTAGTTGGTGCTGGTGGTAGTTGCTTGCTGTCAAGTTCATTTCAACTCTGTGCACGATACAACGAAACACTACTCCTGCGTCATCCTCCTGATCGTTACTATGCTTGAGGCTACTAGGCAGCCTCTGTGCTGGTCCATCTCATTGAGGGTCTTTCTCTTTTTCAATTGACCTTTCTACTGTAAATCTTAATGGGAGGAAGTGACTGCCTGTCTTGATTCTGAAGAGAACTCAATGGAAAAGCTGGTGGGTTAAAAACTGCATACCTTTAATGTAGCTTAGAAACAAGGTATATCATATTCTACCAGAGTTCAGGGTAAGGATTTAAATATGTAAATCAATGACCCAGAAGCTGTGATGTGATTTAAACTTAAGAAATTTGAACTAGAGGGTACTTTATTTTATGTTGCTGCTGCTGCTCTAACATTCTAAGGTGTTCGGGGGAGTGTAGGGGAGATAGATAGGGAAGGAGGCAAAGATGTGAAATAGAGGTCTTTTTTTTAAAGTAAATGTAGATTATGTGTGATCTTGATGCTACTTATAAGATAGCAACCTGCCAGTTAATAATTTATAACACAGGGTGGGGTTTGGGGAGGTGCGGGGGGGGGGTTGTGTACCAATGAGGGAGTTTTTCTTTTGCTTTTCAAGGAGAGGAGCAAATAGGGGGGAGGGGAGGGTTTGTGCAGGGAGAAGGGTGGAACAATGAATGAATGGAATCCCAAAATCTCTGTAGATGTTCATTGAAATGAAAAATAAACAACCTAAATTAAAAAAAAATAATTTATAGCACAATAAAGTATTCTTGATTTTTTTTTTGTTCCTTTTCTTGAACTTCTGTGAATGACCCAGTTCTTGTGCACCAGTAGGATATACACACACACACACACACACACACACACACACACAAAAAAAAACAAAAACCTCATTGCTATCGAGTCAGAACTGGCTCGTAGCTGACCCTCCAGAATGTTTTCAGATAGCGGAAGTCACACTGGAACCCTTGCCCATCTTTCTCCAGCGGAGCAGCTGGTGGATTTGAACTGCTTACCTTTGGATTGGTAGTGCAGCTCTTTACCACTAGAGCTCCCCAGTAGTATATTTCTGTTGTGAACCTTCAAGTCAGAACTGACTCATAACTGACCTTCCAGCAAGTTTTCAGAGGCCGTAAAGCACACAGAAGGAGATTTCGCATCTTTCTTCTGTTCAGTATTGTAAAACAGATACAATTTCTTTTACACCTTAGGGAACTGTTCATTCAGAACCTAATAACCAGTGAGTGGTTTCTTGTTGTTTGTATGTTTCTCTCCCCAATGCTTGGTTGTATTGTTTTAGGCAGCCAGGAGATTTCCTGTCTAGCACTGTGCTGAAACAGTGATAAATATATTTATAAAGCATATAAAAAATTAAAACCACAACCCAATTTGGCCACAGTCAGCTCTGAAGAACTTTAGATGAAGCTTTCCAAAGTTGGTCCTCTAAAAGGCAAGATGGCACAAGAGGGGGAGGGAAGGCGAGGGAGGGATTGAGAGAGAGCGAACTTTAGCCAACACGGGAGATATGAGAGGAATGGGTGCTTCAAAAGGATACAGGTGATGCATCTGGAGGTCTTTGGACGTAAGTCTACATTAAAACATTGCAAGACGTTTAAGATTCCTCTACAACATTAGGTAATAAACCCCCTATCTGAATTGTGGTGGCCTAGTGCCAAGAAGCTGTGCTGCTATCCCAAAGGCACTCAGTTCAGGGCCACCAGCTGCTCTGCAGGAGAAGGATAACAGTCTCCTCTTGTGAAATTAACTGCCTTTGAAATCCCACCAGAGGCATGTTTTTCACAATAAAAAAAAAAACAACACAACCCCATTGGAAGGTCAGCTATGGGTCATTTCCAACTCACAACTCAGCATCTGAACTGTACTGCATGTTTTATCTCAGCAGAAGGCTGATTTACTACCTTAAGGGTTGACAGAATTTAGAGCATCTCTATCCTTTGTTAAACTATTAATGATCAATTTCCATACGAAAAAGGTTCTTGTGACATATACTGTTTAAATTGTGACAGGTATTGGGTGGGAAGGGGAAATTCTGTCTCTTCTGAAGAAGAAGGAGATGCTTCAATTTCTTTGCACTTCAGACAGAAAAGGCAAAATAACAACAACTAGACGAAGCCTCTCAGTTGGATAGTTGTATGCAGGACACAGTGCCTAGGACCCAGGAGAAACTCTTCTTGCTAGAGGGTTTGATTGACATATAAGATTTGAGAGGCTTTGCCATTTATAACATTAAGTCTCCTTTCAGCAGATAAATTCCAAGCGATGAGGCATTTTGCTTATGTAAGAACAGTTTTGGCTATAAAATGATAATTCTAATATCAATTCTCTTTCTTCTAGTTCTATTTTTATAGTCATGAGCAGTATCTTAAAAATCCACAGATGCTCTATGCTTAAGTTCAAACATTTAAAAAATTATGCCCACACCTATTATAAGATCATCTTAGCAGCCCCATTCCCGAGCACACAAAGTCTACGATAAAGAATTTTATTTCATTCCTTTTTTATTCTTTCACTAAACCACTTCACGTAGGTGAAATCAGATTTAAATAATTCCGTCAAACATGAGCATAGATGGCAGCATTGATGGGGGTAATTTATACCTCGAAGAAGCCTGATGAGTTAGCTAGTAAAGTGAAGGAGGGACAGCCCTGCCCTCTCCCTTTGCAGTTTGCCTTGAGGTTTTGGCTAGGTGTATTAGCCATGAACCCTTTCACAAGTACTCAGCATCTAAGCCTTCTCCTTTCAGGCATGTCTTCTTCCATCCCAGTCTATTTTTCCAGCAGCAAGGCAGAAAAGAATGTCAGATTTTAGTACCAAGGCTATTTATTCTTTCAAAGCTTTATTTAGAACTTTGTTTTTAACCTCATTTCTGCACTTTTCTCATCCTCCCCTTTTGCAGAAAGTTCATAGACCTAACAAGTAAGTATACTAAAGTGGCTTTATTGAGGTATACTTTGATATGTTGTTAGGTACCATAGAGTTCACTACAGCTTTTGGGGACTCTGTGAACAACAGACCTGAGCATTGCCCTATCCTATACTATCTGTATAATTGTGGTCATTCTCAAGCTCATTATGATATTAACTCTACCAGTCCATCTCATTAAGGGTCTTCCTCTCATACACTGACTTTCTACCTTTCCTCACATGATGTCTTTTTCCAGGGACTAGATCTTCCTGAAAATATGCCCACTTCAGTAACTGAGGTTTAATTTGTGTATTGTTACACACTCTCATTGCTAATGTAAAAGTCAGTGATTTTCAGTAAATTTGTGCAGCTGTGAAACTGTCACACAGCACAGGTTGAGAAGGTTTTTAGCTCCCT
Organism: Elephantulus edwardii; assembly: GCF_000299155.1. Taxonomy (NCBI): domain Eukaryota; kingdom Metazoa; phylum Chordata; class Mammalia; order Macroscelidea; family Macroscelididae; genus Elephantulus; species Elephantulus edwardii. The sequence continues at coordinate 2,866,611 of NW_006399871.1, forward strand.
AAATGTTCTTTATATCAGTTTATACCCCGTCTGCATTCCCATCCACAATCGTGGTCAACCACCGATCAGCTTCCCGCCCTTTTTAAAATTTTGTTTTTCTAATGAGATCATGCTCTAGATAAGTTTTTGTTTTT
>NW_006399871.1:2870638-2907650 GCF_000299155.1 Elephantulus edwardii
CCTTGGCCACATCAATGTCATAGAGCTTCTTTACAGCTTGTTTAATTTGGTGCTTGTTGGCCTTGACATCCACAGTGAACACAAGTGTGTTGTTACCTTCTATCTTCTTCATAGCTGACTCAGTGGTCAGGGCAAATTTGATGATGGCATAGTGGTCAAGCTTGTTTCTCCTGGGGGCACTCTTCCAGGGGTATCTGGCCTGCCTTCGGAGTCTCAGCGTCTTAGGCCACCGGAACGTGGGTGACGTGCGGATCTTCTTCTTTTTTTTGGCTGTGGACGCCCTTCAGGACTGCCTTCTTGGCCTTTAATGACTTTGCTTTGGCTTCAGTTTTGAGAGGGGCAGGGGCTTCCTTCTTAGCTTTTGGCGCCATCTTCATAGACCTGAATTATATTCTGTGGTATTCATATGCCATATTTTACATAACCATTCTCTAGTTAATAGATATTGGGTTGTTTCCATTGTTTTAGGTATTGTGAACAAAATATCTGAATAATCATGGATTCTTTAGACATGTGCTCTTTTTCTCTTGGGTATAGATACCTAGCAGTGAAATTGCTTACTCATGTGGTAACTCTATGTTTTAACATTTTAAGAAACCATCAAAAATCAGAAATAAACCATTACATTATGATCAACTGATTTTTTTACAAGGATACCAAGGCTTTTCAGTGGAAAAAGAATCATCATTTCTACAATTGGTACTCGGATGCTAGAATAACTACATGCCTATCCTTATGACAGGAGAGCCCTGTTTTGGGCTTCACATAGTAGTGATTCTTGGTATGACACAGAACTTGGGCAGTGTTTTCTTCTGTTGTACTCAGTGAGGCAGAGTCTACTTAGGAACACCTAACAAAAGCATTGTGGAATATTTTGAAGTCAAGAAGTGTAAGTCCTTTTTTGTTCATTTTCAAGATAGTTTTGATAGTTTTGACTCTTTGGGGCTCCTTGCAGTCCATGATTTGGAGATGTAACAGATACTTACAACCCTGATAGCAACTTTATTCTTTGAGGCTTTTTGTTTTAAGTAAAAAAGTTAGTTTCAAAGGTACAGCATAGGTGTGGCTGTAATGTTCTGTAGAAGTGCAGTTTTAGTAAGGTGAAAAACAGTGTACTAGTAACTTTTGTTTCATGTTTTCATTTTCATGTCATTTCAGAGTTCCCTACTGATTTTCTTGATGAGAAAATAGTCTACCAGGACTATATAAATAGTGGAAACTGGCCTGAAGATCCAGACTTTTGTTACCAACCAGAGCAAGTGTTAAATCCTCTTCAGTCTGGTAAATGCTGTTTTGTCTTTGTCTATTCAGTGTGTGATAAGACTTAAACAAGAACAAGTTACAGCAGCCACTCAGATAACACTTTACACCTAATGTATCTTGTAAAGCACAACCAAGGAATAATTGTCTCCCCTGGACAATATATATGACTATTACTTCCATATCCCTTCATCACAGGTGTTTAATGAGTTTCTCCTTCAAAACTTCATTTGAATAAATTATGTTAAATTAATATACATTGAAGACTTGGTAATAGAAACTTAGTATCTTTGTTCTTCTTGAAGAAATTGTTACAATAACAATACCATAGGTATTTTATAGATGTTATCAAAGCTTGTTTTCTCTTTTTGGTAAAATCTTCTAAGCTATACGGAATTTATTTATACCAGAATTGGTAGAATTAACTTAATCTTAATTAACAGTGGCACCATGCAATATTTGTCCTTTTGTGACTGGGATATTTCACTCAGCATAATGTTCTCCAGAGTCAAACATTTTGAATAATATTGGATGAGTTCCTTGTTTTTCAATGCAGCATAGTATTCCATTGTGCGAATATACCACAGCTTCTCTAGCCATTCGTTTGTTGATGGGCACTTAGGTTGTTTGCAACTCCTTGCTATTGTGAACAAAGCTGCAATAAACATGGGTGTGCATATATCTGCTTGGGTGTCAGTTATGGTCTCTTCGGGGTATATTCCCAGTAGTGGAATTGCTGGGTCAAATGGTATCTCTATTTGCAACTTTTTGAGAAAGCGCCATACTGCTTTCCACAGGGGTTGCACCATTTTACACTCCCACCAACAGTGAATAAGGGTTCCAGTTTCTCCACAACCTCGCCAGCATTTATTGCTTGCTGTTCTGTTAAATTTTGCTATTTTGACTGGGGTGAGATGATATCTCATAGTTGTTTTAATTTGCATCTCTCTTAGGCCAAGGAATTTGAGCATTTCTTCATGTGCTTGTTAGCCATCTGAATGTCGTCTTCGGTGAAGTGCCTGTTCATATCCTGTGCCCATTTTTCTGTTGGATTCTTTACCTTTATCTTGTTGTGGTCAAAATTTCTTAAAACAAAAAACATTACCATTGCTATTGCTTACCATAGGGTCAGAAGCGACCCTCCTGCAAGTTTTCAGAGGTAGTTAATCCCAATGAGAGAGACTGCGCATCCTTCTCCCGTCGAGCAGCTGGTGGCCTCGAAGCACATGCCTTCAGGATTGCAGCACAACTTCTTGCCACTACACCATCAAAGCTCCCTACGATAATTCTCCCATGTTGTTGTGTACCATAGAGTTGGAACTGACTCATAGCTGACCCTCTGAGGTTTTCAGAGGCAGTTAATCACATGGGAGGAGATTGCCCATCCTTCTCCCGTGGAGCAGCTGGTAAGCCTTGAACCATGTACCTTCAGGATTGCAGTGCAGATTCTTTTTTTTTTTTTTTTAAATTTTATTTTGTGTGTGTGTGCGTGTCCGTCAAATCAGATCTGACTGGTACAGGAGGAGATTGTCCCTCCTTTCCCGGCAGAGCATCTGGTGGATTCGAACCGTGCTCCTCTGGGATTGCAGTGCAGATTCTTCCCACTAGGCCACCAGAACTCCCTACCTCTACCATGTTTTTTTGTTGTTGTTATGCGTCATTGAGTCACATGTGCCTCATAGTGGTCCTATATACAACAGCTCTAAACCCTGCTTATCCTGTGCCAATCTTACTATGACAGCAGCCTCCATTATCTGAGTCACTGAATCAATCCATCTCATCGAGGGTCTTCCTCTCCTGTGCTGTCCCTTTATCCACTTTCGTCTGACATACTTTGGACAAGTTGCGAGGAGGGACCAGTCCTTGGAGAGGGACATCATGCTTGGGAGGGTGGAGGGACAACTCTCCCATAGCACCTAGATATTCCACTTCTAGATATTTCCTAAAATAAAAAAAAAAACACACATATATCTACAGAGATTTTTACAGGAGTTTGACAGCCACAAAGAAGAACACTACAAATGTCCATCACAATGTGATGGAGAAATAAGGAAAGAGTGGTCTACCCCTACTGTGGAATACTACTCAGCAGAAAAAGGAAAGCACTCGTGAAGACTACTGACTACATGCCCTTAGATTTCCGTTGGTATAAATCCAAATTAATAACGCAGGACAAAAAGAATTAAAAAACACTAGAACAATACATATTGATGGGGAACTTCTAGAAATTCAAGCTGGACTCAGAAGATACTAGGAAACAAAGAATATCATTGCTTCTGTCAAATGGATCTTAGCCAAAAGTACCAGGAAGGTACTTATTTGCGTTTTCTTGACTGTGCAGAGGTATTTGATTGTGTGAATTCTAACAAAATATGGCTAACATTGAGACGAAGGGGAATCCCAGAACACTTAATTGTGCTTCTGTGAAACACAGTTATGTGAAATACTCAATTATGCTTATGCATAAGCCAAGAAGTAGTTATTCAAATAAAACAAGAGATCATTACATAGCTAACCATTGTATAGTTTGTTGTGGAAGTGGCATGAGGAATGCCTCCAAGGAATAGTATCACCACCTTCATGTCAGAGTTAGCCAGGTTGAGAGCAAATTTTTTTTGTTTCTACTTTCATATGACTTCTCTTGCCGTCTGAACATAATAAAACACTTAGCTTTAGTTCCAACTAAACTTGGTATACAGCATGTGATGTTCTGTACTATTTTCCAGTTTGTGACTTTTCTAGTTATATGTAACTTACTAAAAATCCTCTACTGTTCATAGGATTTTCAGAGGCCTGTTATTTAAGGAGTGGATGGCCAATCCTGCTTCCTACTCTCTCTTAAACTGCGAGTTCTACTAAAACGTGGCCACCATGGATAACCCTTATGGCATTTGACCCAAAGCGGCATAGCTTTCAGTATCACAGCAACTCACAGATTATCTCAGTACAGCAAACTGACAGACAAATGCTATATCCATTAAAACAGTGTACTCCCAAACACAACAAACAGCCAATTTCGTTTGTAACTCTAATAGCAAATCAGTCTTCACATTAGACTTGAGGGCTGTAGGCTTAAAGTGAGAAGGACTTGAATAACTTGTTGGAGAAGATAAAGGAATGCACCTTTCAATATGGATTGCATCTCAATGTTAAGAAAACAGATTTGGGAGCTCTGGTTGGCCTTGCGGCAAGAAGCTGCACTGCTGTTTAAATCCACTGGATGCCCCGCTGGAGAAGGAGGGGCAATATCCCTTTGTGCCAGTCGAATCCGACTCGATGTTACACAATAAGAAAAAAAAATCCACAAAAAACCAAGATTCTTGCCACTGGACTGATTGGCAACATCATGATGGATGGAGAAGAAATTAAAACTGTCAACAGCTTTATTTTACTTGGATCCACAATTAACACTCTTGGTAACAGTAGTCAGGAAATAAGGAGACACGTTGCACGAGAGTTTGCAGTTCAGGACCTCTACAAATTATATGAGGAGTAATGATGTCAGTTTGAGGACCAAGGGATGTCTGATTCAGGCCAGGGTCTTTCCAATCACTTGCTATTCATCTGAGAGCTGGACAGACGAATTGACACCTTTGAGCTGTGGGGTTGGAGAAGAGCCCTGAACAGCCCATGTACTGCCAAAAGAACAACTTTGTCTTGGAGAGGGTTAAGTCGGAGTGCTCTTCAGAGGCAGGAATGATGAGGCTTTGCCTCACATACTTAGGGCACATTGGTAAGAGAGGTTATTCCTTTGAGATGGACATCATGCTTGGAAAAGTGGAGGGACAGTGAAGGAGAGGAAGGACCCTTGACAGGGTGGATTGACAGCGACTACAGCAATAGGCTTGAGTGTGTCAAAGATTGTGAGAATGGCACAGGGTAAGACAGGGTTCAGAACTGTTGTTACTAGGGTCACTATGAGTCATACTTGACTCGACGGCACCTAACAGTAACAACTCCTAGTGACCAGTTCTTCAATTCTCAGCCTAAATATTTGTCAAAAATTTATACTCTTGACTTGGACTGACGTGTATTCCTGTTAGGTGTTCCCAAATAGGATGTTAGACATTTGAATTTCTAGAGCCTGTAAGATCAGCCACATAGTGAATACCCAGAAAAAGTTAATAAGAAATGACAGCTTTGTAACTCAGTCACCCATTTTTACATGTGACTTAGTTACTGATCTCATATCCTGATTTATAAAACCATACACCAATCACTTTGAAGCCTCAAGAATCCTTTTTTCCTCCAGAGGGAAATGTGAGAGACAGAGATATCTTAACTCATGTTAAGCAAAATTTCTTCCTTCTCTTCGGGAGCTTTGGTAGTGTGGTAGTAAGGAGCTGTGCTGCCGTCCCAGAAGGCATGTGATTCAAACCCACCAGCTGCTCTGTGGGACAAAGAGGGATGGTCTCCTCCCATGTGATTTACTGCCTCTGAAAACCCACTGGAAGGTCAGTTATGACAATATATAAGAACAACAACAAACCTAACAACAATTCTTTCTCATATTTAAGACCCTTGCTGTTCTGAAGAAGGGATGGTGGATCCTCTCTCATCCACAGCAATATCTCAGTTTGCCTTCTTTTTATTCACACTCCTTAATGCGAAGGCCTCCCCTAACCCAGAAAATCCTTAGTGCTGAAAGGTGCTTTTCCTTTGTCGCTTCCTCGGCACCTTGGGAATAAACAAATAATTCCTCTCTAGGCCTGGACTTCTGTGCTGTCACTTCTGACAGCTGAAACGCCTTGAGGGAACCAGCAGTTTAGCATCTCTGAGGAGTGAATTGTAAATATAGATTATCAGGACCAAATAAACTGTATTTTAACAAGCCTGCAGGGATATTTCAGATGTTTGCTGAATTTTGAAAATGCCTCCATAGTGATCACTTCAGCAGCACATATTGGAACAATACAGAGAAGATTGCTATGGCCCCTGTGCAAGGATGACACCCAAATTTGTGAAGTGTTCCACATTTCTTTTAAAAAAGAAAATGTCTCCTTAGAGAATTCTTTATTGACCTAAGGAATTTAGCTTTTTTCCCCCCTTGTAAGACATTGTCAGATTTACGTGTTGTTGTAAACTCTTTTACTTATTCCACCTCTAGAGTTCAGAGTTTATAACATTTTACAGGATACCAGCTGTTCACTTTGTCTCATTTCATAGAGTTTTTCAAGGCAGTTTTTCTTTTCTCTGGTCCATAGGCAGTTAGTTGCACTGCTCACCTAAAGGCTGCATCTCTCTGACGTTCAGATCCACCATGAACTGAGAAACACAGGCAAACACGTCCCATTTGACTGTCGTCTCAGAAATCAGTGGTGTGCATTCACTAATGTACATGGTATTGCTATTCAGCATAAGATAATAAGAAATGTTAATCTTGCTTTTCACTAACTGTCATTTTGGGATTATTTGTTTATTCCAGGTTCCTTTCAGATGCACCACGATGATGGCCTGGCAGATTCTCTCTTTTACCCCAGTACCACAACGAATGTCTCACCATTCCCAGGGAAAAATGATCCTTTCCAGAACATTTATGGTATGATTTCTCCAACCGTGTTTATTCCTTAATTGCAAATGATGAAGTTAGCCACTAGGCAAAATCGTGCATAAGGATCTGGCTCTGACAAGACTCTCTAGTCAAAGAAGAGACTTTATAGTTAAGCTGCTGAAGAATTCATTTCTTCCTCAAAGGACTTAAATCCTACAATCTAGGGCCCAATTTTATCTTCACATTTTACTGTTTCATGATTTGAGTAAATTAATAACCTTTCAAAATTTTAATTTCTTTTTCTATAAAATGATTCCAGTACTAATTTCTACCTTAAAGGTTGCAGTAGTACTTTTTTGTCTATAAAATAAGTCCAGTACTAATTTCTGCATTATAGATTGCCAAAATAGTTAAGCAGAATTATGCCATAGTACTTATGTAAGAAAGTCTGGGGAGCAAGTCTCTGAGGAGGTACACTGCTTACCCAAAAGCTGTACCTCTCTGGCAGTTCACGTCCACCAGCAGCTCTCTGGCAGAAAGAGGGAACATCACCTCTCCTGGGATTTAAAGCCTCTGAAACCCACTAGAAAGTCAATTATGAGTTGGTTCCAACTCCACAACATTGAGAGAGAGGTATAAAAGTACTTGCATAGTATCTGCACTGTGTATAACTCCTGTCGATCCTAGATACAAATACTAGTGCCTTCTCTCCTGGGTTTTGTTCACTTTTAACATAAATGTAATCCTGATACCCATCAAGTCCCATTTCAAGCAGTGCTTCATCATTTATATTATATAATTTATATAATAAATTACAATCATCTAACAACTTAAATCATTGCTATCAGAACGGATTCATAACAGACCCTCGAGCTGTGACTTGAACAGGCCAAGATTTCCCATCTTTCTCCAAAGGAACCCCTGGTTAATTTGAACTGCCTTTGGGCGAGCAGCATGCCACTCCCTAAAGACTACACCACCAGAGATTGATTACCTCTTAACATCCTAATTATGTTTCATATATGCTTTTCTTTGAATGGAAGATCTCTTGGAAAAGGATTTCATGATTAACTTATTTTCCATCTGTTAGCTCTAACTCCTATTCTTTCAGGCCACTACCAGGTACTATGTACTTGTAAAACCCTTATTCTGTCTGGTTTAGGACATCATAATGATAATACTTTGATACTTTTCTACTTCTTAATAATACGTTAAAAATTTTTACAATAACAGTATTGTTGGAAAGGCAGGCATCGATACTATTTTACAAATAAAGTAAGACTCACAGTTCTTTGCTATACATCATCATATTCTGGTAGTTTATGGTGTTGGAATTAAGAGGTAAGTTTTTGGTATTTTGAATCTTCCACCATAGAAGACAGCCAGTATATATTTGTTAATGGTGCTGCAGGGGTATGATACTATGCCTTCTGTTAACAGCCCAAACCTGAAGAGTTTCAACAGTTTTTTTTCTTTCAAACTTTATTGTTTATTCATTTACCGTTAAGTCTGTGTTTATAACATGTACACTGATCATAAATGTCAAATGTATATTTCCTTAGTGCTTATGGTGACCAAGTTTCAAAATATCTTTATTTGTATTTCAATATTAGGTATGCCTCATTGTGACACATTGGCTTCAGCGACTGGTGATGTTCTGCAGGGGTGGTCTGTGGAAGCCCCCAACTCTCCATACTCCACATCCTTCTTTCCCCCGGACACTAGTAACCAATCTCTGCCGCACACGGAAGGTAAATGATCTGCATCTTCGTTTGTCAGTTAGTGATGGCAGTGTCAATTGTTTCTATAAACCAGCAGATATTTTTCTTAGCACCTTACACCCCATAAAGGTAAAAATGTTAGAACTATCAGAGATGTTTTTAAGCTTCTGTGATGGAGTCAGATCCGTGGGCGGCAAAAGCAGTTTATGGTCCACTTTGAGTCAATAGAGTGGCCAAGAAAACCTTGTAGAGCTGTTCTTCTCCATAATATATGAGGTACTCAAGAGGTGGTATTGACTCAACTATGAGATGATAATTAAGAACAACAGCTTACTAATACCACAGCTAAAGAAGTTGTCATTATTGTGTACTGTTGAGTCATAACCAATTCATAGCTGGCCTTCTAGTGATTATTCAGAGAGAAAGACGTTGTCTGTCCTTCTGCCCCCTGAGCACCTGGTAGGTTTGAACCCTGTGCCTTTGGATTGGCAGCACAACTCTTTACCGCTAAGCAACCAGAGCTGCTTTGAGGAATTACAGTGGAGTTAAAACCCTTAAAGTCAATAGGCAAAGTAAATCCTTTCATAATTCAGTGCAGATTTTAAACCTTTGGGATTTTTTTTTCCTAATAAGGATCGCTGATGAGTTGCCCTTTCTAATACTGATTTTGTACTTAGTAATATATTTTGCTTTGGTGTTTTTTGTTTTTTTAATTGCATGTACCTCTATTTTTTAATTGATTTCCCCCTTTTTATTAGTATTATTAATTTTAATGAAATTTTACAGAGACTTTGGATTTCCATTCATTCATTGTTGCACTTTTCTCCCTGCCTACCCCTGCCCACCATTTTGCTTTGTTTTAAACTCCTGTTTTCTCTCTTTTCTGCTTTTCTTTCCTATACTGTATGTCCTCCCAGATTCTGCTGTTCTGAATGTAGGACTGTCAAACTGGGCAGAAATTCATTCACTGGACAACTTTTTAGTCATATTTAGGGTATAATGGTCATAGAAACTTCTGTGCTTAAGAAATGGGTCCTAAATTTCTAATTATTTTTCCTTAGAGCCAGCAAAGGACATAGAAATGGCATCACCAAAAGAGATGACACCCACAAAAGTATTGGAAATATTCCCAGCTGAAGAACCAGAGATGATGGCCCCAGTCAGGGACATGGAACCAACCACAGAAACAGAGATGACATTAACTAAAGACATGGAACCATCCACCAAATCAGATGTGCTGGCCAAAGACTTGGAACCAGATTTGTTTGCATCAGATTTGGCAGTAGCCAAGGACGTATTACCCAAAGAAACAGAGGTGGTCTCAGCCCAGGATGTTAAATTGCCCACAGAAGCAAATGCATCTTTGGACAAGGACATGGTACTATCCACAGACACAGAGGTAACTCTGGCCAAGGATTTAACAGGGCTTAAAGAAGCAGAAGTAAAGCCATCTATTAAAATGGATTTGGTCTCATCTGAGGGCTTGGTGTCACTCTCTCAAGTAGATGTGGCTAAGGACAGCGTAACAGCCACAGAAATAACCCCAGACGAGGAAGGGCCCCTGTCCCCAAGAAAAGAGGTTGCTTTCGACGAAGATGTGGCACTGCCTACAGAGGCAAAGGTAGTCTTAACCAAAGATGTGACTTCATCCCCAGAACCAGAAATGGCCTTGGCCAAGGGTGTTGACTCACCTCCAGAAGCAGAGGTAACCCCCATTAAGGATGTGGCTCCACCCCCAGACACAGGAATGACCTTGACCATGGATGTGACTCCACCTCCAGAAGCAGAGGGAACTCCAGTCAAGGATGTGACTCCATCCCCAGAAACAGAAGTGGCCTTGTCCAAGGATTTGGCTCCACCTCCAAAACCAAATGTAGCTCCTATCAAGGATGTGGTTCCTTCCTCAGAAAAGGAGATGGCTCCAGCCAAGTGTATGCCTCTGCCTCCAGAAGCAAAAGTGATCCCAGTCAAAGATGTGACTCCAACCTCGGATTTAGAGGTGGCCGTGGTCAAAGAGGAGACTCTGCTCTCAAAAGAGGCTGCCCTAGTCAAGGACATTCCTCTGTCTCCAAAAACAGAAGTAGCTCTGCTTAATGATTTGACGGTGCCTTCTGGAACAGATGTGACCCAAGCTGACAGTGTGACTCCAACCCAGGATGCTCTGCCACCCTCTGCAGCAGGTGTGGCACCAACTCCAGTTCAAGCCACAGAAACCACGCAAACACAGGAAAGAATAAGGGAAGATTCCCTGTCCGAATCTCTCCAGGATAAGGAACAGTCACCTGTTTCCGTGATTTCACCAGGTAGGAGTTTATGCTGGCTCTCAATATTTCTGTCTACCAGAGGGTTGTCTCCAGAAGGATAAGGGACAGACATCAATCCAAGTAGATAAAGGCACATTGGCCTTTGGAAGTCTGTTCATATTCCCATTCCTAGCAACTCATTCTTGCCCCTAGCTTCTCCAACCTCTAACACCTGACTTCTCTGCTCCTCTTCTTTTTCTTAGAGCTAATTGAAATAAGAGAAGAAAACATGCACACTTTTATTACTCTACAGTGACCTGTATCTGTACCCATAGACTCTGCCTTCTCTTCAGTTATTATAGGTGAATTTTCTCTGCTCCTAATTAAGACCAATTTATACCAGAGCCCATCTCCTCTTGCTTACTTATGTATATAACCTTAACTATTCCTTTTCTAGTCTTGTACACATTTTCTCCCATCAATACTGTATCATTCCCACCAACATAGAAGTGTTATTTTTCCTTTCTTTACAACAAACCCAATGCCCTCCTCTAACTGCTGTTTCTTTCTCTGCTGCCCATTATAGTACAATTCTGAAGAAACTGCCTGACTCCAGTTTCTGGCAGGTAGGGAAATAGTTTCAGAAACTGTTCTGTTTTGAAACGTGTGCTTTTTTTTCCACTCTTAACCTTTAGAACCAGTCACAGCCACCAGCCAGAACTACAGCTTGCCAACAGATTCTGTGTCTGAGGAACTAGAACAGAAGAAACAAGTCAGCAGTCAGCCTGATGAACTGTCTTCAGGGATCTCAGGTAAGTTGGGAAAACAAAACAAACTTTAAAGCAACTTTACACTGGAAACAGTGGGCAATGATAATAAATCTTGCCTCTGATTTTTGTGGTGGTGATCAACTAGTCTGATTAGGACAGAATTTCTCTTACATAAGTCTCTTTGCTGCATATTTTAAAATTACCATTGGATCAGCTTACAACACCTAAATTTTTATCCAGCTTAGCTGTTTTCTTGTGTGGTATCTGTTTACTCACCTGTAAAATGAATGTACTGGTCAGAATGAGCTATTAATTCTTGTAGTTATGGCCCATCATCATCAGCGTTGTTTAGGGATTATTAGAAATGCCTCCTCTCAAATATTCTGAATCAAAACCTGCGTTTTAACAAGATTCTCAGATTATTCTTATAAATGCTAAAGCTTAAGAAGCACTATTTTAAAAACGTACTTTTCAATATAAATGTCTATTACTCTGTGAACTTAACAAGTATGTTTTTCTAAATGGTAAACCAGAAGCATATGCCTATGATTATCGGCTTTACAATTCTTTATTTACTTTTCTGTATCTGGTCAGAAGGTGAGCACATTGAGGGCAGGGACCAGATTTGCTTCACTTAGAATCCCTAGAGCTTTGCACGGCATTTCAAACTTAATAGGAACCAAAAAAAAAAACTTAATAGGAACTAAATAAACATTTGCTTTTTAAATATTGTTTTAGTGACCCTCAGCATATCAGTAAAAATTTATCAGATGTTGTGTGCAGAATGTGTCACACTACGGCACTTAGATGCTTTAGCCCTGGTCCTTGCCTTTGGATTACTATAATCTGTTTGAAGAAAGAAGGTCAGGAATGAACTCTAATATCAAAGATTTCTAAAACAAAATAAATAAATTACACCAATTTGCTGCTGATTAATCATCGCGTAAGTGTTATTTATGCTGTAGAATACTGTGTCCCAGCAAGTTTTTGAGAAAAACAATTATTTAAGTAGAGATGAGGATTGTGGAGAATGAAAAGCACAAGAACAAAAGTGCCTGTTTAGATATTTCCATTGTCTTTGAAATAAATTCGCTGGATCATACTTAGCAAGAGCTACTGTGGTCCTGCTCTTCATGAGACTTCCCAGGCAGGGCTTGGATCTGCACTGTATCGCTTTGCCTTAGGGGAAGAGATTGGGACCAGATGACACCCTAAAATATTCTCCAAGAGTACTCATCCTACTTGGTATATAATTCGTTAGCTAGCCTACTTGATCTTAAGTTTATATCTTGGTTTTGAAAGGGCATTTAGAAACAGAACTTTGAAATGTCAAATTTTTGTCTTTCAAAGTAGGAAACTGTCATTCTAGAATGATGAGAATTTTTTCCCTTTCCTTTGACCAAAATACTAATTCAGTATTCAGTATACTGGAGTAAGTCTGACCTTTTGTTCTCTTTACCAAAATTGATCTGGTTAGTTGAAAAATCCCTAGTATGCTGTTGATGACAGATTCTCAGAATTGTAAATCCTGTCTAAAATCTTGTGTTTTTTATTCAGTCAATTAATAAATGTCACCCATAAAAGACAAAGCATGTTCTATTGTCTTAAGCACCCAAGCCTTCTGGACTATTAAAGATTTTCAAGATAGCCTCTAAAGGCTTATTATTTTGTTGTAAAATTGAGACTTACTATTAAAAACAATGGGGAAATCTGGTGTTTATAGGCAGTAAGTACTTAATGTGTATTTATAAATAGATTAGACGACTTCAGATTGAAATTTCTTAAGAAACAATAACAAGGAGTTTTTGTTTGGAATTTTAGCCAACTTCATGTATTGCAGGTACCCCTTCCATACAAGCCAAACAAGTGTGCAGACCCAGTGACCGCAGGTCAGTCCGGCCCAAGCCTGCCAGGGTCCCTTCTGAGCTGCTGGGAGGCTGTCCTCCACAGAAGACTCTTGATCCCAGTCTGGGCCCCTGTTCTCCGTCTGAGTTGGGTTGGGTCTCAGGTTCATCTTCTTTTGGTGAGCCTGGGCACCAGAGGAAAACCACACAGGTGGGCTTCCTTGAACCGCAGAGAAATGTACGGGATGCCTGGGATGTAGAAAGCACACCACCGATGATGATGAAGAAAAAAAAGAAGAAACCAAAGCAGAAGAGATATTCTCAGCCTCGGACAGGAGGATTTGGGGATGATGACAGTGCAGACGAGCCCAAAAGTCATTCCTTTATAGCTGACCCTAAACAATCTGGTGTCCTCCCCAGTCAGTCTACCACCATGGGCACAGAATATGGACCTGTGTTCGGAGAAAACTTAAAAAAGGAGTGTGTAGTTGACTCCAGATCAGCCAGACTGGGAACTGATAGCTTTGTCCCGGAGGATCTCGGAGTTCCTTTGTGTCCTTCAGAAGAATCTCCTAAAACAAAATTGAATTCTCAGCCCAGTCTGAGATTACAGCCAGAGGTCAAAGTTAACAAGGAAGTACCAATGAGCCAAGGGAAATCCCTGCACGAAGAGGAACACAAACCACAGCCTGTGCCCCAACTGAAGACTCCTGCACGTAAAAGCCAGGGAATAAGCCCTGACAGTGTGAAAGGACCTCCTTCAGAGATTTCTCCATGCCCCTTAGACGCTCCTTTGGAGGTCAGACCCAAAGAGAATTCCTCTTCTGTTTTAAACCAGGAGGTAAAGGGTCATGTTTCAAGACCCACAATAGCAAAAGAACTGCCCAATTTGGTACCTACTTTGACAGCAAGTGAACCATCAGAGTATATTACAAAAAAAGGGGATGATGAAAGTAAAATGACTAAACTGCAGAATACAAAACAGAAAGAGTTTTCTGAAGGAGCTGAAGAAGTTAAAGAACTGAAAAAGGAAGGTTTCCTCAAGGAAACACAAGGGAGCAGCAGCTTTGTTTCTGAGCAGCTCCAGGGTAAGGTGTTAGGCGAGGTCTCTGCGCTGGGAAATGAGCCACAGAAGAGAATTTCAGGTGAAGGGAAAAGCAGAAAGGGCAGGGGAAGTACAGGCAAGGTGAGAGCAAATCCCGGGAAGGGGAGGCCAAGGCCTGAACTGTCATTTCCTCTGGACAGCCTGAAGGACAGCACAAGTGATCTTGTGCCAAGTGAACCCGCCCTCAGTGCAGAAGGAAGGAGCACTGCAGATAAGAATAAGGAGCTGGCACTGGGTTCTTCAAAGCAGTCAGGGACCATAGTTGATCTTGCTGAGAATGTGGTGATGAAGGATCCCAAGGAGAAGACCAGCTCTGTTGTGCCATTGATTCCCTTGGGACATCAGCCAGGCATGACGCAGACTTGTAGTGATGGAGCCGAGAGAGGAGCTGTGGCCATAGATGTGGGTGCCAGTAATCAGCGCAAAGAAGCAAAGTGTTCTTGGATGGATTCTGAGACAGCTCCCCTGGTTTCTGAAAAGCCTAAAAAGAGAAGCAGTGAAGGCAAAATAAAAAAATTTAAAAATAGTTACTCCGTACAGCCAGCAGGGGTAGAAAGCATGACCGACATTGTTACTGCACCTTTTGTAGCTAAGGATGGAGGCACTGGTCAAAGTCCACATAAAAACACAGAGTTGGGACCTGATTTCTCCAAAAGGCATGGTCCTTTGTTCTCAGATATGCCAGTTACACCCACCGTGGCATTAGTTGATAGAAAAGGTATAAATGTTGAGGCTAATTCTTTCGAGCCTGGAATTTTGTGGATGAACAAAACAAGCCCAGTCAAGGATGATGTTGTCACTGAACCAGCAGCCACAGTGACAGATGTGAGCTGCCAAGACCAGATCCAGGGAGTAGAATTTGTTCCTCCAGTTCTGTCTGAGGAAAGTAAGACAGAGGCAGCTCAGGGACATACTGCACCAGCTGACAAAAGAAATAAGAGGAGCAATGATGGTAAAAGTAAAAAAGTTAAAAATAATTTTCCTGAGAAACCCATTCTGGAGAATAAGATAGATGCTGCAAAAATGCACGTTCCCATGGAAACCACAGGGGACCACAGACTTGAAGGACTGGGCTATGTGGACGAAAATAGAAATATTACATTTACCTGCCCCAGAATACCATCAGGGCTGATGAATAAATCATCCCCTCTGGAAGCAGTGGAGTCAGCCTGTGAAAAACTGTCCACTGCCACTCCTCAAATGGTAAAGAAAGGTGACCTGACAGAAAGTGGACAAGAAGCAGCCCCAGCCCAGCTTTCCAAATCATTTTTAGTAGATGGCCAAAGCAAATTCCCAGGGGGAGAAAAATCCAAGCCTCCCTCTGCAGTTGGTCCTTCCAAAGACACAGCAGTTGCCCTCATTTCCCCGGCAGCCTTAGAAACCATTAACAGCCAGGGAACTCACTCTTGTAAAAGTAGAGGTGAACTTGCTGATCCTATAAAAAACGAGGCAGGGATTGATGGAAAGCCTGTGGTGGGAAAATCTGAGTCAGTGTGCGGTGGTGCATCTGAGCATTCGTTAGAGAAAACCGCAGAGTCAGCAAAGGGACACACTCATCCTAGACCACCAGAAGACCACAGTGTGTCCAGAGAAATCCAAGTCCTGGGATGCAGAGCTGATCAGGGTGACTGCACAGCATATTCAGTGAAAAAAGAGATTGAGGAAGGAGCTGCTCTAGTTAAAGCCCCAAAACCCTATTTCCTTGAGAACCAAGATCCAAAAAGTAGAGACTCCAAGGACCCAGATAGTTTGAATGAAGGGAAGAATATAACTCTTTTGCCTCCAAAAAGTAAAAAGGATGAATCAAATGAAATTGATCTGGCTTGTAAAACCACAGAATTGGAGGACGTTTCCTTGGCAACATCAGATCTCCAGTCAGACTCCTCATGTCACAAAGTTGAAACTGCTTCTTCTGGAGAGGCAGATAAGTTAGTATTGACTGCTCCCAAGGGTCTTCAACTCCCAGAACCCAAAGAGAAGATCTTAGAAGCACCTCTTAAAAGATCAGAACTACCTGAAACTGTGGCACTGGGAGAAGGGAAGAAGGAAGAGAAGAGCAGAATGGCAGAAACAATGAAAGGCTACATGAGACCTACCAGGTCCCGGGGACTCACACCACTGCCGTCGAAGTCTGCTGGCCTAGAGCGAGAGAGATCCAAGACACAGAAGTCTGTTGGTATGAACCAGCCCTCGCTGGGGAAATGCTTGTGCTTGTGACTTTTGAGTCAGCATCAAAAAGGCGGAAAGCTTGTGCTTTGTTTCCATTCAGGCTCTAATCATCTTTGTTAATAATCGGTTTGTTGGCATGGAAATCTTACTACTAATTATTTGTTCTCTCTAAGGAAGGCACACTTCATGTCCAGCTTGAGGAGGCTAGTGAGATGTTTGCATGTCTCTGTTACCCAGCCCTGAACCTTGATTTTCAAAGGAAGTTACATTTCCAATAATAATTATTTAGCAGAAGACTTATTAAAAACTATTCCTTTTTTTTTCTTTTCCCCCAAGAAGACCTCTGTGCCTCCTATGTGCTAAAGATTCACAAGAGGAAAGAAAACATTTCCCATACAGCTGTGTGTCAATGTATATATTGGTTGTGCTGGTGGGAATCAATGTCCAGATTGCTTTTGGAGGAAATGAAAATGACCTGGCCCGGTAGAGGAAATGACAGCCTCAGCTGCCCTTTGGTAGGCACTGTTTCAATAGTGGAGAATTATTTCTCAGACATTGGTTATTTTTTTTTTTAAATCTCAAATCACTGAAATTTTTTTTAATATCTATTGACCCTTCATTGGTTTTTGAGGACTGTAACTCTTAATAGCCGGAGACTGCCCAACTTTTTCCCATAAAGTAGATAGTGGATTTGAACTGCCAGTCTTTGAACTCATGGCCCAACCTAAAATTCACTTCCAGTGTATTGCTGACAACCATTGGCCCACAGTTGCATATGGGGTAGAATTGGGGGCATAGTACAAGTAAACTTGCCCATATAGGAGTCTTCATAATTTTACCCTTTTGGGCTTTCTGCAGTTAAATAATTGGGATGAGATTAAGATTTACAAAGGTTAGCTTTCCCCCTCCCCTTTTTAAAAAATTTTTTCCATCTGTTCAATCAGGGCGTCCCTGAGGAGTCTGCCTTTCAAAGAACCTGCTTCTTGGCCTTTTTTCCACAACCTAGAGATGATGCTATTTCTTACTCACTGTTTCCCAGCTTGCATGATACAGCTACTAACTCCGGAAAAGTTAAAACATCAGTTGGCCTTGATAGCCAGTCAGGCATTTGATGAGACTTCATCTGGGTCTGTGTTCTGCATGGTGTGGACTTGTTCTTGGGAAAAGCTGGCACTGTGCATGAATTTGTACCCAGTGGAGAATACTTGTGGTGTAATTAGAGAACACTAAAGCTTGTCAGTTGCTTAAAAATACTTTTATCTTTTCATCTTTCTTCTATTCCCCTATTATCAAGACCACAAAGTGAAGTAGTGTGTATAGGGCTTTCTAGCATCTATTAGTGATCTCTGTTTAGGGTTTAGTTTTAGCTTCTAGGACAGTTCTTTAGTTTCATCTGTGTAAATTTTGTGAAAGCTTAGCCAACACATTTTGCTTGATAGTCCTGAAAGTATGCATTCTTATTCATGAAGAGGTGCTGGAGAGCTTTTCAGATCCTTCCTTAGCCAAATCAGACTCAGAGACTGTCTTATTAGTGCTGCGTGCTGCAAAGTGGCTATGGGAGGAGGGTGATAATATTGGGGAAAAACATTGACCATTTCTTTAAATTCTACTGTGGCATCTTTTTTTCAAAGATATTCTATACTTTCCCCCCCCAAAATAGAGTTCTTTTTACTCATTTTTAAATAAGAGGCACACATGAGACAAGGGGGTGTATACAGTAAAATAAAAGTCCTTTTACCTCTCCTAACAAATGACTTGACGGCACATAACAACAACAACAATCCTAAGCCCAGGTTTCTCTGTTCAAGATTTTATACATCATTCTAAATAATTTATTCAGAAAGAAGCAATGACATATTTTTCTTGGTTGGTGGTTTGTTTTCACTGAAGAGATATATATGTACTGCTCTGTGTGTTGTGTTTTAAACTCAGCCATATGCCTTTGAGATCTTTCCAAATCAATACAAAGAATCTCATTCTAATATAATCAGAAAAACCTCAAATTCAGTGCTGTTGAATGGCACACTTTCCATTGGGTTTCTGAGGCTGTAAACCCCAAAGGGACTTTATTTAAATTTTTAATTTTTCACCTTTTAAATCTTTGATCAATCTAGAAGTTGATATTTTGTTTGTTTTGTTTGTAAGATATAAGGTAGAGTTACTACATTACACAGTCATATTTTAAATAATCAATCTTAAGTACAAAGCTTATAAATTTATAATACAAGTAGTTCAGAAATATCTAAGAAGCAGGTGAACGTGCAAATGCAGAGCATAGTTTTAAGCAGGCTGGGGCTCTGAGGCAGGGAACTGGGTAGAATTGGTGGTATGAAGACTTCGTGAGAGGGAGCTAGACAGGAAAACTCTTGACTCCTCCATCATCAGTTCATGACTCCTGATGCTCCTTCATGACTGATGCTAAGACCTGTCCTTACTGAACTTTCTCTTCAATTGTCACGTCAAATTATTCCTGTTACAGCCCTATTCCCAGATTGCCACTGATTCTCACATGTCTTATCCCAGGTTGCCACAGATACTCACAGTCATGTCTCAGCTTGCCACTGATTCTCAAACATCCTATCCTCACTTCCTGTGGGCAGGTAGTGTTATCTATGGTTTTCCATATTCAGACATTAAAAATATTGTTAATGAGGTTGTCACAACTACTTTATATCTGGTTATCTGTCAGTTGATAGATTCATAAATTTAGATTTTATCTTGATATAATAGATATTTAATATATAAATGCCTGGTATATTTTATTTTCCTTGTTGTGTACCATTGAATTGTGATTCCATTTCTTGAGTGAAAAAAATACACATTTTAAAAAAGTTAAGATACTAGAGATGGTGAAGTGGTAAGGGGTAGGACCCCTCTTCACTCACTGTCTTTGAGTTGGTTCCTTTGAGTGGGTTTCTGAGATGGTAAATAGTAACAGGAGGAGACTGCCCATATTCCTCCCACGGGTCAGAGCAGCGGGTGGAATTGAACAGCCAGAGTCGAACAGCCTTAGTTTAGCAGCACGACTCTCTATGGACTAGCCCACTAGAGCGCGACTCATCAGAAAAGTTGCTTTTCTCATTTTGCCTCAAAAGAACCTTCCGGAAATTTAGAAGATGCTTTTCTATTGGTATTTTTTTTTCCTTTTACATTTTTGTGTTTGGTTTTTCTTTGAATAAAGATTTAAAAATCATAGTGATTTAAAAATCACAGACATTAGTTGCCATTAGTGTAATTAATGAATTGTAGTGTCTAGTAAGCTTTCTGGTTTTTTGTGGTTTTTTTAACTTTAGTAACTTCATGCAGGATCCCAACTAGTGCAGATAGTTAAGTACGTGACTATTAACCAGAAGGTTGGTGGTTGGAACTCACCAGCTCTACAAGAGAAAGACCTGATAATACCTTTCATTATACAGTACACGAGCAGTCAGGAAATCAAAGGATGATTGCATTGGGAAAATCTGCTGGCATGGACCTCTCCAAAGTACTGAAGAGCAACGGTGTCAGTCTAGATACAAAGGTGCGCCTAATCCAGGCCATGGTCTGCTTAGTTACTTGTTCTGCTTCAGAGACTTGGACAATGACTGAGGATAACAAAAGAAGAATAGATGCATTCAACTTGTTGTGCTGGAGAAGTCTTAAACATTCAGTGAACCTCCAAGGAAACAAATTGGTCTGTTTGGAAAGGGTGAAACCAACTTTTTCCTTGGAGGCTAGGATTTTGAAGCTCTGCCTCACATACTTTGGGCACGTGGCCAGGAGAGACCAGTCCTTGGAGAAGGACATCATGCTTGGAAATGTAGAGGGACAGTGCCCAAGAGCAAGACCCTGGATGAGATGGATTGATACAACAAACACTTGTTTGTTGTTTTTTTTTATTTAAGCCTCTTGTTTAGAGTCAACAAGACCTCAGGGACTGCCTTTGTCTTTAAAGTTGGTTGTTATATTTTGGAGGAACATTCTTCTAAGTGGTACAGCACTCTTCTCTCAATATGCTGTACTGAGGTAACCTAGGGTTGCTGTGATGCTGAACCTGTACCAGTAGGGTTTCAAATGCCATCCTGGCTACCCATGGTGGACAGTGGAGCTCCCAATTTAAGACAGGTTTGGAAGCAGGAGTGGCATCCACTTTCTAAATGACATGCCTCTGGAAACTCTGAACTTTGATAAATGACAATGGTTATAGAAAGGCTTCAGGCCTTTTGTTCATAGGGTCCCTATGAGTCATGCTCAACTTCAAGGCAGTCAACAACAGCAGCAAGAAAACCCATATGAGGGCAGTTCTCCCCTATCACAGTGAAGAACCACCCAGATTAGTACAAAGTGTAAATAAAAGTTAAATCATAGAAGTAACAAATACTGCATTGACACTTTCCTAACTGAAATGGAGATAACAGCATGAATTGTG
The DNA here is from genome assembly GCF_000299155.1 of Elephantulus edwardii. NCBI lineage: Eukaryota > Metazoa > Chordata > Mammalia > Macroscelidea > Macroscelididae > Elephantulus > Elephantulus edwardii. The sequence goes on from NW_006399871.1 coordinate 2,891,650, forward strand.
AACCAGTTCTATTCATTCTGATTTATTCTGTTCCCCTCTCTCCATCCCTAATGCCACCAAATGCTTTATATGTATAGAGTGCCTAATGATACGGTTTTAAACTGTGAATTATCTTCTGTTGATCTATTTGCAAGTCGAGAAAGGAACTCTTATTACTAAAGTCTCAACTTACTGATACTTTTTCACAAGCCACTCTCTAGTTAAGTTTTAGCAGATGGTTTCTTCACATACTACAGAAGATGTTCCAGTAGGAAGTATTGGGATACTTTAGAGAGTCTGAGCTTAACTTGTCAGGAAGATTTTCAGTCCACTAGGAATTCTTGAGGTATGACTATGTTTTATGGGTGAGTTACGCTACATTGTTTGCTCTCCTGAAAGACAAAAAGAAGTGTAATGTGTAGAGCTAGGAGGGGCAGTGGCCTTGGAATCTTGTTACTGGATAGGACACGTATATGTTACTGTTATTATTGTATGCCATTGAGTTGATTCTGACTCACTGTGATGTTACATGACAAATAGGACTGAGTGCCCCATAGAGTTTTCTTGGCTCTAATCTTTAAGGGAACGGACCTCCAGGTCTTTTCTTCTGCAGACTGATTGGTGAGTTTGACCCATTAACCTTTCACTTAGCAACCAAACCTGTAACTACCATGCCACCAGGGCTCTTTCCAGACCTGTGGATTCCTGTATATAGGCCTTGCCATTGTGTTTGAGAGCTTAGCCTGCTTTGGGTATGGCTTCATTTCTTTGCTTCAGTTTGCTTGAGCCCATCAATTCTTCTAGCAGCTGGGAGTGTTGGTTTATGGTGGGAAGTTCTGGTGTGAAGCTTGAAGTAATTTAGAAACCCAAAATTCTAACAGTTTCAAGGCCCTTGTACATAAATAAAATATGTTCAGCTAATGAAAACATTTGTAATTTTAGAACTTGCCACTATTTTACTGCAAGAGAGGTATGCATTTGGTAATGTCTTAACTGCAGTGCTATTTGTGAAGTGCCTTTGCCACTCACCCACTCTTTTGCCGGCTTCCTTTCTTCTTAGCAGCTATATGTTGATGAAATTCATTGAGAACTGTTAAATATCACATGACTACAAATAACTCCCGTTTAGTAAAGCTTACTTCAGCAGTGCCATAAACTCTTGTCCCTCACAGAATGTTGTTTGAACTCTACCAACGTTAACCTCATATGAGCCAGAACATCTAAATATTCTTGGGAATGAGTTCAGCTTAGGTACTCTGCTAGAAAAGGAGGTTCTCTCTCTCTCCACCTACACTTAGTTCTCTGGATGGCAGCAGCATTGAGTAGTCCGTAAACAACCAATCAAATAACTTCCACCCTGAGTGTGTCACTGCTGTGTGACAAACACTGATGTGTTTGCTGCTTTAAGATAACAGAGTGAAGCAGAGGGGACACTTTCATTAATGCAGACCATACCGGCTATGATGTATGGGGTCACACACATCATATCACTACTTTCTGTTTCCTCATTCTGACCATTCCCAGCTTTGAAAATTAGAGAGAATCATAATGTTTGTGAACTAGATACATATAGACATGCATACTGGTTTACACACTTAAGTTCTTAAAATTGATATACATTGTTTTTCACCCGTATCTTTTCCCTTTCATTCACCCATCAAATTTTGTGACCCTATGAGCTACCCTTTCCCTCCTTGGATCCTCACAGAATATATATTTTTGACATATTATTATTTATGTGTGTGTAAAAGGAGTCCTGGTGGCATAATTGCAAAGCACTAGGCTTCTAACTGAAAGGTTGACAGTTCAAACCCATCCAGGTGCACCTCACTGGGAAGACCTGGTGATCTGCTCTTGTAAAGGTTACAACCTAGAAAACCTCATGGAACATTTCTACTCTTATCACACAGGGTTGTGATGAGTTGAAACAAACGATGACATCTATATATAGAAACATGCATCATTTATTTAAAGGAAGAAAGCAAATAAAAATCTTTAGTTTTTATAAAAGATGTGATCCATCAGTATATTTTATTTATAATTAAATTTTGTTACAAACGGTTTTCTGGAGTCTATAAAAGGAACTGATTGGTGAGTCTGGAAAGTATTGTTGCCTTGGTAATGAATAGAAAAGAGTGGAGAGGACTGAGTTGTTGTCCGTACACAGTATCAATGCCCTGAACAAGCACAGAGCAAAAACAGTAGCATCTGCCAGTACATCTCCGGAGACCAGAGGTCTGCCTCTGCCTTGGAGGCTTGATGTGTTATTATATAGTCTGAGAAAAGAGCTTGAGACACAGGAATCCATGCACATTCCTCAGAGCCTAAAAATCTTTAGCCAAAGGGCATTCCAAAAATAGGAGCTGCAGAGAGCTTTAATGATGAGAAGGATCAGGTCATATGATGCCGAGATGGTGCACAATGTGTCCCTGTATTCTCCTACTGAGCAGGCTTGTTTAGAGAACTCATTTACTCTATGTCATCTCCTGGCACAGGAGAGACGGATAGATCACTCTCCTGTCCTCTGGAAGCTTCTAGGAAAGGTGCATGTGGTCTCCAAATCCTAAGAAGTAAAATGTCAAGAAAAATGGAGACCTCTACTTGGGCTTGAGATTCTAAGAGACTTCACAAAGGAGTTAATAGTTAAGTGCATCATGAATTGAGTAGCAGTGGAGTCCAGTGACACAAGAATTCTAAGTCTTATGTGTCTTAAGCATCATATCTTTTTTACCTGGGTTGACTCACCATTTTAAGACTTTGTGTAAGTTCTTCATCCACCAACTGATGAAAGCAATGACGTGAAGACTGGTGAGGCAATGTCTACCATGCACTTCTTGTAGGGAATTTATACACGTGAGACAATGTCTGCAATTCAGCGTGGACCAGAGCAGCCACTGACAGAGCCTCTGTGGATTTGTACTATTCTGTAATGGAGTTCCCCCATTATTTACATCCACATGTCATCTGCCTCATTTGGAGAGGACCAGTTCCATTAAATTCTTGTTCCATATGATCTCTTTACTTGGTATGTGTTGCAGAGACAATATTTTAATCAAACAAGTGTATGAAAGAGGTAAAAATTAATCTTAGTTCTCTTCAGAATGGTAGTAGTAGCAGAAGATTGCTGGAATAAGTCATTACCTGTTCTTTGCAGGCTTAAACCCACTGCCACCAACAGGTTCCCACGCCCATTTGGGTTTTTCAGGCTATAAATCTTTACTAGAGGAGGTGCTCATCTTTCTTCAGTGGACACCTGGTGGATTCAAGCCTCTGACCTTCTGATTAGCAGAGCAACACATAACACTATGCCACCAGGGCTTCTTAAGGTTTAAGATAAACACCCAGATGCCTGCCCCCCACCAAACTCCATTTCACTCTCCCAGGCCCTAAACACACATTTGCTTGCTATTGGATGCTGTCAGGTTGATCGTAAGATTTGACTTCTGATCACATACTAAAGCTTAAGGATTTTTGCTGAACTTGTAGGAAAGCCAATAGTTAAGACCAGGAATCTTAAACTTAGTTTTTCCATTAACTCGCCATTTGATCTTGAGCAAGCATTTCACCTTTTCCCACCTTAAGATTCCATTTTGCCCCTCTATAAAATGAGACGATGTTAGAGAAGTTCTAGACTTCTGTGCCCTTAACACATATTTAGATGTCCTAAAAGTGCTATTTTTATGGAATGACCCTTGTCCTAAAAGGGACTTGGTGCATGAGATATGACATATTTAGGCAACTTTTTGTGTTACTGGAGTCAGCTTTTTTTTACCCATTCCTCCTTTGGCAGTTAGTGCTTGGTAGTAGTGGTCCTGGTTTGTTTAGGTTTTCTACCCTCTTTATCAGAAAGATCCCATATAGTGGAACTCGAATCTAGGAGCTTCACTTTAATCACTACTTTGGAGTGATAAAATCTCCTTAGCATACAGAGCATTTTCTTACTTTTTATTATTATTTTTTTTTACTATTTTTGTTCTTCCTTTAAAAGTTAACATCAGTAGGTACATTCTGTATGTTACCTTGGTACATGCTTTATATATTTCCACAGTTATATCACCTGCAGGAGAGATGTGTTCTTTGAACAGCCTCATGTTGTTATGTGCTGTTGAGTTGGAACTGACTCATGCCTGACCCTCTGGAGGATTTTCAGAAACAGTTACTCTCAAGGGAGGAGAGTGCCCATTCTTTTCCTGCAGAACAGCTGGTGGATTGCAGCACGGCTTCTTACAGCAGGCCACCAGAGCTCCACCAGTTCAGCCCTGTGTTGTTTTTGTCGTCATGTGCCATCAAGTCAATTGCAACTCATAGCAACCCTATGTACGACAGCCCTAAAACCTGCTCTATCCTGTGCCAACCTTATTGTCTCTGACACACCTACCTCTCATTACTGCAGTCACTGAATCAATCTATCTCATCAAGGGTCTTCCTCTCTTGTGTTGTCCCTCTACCCTCCTAAGCATGATATTCTTCTTCAAGGACTGGTCTTTTCTTGCAGCGTGCCCAAAATAAATCAGAGGGTGGAGCAGCCTGGTTTCACGCTCTCTAGGTTGAACCTGTTTTTCCTCCAGGCAGTTCATGGTATATTCTGTACTCTTCTCCAGCACCAGAACTCAAAGTCATTAGTTCTTCTGTCATCGCTAGTCATTGTCCAGCTTTCTGACGCATAGCAAATAATCGCAAAGACTATTGCATGGATCGGTGCACCTTAGTCTCTAGACTAACATTGTTGCTCTTTAGTACTCTGGAGATGACCCTGACAGCAGACTTTCCCAATGCAATTTGTATTTTCATTTCCTGGCTGCTGGTACCAAGAGTGCTCATTGTAGAGTGCTTAAATAGTTTTGAGGCATAGCGCGGAAGGTGGGACAGTCACCTCTGCCCTAAACGCTTACCCAGTGGCTCAAGGCCAAGTGAGTCTGTTCAGCTCCGTTGTCCCTTATATTTTCCTTTTGTACTCAGAACCTTTTGGCTAACATGGTTGTGTTGGGCATTAACCTCTAGTCTGAGTTTCCTGTTGAGGTTTATGCTTCTTTACCACTAATCTTTCCCACCCTGGTCCCCAAGTTAGAAACCTTGATGGCAAAGTGAATTATGTGTCGAGCTGCTAATTGAAAAGCAAGCAGTTCATATTTACCAGCTACTTTTCAGAAACCCAATGAGGGGTCACTGTATGTCAGAATCTGCTTGACAGCAGCAGGGAATTTAACTGCCCAGATTGCTGCGCTTTCTTTCTCTCTGTAATCATAACTCTCTGATTGCCAACCTAATAGCCAGGTGCTTATCTCATCATTATCTTTTCTCAAGTTAATCACATTTCTGATTAATGATTTGAACTAGGATCTAGTGTGTATGGTCCATTATGACAAGCTTGCTTCAGGGTCTTAGTTCCTGTCCCTGGTCTTTTGGTTGACTCACCCTTGTGCAATATACTCTCTATTGACACAGGAGGACAGGTGGTACAGTGGTTAAGCACTTGGATGCTTGCTTAAATGTAGGAATTCTCCACCACTTCAAGTGTAGACAGTCTGCTCAGAAAGAGATTACAACCCTGAAACCCTGTGAGGCATTTCTCTTCAATTCTCTAAAATCACAGTTAAATCTACAGCCGGGGGTTTGGTTTTTTTGTTTTTGTTTTTGGAGGAGTTTGGAATTACAGATACACTGGTTAGGACAAAGTTTGTGAGATTTGCAGGCAGCAGGGACTTAACAATCCTAATTACCATCTCGTCGTCTGGGGAGTGGAGTGATAACGATGCAGAGTGTGTGTGGATAGGCTGGCTAGAATTAGAAATCATTTGGCTCCAAGCAACAAATCTCCGTATTTACTCTTTGCTAGGATCTTTCTTTTCTCTTTAGAATATGAAGGCCAGCCCAGACTGCCCCTTGCTTCACAGTTGCTACATCTCCATTCGTCCGTCTTTCTCTGAGGAACAGCTGGAGAATTTGTACTGCCATCCTTTTGATTAAGCCAGAGCACTAAGCTATGTTGAACATGTATAGCTTCTGAACTACTTTAAAATCAAGACGGAGGAGAGGATTTTATGAGGCTCTTTTTCTTTTTGGAACAGAGTTTAAGCTGAAACTTAACTTTTTCAACACATCAGCACTGCCACAGCCCATTAACATAAACCTGTATTAAATACTGAAGTTATTACTAAAGAGATATGATTGTCCTTTAATTGAGAACTTGAATAGATTATGTGAGTAGTATGTATAGAAGAGAAGGCAGGTGCTTGGGTACAGCTCCAGTTGGGTTACTTTTCCTGGCTTGGGCATTGGTAAGCTGTTCACCTTTTATGGACCAAAGATGAGGGGAAGAAAAAAAGAGGTGCAAAACAAACCCACCCTAAACTTTCTAAGCATTCCTTGGATTGATAGCATTATATATTAATGATTTATAAAAAGCTGTTGATAGTGTTGTAATTAAGTGCTGTTCAGTGTGTTCTAATAGTCTTAAAAGCTAAGCAACCAAATTTCGCAAGACAGACGATAGCCCATCTTTACAGTTCAATTTTTATTTCCCCTGGGAATATTTTTTCCTAAATCCCTTAGTCTACATGTAGTGTATTAGATCAAAGTCTAGGGCAGCTAGGGGCCACATTGAGTTAAATAGGGCCTTGGTAAAACCCCAAAGCCACTGATTGCTATGGCCACGAAGTTGCAGAGATAAGAGGAAAATGAATACCAGTGTTTACTTGGCAACTCTCAAGTGTTCTAGAGAGAGAAGGGCCAGTGGAGGAAGGAGACCCAGCTTATCCAAGGACTGGGGGTTGAAGAAGTACTGGAGTAAAAGTGAGAGTGATGTGTTGTCAAATATCCCTGAAATGCGTGTCCCCAGAGCCCTGGCTGGTGAGTCTTTAAATGACTCCTTTGTTACACTTTTCCACAATGCTGAGCTTAGTAAATATAGACGGAGCACGCACGAGGCTTTTGGGGCCGCACCCAAGGCACTTCTCAAGTGAATTTGAGAAGTTGCTATGACAGCAAGCCCACACATCCTCTAAGAAAGGAATGCCTCCAATTTTGATATTAGATTAAAAGTGGTTTTTCTTAAGGGAAATTGTGAGCAATTTTCTAGAGTCATTGTTCTGTAGAGGTTATGGCTGGTAATTGGCAAATAAGTCTTGCTTATTTTTATAACAGTTTTTGAGTGGGTGAAGATAGAAGAGTGGGCATAGTATCAAATAAGAGAATGTGTGGGTATGCATGTATCTATATCAATGGAAGTGGCATAATTACTATCCTCAGCGCATGAATTGGCACGTACCGTGTTGGAAATTGCAGCTCCATACAGACTGCTAGTTAACAGGAAATTACATTTTCAGTTTAACAGTGACATTTCGTTGTGCAGAAAGCAGCGGGTTCCTTTTCTCTCTTTCTTCCTTCATCTCTTTCATGCTCATAAATACATTTAACATCCAGCTGCTTAGGGAGAGCGAGGGATTGGGGGAAAGAGGAGTGTTGTCATCAATCCTGGGGACTTGGTGTGATGTCACTGCGAGCTCAGTGTGATCGGAGGTGGTGGTAGAGCTCCAGGAGTGAGGGGGGAGAGCAGCAGAAGAGACGATGTCGCTCTCCGACAAGCAGCCAGCCTCTCTCACTGCCGCGTACGGCCAGCTGTGCAAGGGCAAGCCTGCAGAGTGCCAAATGGACTCCCCGAAAGAATTCAGCCAGGCTGGATTTGAGTGGCAGAGAACAGAGGGCAAACTGAACGAGATTGGACTGAATATCAGCATGGACAGGCAGCTGAAAGACGGGCTTGTGAAAAATGCCAGCTTCCTGGAGCAGAATACGCGGTGCTTCTTTGAGGGGAAGCTAGACAAAGAACTCAGCATTGACGTGCGGGACAAGGAGTATCAGACCACCTCGGGTCACCTTGAAAGCAGCGGGTATGTGATTTCAGATGCCTGCCCTCCGTCAGAGGGGAATTGGGCACACCAGAAAACAGCTGAGCTCCATCTGGGACCCATAGAGGGGTCAGACACAAAGCAAGCTGCAGTTCAAGGAAAGGTGGCCGAGAAGAATGGGCTGGAGACCAAGAGCCAGCCAGATCTGGATTTCCCTGGGGCTCCTGATATCCCCATCCGGTATGTGAAAGAGCAGGAAACCAGTGTTTGGAACCCCAATTTCCATTCAGTGGCTCAAGGCTCTCCAGGGGAAGTAGCTCCAGGAAAGGAGGAGGATGGCATTACCCTTGGGTGCCCAGCGATTGGAGTCATGAGTGAGAACTTTGGGCAGCTTGAATGTGAGTCCCTACTCCCAGCGACTGTAGCCCACCCAGCCCCCTCTAAAGAGCATTCACCCACTGCCATCCCACCAATCACTATGGTGGAGTTTGCCCAGGAATATTTGAATGCAAGCTCTCACACCAGAGACCATGATAAGGAATTGGAGAAATTGAGTTCTCCTGAAGAGGGGGCTTTGCTTGACCAAGCCCCTCAGCAGAAAAAAGCAATACGCAGGGCCCTGTCTGAATGTTCTCACCTCTCAGTTCCCCCAGCTGTCAACCTTGCTGATAAATATCCTGAGCTCCCTGCCAGAGAAGAGCTTTCTCCTGGCCTGCTGCCTCCCACCAGTAGCCCAGTACCCAGTCCTGCACCCAGGAAATTGGGGGCTTCTGCCATGCGACGCTCCATGACAGTGGCCGAGGAACAGACACCCAACTACAGATTGGACACTGGGGAGCTGCCCATTCCATCTATTAAAGAGGTACCTCTTTTCATCTGTGAGGAACCAGTGGCCAAGGAGAGAGAAGAATTGACCCACTTAAGCAATAGCAGTAGCTCTGAGAAGAAGGAATTGGGCACTTCTGGGTTCCATCTCCAAAGTAATCTGGAACAGATTCCTGAAGTAAGCACCAAGGATAAGACCCAAGAAGATATTAGTGGAAAAAGGACTGATTCGTGCTCTCAACTCTGCCAGGGAGGTGAGAAAGAGCCGGGGCAAACAGCTGTAGAAAGAAAGCAAGAAATCGAGGTCAGTGCAGCCCGGAGCCCTCCATCCTTCCAGCGTGAAGAGGCCCCACGTGATGGTATGTTTCTAAATTTTGCCTCCATAGGGAACAAGCTAAACAGCAAGGAAGCTGCCAGAGTGACAGATTACAGGCAGGAGCTTATTCCAGCTGGGGTCTGTAGCCGCCTGGGGGAAGCTTCGGTTCCTTCCTTTAGAAGGCTGTGGGGAGTGAGACATAAAGGAGAACAAAGTCATCGTAGCCAGAGCAATGTCAGTGTGTGCTGGCATGACAGTGTAGACTTTGTAGCCTGAGTGTGGTGCTGATTGGGTCAGGGTCGGGTAGGGTCAGAGATGGTGAGCATTGAGACCCTTACTTGACCTCATGTCACCCTGACTACCCCATTCCCGTATTCCCACCCCTCAGTTCCTTGTTGGTCTGAACCAAATGATTCCTGAGCTCTGAACCATCCAATCGTAGCAGATTGATTTTCTTGCTTGCAAATCTGTCACTTTGTGTAGGTTCACAATAGTTTTATCAGCACTGACCTTGTCATTAAATAGCAGTCTGGGTGTAAACTGTTTTCCGTTTTTCTTTTGAGAGTGTTTTGCTTTTTGTTCTAGAAGAAAAAAGAGCCTTTTAAAACTAGGCTATTTAATATTCTGTTCCTGTCCTTCATGTTTGACCCAATCTTGATTTTCGTTTTCTCTTTCTGTGGGCTTTTTTGGAGGATTTGCGTGGAGAAGAGGAAGAAAGGGAAAGAGGAGAGATTTGCAATCTAATAAAATAGCTGAATCTGTGGTCTTTGTGGCAGCCTCTGTCTGTCTGCCAGCCCTTTCTTCTCTCCCCATCCCCCAGTGGTGGTCAGAAAAAAAAAAGCTTGTTTTCCTTTGTGTTTGATTTAAACACAAAGAACTGTGATTCCCAAGCCAGTTAGTTAATGGAGATTTAAAATATATGCTTTTCTTTTTTAAAACAAAAACCACAAAACTGTTTCTCGTCCTGGGATTTGTTCCCTCTCTTTATATTTAGTACATTTTCCTGAAATTTTATTACTCTTTTAAAATCTGAGCTTGTATTTTCTAGAGGTAAAATAAATGAGACAAGTGATGAAAGGCACAAACACATACACACAAAGGAGATAGGGAGAGAAGTGTGATGGTTACCCTGTGAATTCTCCTGGTTCCAGGATCCCAGGAATTCCGACATCTGTGCTGTCGCTTGCTTCTAGCTGTGGATTGACTCCTCATGGCACTATTGCGCCATCTTCCTATTGATTACTTGGTGCCCAGTTCAGGGCTCCAAACCAGGGGGTAGTGAGTGAATGCTTTTATTTCTGAAAAAGATCGTCTTTTCATTCTAATAGGAAAAACTTTCAAGTAACTGATTAACCTACTGGTCCATTTATCAGATAAAAGTTTGACTCTGCCAAATGCTGTGTAGATAAAATGATATAAAGAGTCATTCATCCAGCTTGTCGTTTTTAAGTCCATGTAGAGTGTGCCAGCCATTTATGTGGGCAGTGGAAATTGTCCTTGTTCTCGAGCAACTTATGATCTAATCATTGTGATATGTAAGCATACATAAACTCACCCACGGCCACTGAGTCAGCTCGGACTCTTAACTCCCCATCACCCGCATTTGAGTTTCTGAGGCTGGGAGTCTCAACAGAAGACTGTCTATCTTTCTCCTGTCGAGCAGCTGGTGATCTTTTTGAGGACGCAATAGATAACCCAGTACATAACAGAGCACCTTGTCCCTACCCCGTCTCCGTCTGTCTTATTGGTATGGTGGAGTCATTTCCCTCCACTGACACTCCAGTAGGTGTAAATTGGACAGGGGGAGCCATCCCATCTTTCTAGAAGCAACTAGTGGATTCCACCTGCCAGAGAAGCATGGCCTCTGGCTTCGCGGGGCAGCTCCCGACATACTGTTTGGTAGAGCTCCTTGAGCACGTCAAAGATTAACTGTTACAAGTGATATGAGAGAGAGAAATAATTGTGGCGATTGTCCGTCATGGTAAGTTTTTGGAGGAGGTCACACTAGAGCTGGCTCTTGGACGTCTAACAGTGAATTGAGTTTCTCAGATGAGAAAGAAAGCTTTCAGCAAAGAGACTTCAATTAGCAAAAGCTCATGTTAAAGAAAAGTGGCAGCTGTTTATGGAATACTCTCTTAGGAATCCTTGCAGATGGGGAGGGAAAAAACCCCACACTCAGAGAAACTTAAATTCACAGAAAGATATTTATTGGTGAGATCTAGAAGAATCAAAAGGAATGTAATTACAGGAAGAGAAGGCAGGCTGCAGCCATTGTCCATACCTTTCAGACCTCTTGCTTCTCTTTGTACATGTGCTCTATTCATGTCCATTCTGGAAGCTGTTCTCCTTCCTCAGCTCCTTTTTTACTTTCTTTGGGACTGACCTGCACAGAACACTGCGTTGCCATGGCTTAGGCTGTTTGCCCACATTTCTAATACCCTAGATTCCAGGCACCCAAGGCCTTTCTAACCAGTCCTAATTGTTAGACCTGAGCACTTGCTTCATCTGCAGATACCTAAAGAGAAGAGCATGTGAGCTGAGCAGACATGCCAAAGCCATCTGTATAGGTTGTTTTGGTTGTTGTTATGTGCTGTCGAGTTGCTTGTGACTCATAGAGACCCTTTTACAAGAGCCCTAAACGCTGCTCTATCATGTGCCAACCTCACTGTCTCCAACACTCCTACTCCCATTATCCCAATCACTGAATCAATCATCTCATCAAGGGTCTTGTGCTGTCCCCACTACCCTCCCAAACATGATGTCCCTTTCTAAGGACTGATCCCTCCTTGCAACATGCCCAAAGTACATCAGACAAAGCTTCAGAATCTTTGCCTCCAAGGAGCAGCCTGGTTTCACCCTCTCCAGGATGAACCTTTTTGTTCTCCTAGCAGTCCATGGTATATTCAGCCCTCTTCTCCAGCACCACAGCTTAAAGGCATCAGTTCTTTTTCTATCATCCCTAGTCACTGTCCAGCTCTCTGACATGTGGCACACAATTGGTGAAAATTACGGCCCGGATCAACCTGACGTCATTGCTCTTCAGTACTCTGGAGAGGTCCCTGACAGCTGACTTTCCTAAATGCAATGTGTCTCTTGATTTCCTGGCTGCTGGTACCAAGAGTGTTGATTGTGAAATCAAGCAAACTAAAACTGTTAACAATCACAATCTCAATCTTCACCATCCATAATGATGCTGCCAACTGGCCCAGTAGTGAGAATTTTTGGATATAGATGGCAAAAAAAAAAAAATTAAAGGTCTGTAAAATTGTTTCGATCTTAACTGTGCTGAACTTCACATGGTTGACTGTTGTTGTGTACCCTCAAGCTGGCACTGGTTCATGGCTGACCCTCCACTGGGTTTTCAGAGGCGACGCATCTCATGGAAGGAGATTGCTCATCTTTCTCCCATGTAGCAGCTGGTGGATTCAGATTGCCAGCGTTTAGGATGGCAGTGCAGTGCCTTACCACTCACCCATCAGAGTTCCTCTAAATGAGTCAGTTGTTGATCTTGTGTATTGTCAAGTTGGAAATGACCCATAGCTGACCCTCAGTAGGGTTTCAGAAGCAGATAATCGCACAGGAGGCCTTCTCCTGTGGAGTAGCTGGTAGATTCAAACCATATTCCTTTGGGATTGCAGCACAGTTTGTTGCCATTAGTGTACCAGAGCTCTCTAAATGTAGAAAGTTTACATTTTATTCTCATGTTCAAAAAACTGTGCTACCAGCAATGACTGTCTACTAGACACAGTTGCCTCAGGTCAGTTTTGAGAAGACTCATGTGCTTTCATTAGTAAGATAAAGCAGAAGACAGGCTCTGATTGAAGTCATTAAACCTTGTTTTTTTGATTGCTTCAGGGGACATTGAGGACATCTTAGGGGATAGTTAGACTTGATGTAGAAGTTGTAGGACAGAGAGAAAGACTTTTTTTAATTTTTTATTATTATTTTTAATGTGTGTACTGTCAAATCGGATCTGACTGGTACAGGAGGAGATTGTCCCTCCTTCAGCAGAGCATCTGGTGGATTTGAATCACTCACCTCTGGTATTGCAGTGCAGAGAGAGAAAGACTTATAAAATGTGGTGCTGTAAATGTGAACCTAGTTTCCTCACCTGGGGGGAGGGAGGTGAAAATAATGGAAAGAGCTAGAAAAAGAGAAGAATTTTGCAGAGGAGTTAACATTTTTCTCCAAAACTTTGAGGGGCATTTGGTTTCTAGCATTTGGCTGGTGTATACTCCTTAGTCAGAGGAGGAAGGTCATGGTGAAACATGCTGTTCTGGAGGTGACAAGGCAGTGTGTCATTGTAGACTGTTGTGTTTCATTTGGTGACATTCATTTCTATAGCTTGGGATATTTGATGCCAGTATCACTGGCAGTATTTCAGGATTACTGAAAAATTCTGTGCCTTTTGGAAAATATTCCTGGTAGCAGGGACCAGTGTGACTTTAAGTCACATTTGATAAGATTTTTTTTCAGCTTGCTTTCAGCTTTCTTCAGATCACAGATATTACCAGTCTTTTGTGGCTTTTTTACTCAGATCACATTTCCTCCACAACTTTAATTCATTTAAAAATTAATTCTATTTGTTTTTTTTAAAGTGAATTCTGTTTTTAACTATATGTGGTTCAAGCAAAAAGTTACACATTAGAAAGCCTCCACAAAGCAATATGACATTGACTTAACTTCTTCCTGCTCTAATCCTCTAAATATTTCAGCAGATAATCGCAAAAGAACTTGTCAGAGTTGGAAAGAAGACAGGCCTGGCCAGGAACCTCAGGAATAGTAGTGCAGTGGATTTCTGCGTTTTCTTTCCCACATATACCAGGCTTGGTACTGGAGTCCTAAGCTTGGAATTGTTAACATAGACCCAAGAATAAAAGGATGAAATAAAAAATCCCTCTGGAAAAGATGGCTGTTATAATGGAAAAAAAAAAAAATTCCCTCTGGATCAGGGAAGGGAAACTGACCTAATTGTGGTCGTTTGCTCCCCACCTTTCTTTAGCAATAGTGGTGGATCTAACCCGTTGCCCAAATCATATCCTGCAGTATTTGGAAGGCCAATCAGCCCACTCTGGCTTCAACTCCAGGGAGAGCCAGGCAATAGCAGCAGTTCACGCTAAACTCATTGATCTTGTCAGTTTCAACTCTATTAACCCTATTAGGACAGAGTAGAACTGCCCATTGGATCTCCAACGCTATAATTTTTTGCAGATTAAACATAAGATCAGCTGGTAAGTTCAAACTCCCAACCTTTTGATTAGTCACTAGGACTTGTCAGTTCACCTTGTTATTGAGTACCATCAAGTCAGAAACAACTCAGTGGGTTTTCAGAGACAGCTGGTGGATTTGAACCATATACCTTTGGACTGGCAGTGCAGTTCCTTAACACTAAGCTACCAAAGCTCTCTAGTGATACTGAAAGATCTGTGTGTCCCCCAGTCTGGCAGAAAGAGACACAGATGTGGCATTTCCTGACATCTTCTATCCTCTATTGCAAGAACTGACCCAGACCCAGATCTCCACCGGGGTCAAAGCCTGCCTTCTTCTGGTCATATTAACAGAAACTGAGCAGGAAATCTACCCATACTAGGCAGTCTGAGAACAAGCCAAGGGAGATGCCTCCGACCACTGCAGGCGGCTGTGAAGTATTATTGGAGTTACAGCCCAACACGTACAAGCCAGCATCCACACACTAAAATAGGATGACCGACTAAAAAATGCAAAAGTTAAGTAGGATCCGGAGTCTCCTAAAATAATATTAAAAGTTAAAAGATTTAAAAAAAGTGTAAAAGATACAGTGAAAAAATCACCCCCTTACCAAGAGCCATGAATATCACAATTTAGGGTATGTTGATATTATGTAAGGAGGAATTTTAAAGCAATAATAATAAAATTATTTTCAGGAAGCAATTTTTCATTCTTATGAAACCATTAAAAAGTAGAAAATCTCAGCAAAAAAAAATAGAAGTTATAAAAAATCTTTTTTTAAAAAAAAACAAGAACCTTATGCCTCTTTAGGAATGAAGATGTCAAGGCTTTCTTAACTAAGGGAGGCAGAGTGAATTTACTGTCGTATTTAAGGTGGTGATTGTCACTGTTTGCTGTATAATCAGTTCTGATGATGGCAACACCCACAGGATGAGTCGTAGAACTGCTTCATAGGGTTCCCAAGATGCTGCGACTTTTTAGAAGCAGATCACCAGTCCTTTCAAGATGTCACTGGATGACCTGCAAGCTTAAACATTTCCAGCACCCAAGGACCTTAGGTTACCAGAAAATCTACTACCCTTAATTCTGTAAGGAACTAAATAATCAAGTTCTTAATTATAGTTTTTTCCCTTCAATATCATTTATTATTTAATGATAAATTTTATCTAATAATACATTTTATATAATGCTAAACTTTCTTTCTCTCTCTTTCTGTGTGTATTTCTTTTCTTCTCTCTCATTTTTTGTTCTTTGTGTATGTTTTAACACCTAGGATAAACACAATTTGTAGAAAACTACAAATAAGTATACTGAAAAACCCTATAAGAAGAAAAAAAAACCCTGCTAAAACAAACCCTGTAAGAAGTGAAATTGGGATTCTAAAATATGTTTACACACAAAGACAAAGAGAAGAAGACAGAACAAACAATAAAATGGCAAATTTACATCATTACATACCAAAAATTCCTTTTGGTGTAAATATTACAGTTAAAAAGAGAAAGAATGTTGTTGTTATGTACTGTATCAAGTTGGAACCAACTTAGAGCTGACTCTCCAGCAGGTTTTCAGAAGAGATTACATAACTTTCTTCTGTGGAGCAGCTGGTGGATTTGAACCAGGTGCTTTTGGATTGGCAGTGCATCTTCTTATCACTAAGTTAGCAAAGCTCCTTAAAAATAGAATAGTAGATTTCAAAACGTTGTTGTTGTTATGTGCTGTCGAGTCGCTTGCGACTCATAGCGACTCTATGTACAACAGCCCTAAACTCCGCTCTGTCCTGTGCCAATCACACTGTCTCTGACACTCCCATCCCAATTATCCCAGTC
>NW_006399871.1:2907785-2977923 GCF_000299155.1 Elephantulus edwardii
TCCAGCACCACAGCTCAAAGGCATCAATTCTCCTTCTAAATTTTAGCTATAGGAAACTCATCTCAACCATAAAGAAATAGGTCATTTGAAAGGAAAAGAATATGAAAAGTAGTATTTTAACAATAATTTTTATAAATCAGGAGTAGTTATATTAGTATCAGACAAAGTAGACTAAGACCAGAGCAAGGAACAAAGAATCACGCCACCAAAAAGTCTCAGCACTGTTAAATGTAAATGTCAAATGACAGACATTGTCAACGGAATGTCAGTCAGACAACTACAAAGTATGTGAAACAAAAACAGAGCTAAAAAAAAAAAAACTAAAAAAAAAAAAAAACAGAGCTAAAAGGAAAATCAAACAAATCCATAGTTGTTGATTTCTACATGTTATTAGACTAAATATTTGTGCAGATAAATAAGAATTTACTCAAACAACAAAATCTAATTGACATTTTGTAACATAAGGAGAATACACAGACATATGAGAATCCATGACACATTCACCAGCTTATATCCTGCCTCACTAAATTTTCAAAATTGATACGATCTGGATGCCCCACTGGAGAAGGAGGGTCTGTCTCCTGTGCCAGGCAGATCCAGTTCAACTGGCATACAACAAGTGTGAAAAAAAAAATAAAATTCGTAAGATCCAAATATGTTCTCTGAAGATAGATAATGTAACTAAGTAGTTGTTGGTAGATGCCCCAAGCTGACTGTGACTCAGAGAGTGTCCACAACAGAGCAGAGTACTGCTCCCTCAGACTTCATATCCACTACTCTGTATGAGACCGTCGTTAGAAACCGTACAAAGACTGTCATGAAAATTAACACGGTACACATCTCAATAATCCATGCTCGTATTTCATAACAAGGTCATGGTCATACACTCACTCTTCATGTCAGTAGAGTATGACGTATCAGAGTTAATGTAGGAATGCACTAGTGGTTCAATGATTAAGGTCACTTCCCTGTTAACCACAGGTCAGTGGTTCAAACTCAGTAACCATTCTGTCAGGGTAAGATGTTGCTGTGTGTGTCTATGAGGATATAGCATTGGAATCTCTGTGGGGCACTTGTGCTGTGTTCTGTGGGAAATTTAGGAGATGGGGTTAGAATTATGCAAAGTGTCAACACTGAGAGAGGCAAAGTGAAGGACATGGCGGTGCATAATGTTCTGCAACAAAAGGTTGGTGGTTCAAGTCCAGGGAAAGATGAGCCTTCTCCACTTGCAAAACTTGGAGCCTTTTAAATCTGCCGCCTGTGGGTTAAAGTCTACGTTATGGCTTGGTTTATCTTCTGCCAATTTTGTCTCGTCCTCCCCTCTCCCCACAAAATGTATGTAACCGTTGTTTGATTTCATCATGATCCTTCCATAAGGTTTGTTTAAATGCCTCTAGAAGTACTTTATTTGTGATGAAAATATAATTTCTCCTCCCAGCCTCTGTTGTGGACATGTGGTTCTACACTATCTCCTCTACCCCCTATAATACTTTGACATTGTTCTTTCTGTGGCATTCATTAAAGAATTCTTCATGGTTCCCCTCCCCCCCTTCTCTCTGATTCAGGGATTCCAGTGATACCTGATTTGCTATTAGGCTTCTGGATCCTCTCAGTCTGTTACTTCTAGAAACAATGATGTGTTGACATAACTTTCACATTAGCATATGTAAAAATATGTATCTTAAGCTCTGTTTCTAGAAGCTGAGTTCCTGGGTTGTAATTTATCTGTTTTCTTTGCCCCGCACATGGGTTGTGCCAGTCCACACACCTACCAGTGGTGGAGCTCCCCATATTGTCCCTGACAGTTATTTTCAAACTTAAGGGCTTTTGAAAATAGGTTAAATATGGCATCTCCATGTGGTTTTATTTTCATTTCTCTTCCTATACTCAAGATTGGACTTCTTTTCATATTTATAGTGGTTACTTTCTTTGAACTTACGCTAGTGTTCCTTGGTCCATTTATCTGGTGGATTCTTGGCCATTTTGTTGTTTGATTTGTAGCACTTCTTTATATGATTTTAATATAAACTTTTCTAATAAGCTAGTTGTCTCTTATAGGAATTTCACTCCCCACACCCACACACACACACACACACACACACATACCTTTTTCATTTGCCCTTTTGCTTTTCTTAAAGTTTTTGGAGAGAATTTTTGGTTTGGGACATTTTGTTTTTAGCCACACTTGGAGTTTTTCATATTCAAAAGTTTTGTGGCTTCCGGATTTCATGGCCTAGTTAAATATTTCCCTTCAAGGTGGAATTTTAATACTTTTAGGTGTAATCTTTCAGAAAGCACGACTTGCTGACAGTGGCATTGTTGGGCACAGCTTGGGCCGCGGACAGCAGTGCTGGCCCTTGGTAACTGCTGTGTTTCATGGGTCCCCTCAGCTTTGTTGGGAATCTGGGTCACTGTGAGAACTGGATCAGTGTAATCTCACATCCTTCATAAAATGGTGCTTTACAGGGAAAGGAAGTGAAGGGAGGACGTTGGCTGATCTTCTGGCCCTAACTCCACCTCTCCAAAGCCTTTATTCCAAGAGATAGACTTTGCTAGAGGAGGTCTTTGTCCTTTGTATGTTCCAGATAGTGATTGGGTGACAGAACCCCTTTACTGGTCTCCAGGGAAGGGAAACTAAAGTTCAAGAGCCGTTTTTTTTTCATTGATCATTTGTGTAAACTCCATTTAGGTTGCTTCTCCACAGGGACAGGCTCCCTGATGGCTGGAATCTAAAACTCTCCTCCTTTCCAATGAGGAGAACTTGGGAGTCCTGTCCACGTTTCAGCAGCAGCAGCCCTGCGCGTTTATTCAGATGGCAGTGCTACTGTGTAGTGTGTGTCTGCTCTGCTTGCCTTTTTTGAGCTAGGTATGAAGGACAATTGCTGAGCATAATTCTTTCCCCTCAATCTTTTTGGTATAGCCAAGCCAGAGGAAGGGCGGCCTCCTGTGAGTGTGACCGGAAATGACATCACTGCCCCTCCAAATAAGGAGCTCCCACCAAGCCCAGAGAAGAAAACAAAGGTAGGTGCCTGAGTGGTGGGGCATCTTCTGACAACTCGAATTTTTAAAAACATACTATCTTCTGCTACTGCTTGAGTCGTGAATGAAATTTCTTTTTTCTGAGCTGTAGTAGGTCTTTTCTCAAGTTTGAATCACCTCAGCAAATATTTTATACTCCTGATCAAAAATATAGATATCTCCTAACCTGCACCTTAAAAATCTCTGCCAGTGAGCCTATTATCTTGAATACTTGTCGATAAGCTCTGCTGCTGAAGCTGAGTTTGCTTCCCTTTAAGAAAAAGGGTGATTGAAGAGCTATTCTGAAATTTATTCTGAAATCCATATTCATGAAAAAGGAAGGCAGATCTTTAAGATGGATTGCGGCTTGAGACAGTATTTTGTACTTCAAATGCCACTTTTTCGTGTGGTCTTAAAACCACAGGACGTTACTATTGCCCCAGTGAGGCACAAGTAATAATAGGTTAATTACCTACTGAAGTCTAGGATTTGCTTTGGGTTTTTTGTTGGCTTTTTTTTTCTTTACACATTTAGTGTAGCCACCAAAAGTTAAACTTTTAAAATTTAAGTCATTTAAAGCTATTAGTCATTTTAAATCTTGAAATGCCAAACTACAGGGACACTGCTATTAAGAAATATTCTGTAAATCTCTTATTATTCTCTTGATTTCATCCTACTGTTTACTGAACTCAGAAGAAAGAAGTGCTAATTTTCAGTTGCATCTATCCTCATTGCTTATATTTTTACTTTGAATTGTGCAATTTATGCCTTTTTTTTTAATTTTCTTTTTATTCTTGTTTGTGTGTTTGATGTTGACCTTTTAAAAATAAAACCACCACCAAAAAACCAACCAACAAATCAACTTAAAGCCTTTGGCCACCATTCATCCTGCAAAGACTTCAACATCGAAAACCAAAGCACAGTCCGCTCCTAGCCCTAAACAGCTGGCACCCACCACCCCTGGTGGGTCAAATAAAAAACCCATGAGCCTTGCTTCCGGCTCAGTGCCAGCTGCCCCTCCCAAACGCCCTGCTGCTGCTCCTGCCCGGCCTTCCACCTTATCGTCAAGAGACGGGAAGCCAAAGGTAAGCAGTCACCTGTGTACTGTCCCGAGAAGGCTCTCCTCTCTGAGGCCACGTGAACAGGCTTTGTAACTGTTGAAATTGGAAGGAGGTAAAGGAAAGGATGGTTGGCGTTCATGTGGGGGCAGCCACACAGCAGAGCCCTTTTCTACCTTTTTCCCTTCCCTGCCCTGTTTAGTGGCACTGTTCTGTCTCGTTTCTCCTCCTAACTCTTCCCTAAATTCTTCACCTGTTTAAATGCTTACTCTTAGTCCCCATACTATGAAAATTTGGGGATGATTTCCACACCGGATTCATTTCTTTGTCTTCCTCTTCATTCTTGCTGTGTACGTGAGTTTTACCCATTCCTGTTGCTTTTCCCGTTTGTCTCAGCCAGCGTCCGGCGTCACATGATTGCCTTTAGTTTTGGTAGTAGACTCCTCTGAGTGGGCTCTTTCTGAAGTTTCCTGGCTTTCTAGGTCACCCACACTTTTCCTTGTTGCCCAGAAACGAGTCCCACTTGGAGCAGCATTAGCTTTACGGGATTGTTCCAGGAGGGGATGGTGAGCGAGGCTGTGGCTGCTTTCCATAATAGCTGTCCCAGATTTGTCTTCTTGCTTTATTGAAGGACCTTTATTGTTCTTGTTAGGTACTGTTCAGTCGACTCCAGTTCATGGTGACCCCCTGAACAGTTCATCCGGACCCTGTGCCGTCTTGACGCTCTCTGCTATGCTCAAGTCCACTGTCACAGACACTCTCGGTCCATCTTTTCAGTGGTCCTCCTTTCTTTCTCCGACCCTCCACCTTTCCCAACCTCATGTCTTTTCCCAGGGACTGGCCCCTCCTGACAGTATGTGAGGTGAAGTGGCACCATCCTTGCCTCTAAAGGGCATGTTGATTGTACTCCTTCAAGACAGATTTGTTTGCTCTTTCTACAGTCAATGGAATATCCAATATTCTTCCCCCAAAATACAAAGGCATCATTTTTTCTTCTACCTTTTCATTGTCTAACTTGCACATGTATATAAAGCAATTGAAAAGCATAGTTTATACCAGGTATACCTTAATCTTTAAACTGATATCCTTGCTCTTTACCACTTTAAAGAGGTCCTTGATATTGACTTTTTCCAATGAAACACATCTTTAGATTTCTTGACCACTTATAATGAATGATGGATAAAACTGAGGACAATGAGAATCTCAGAACACTTAATTGTATATGTACATGGAACTTGTATGTGAATCAAGATTTAATGGAACAGAACAGTGGGATTCTGCATGGTTTAAAATCAGGAAAGTGTGTGTCAGAATTGTTTACCTTTTTCATACCTAGTCAATCTGTATGCTGAGCAAATAGCTATGGATGCCTCAGATTGGCCTAATGTTTCTTCTTAATTCTTTTCTTGGGAGATAGTTTCCCAAATTAAAATTTCAATGTTTTAACTTGATCTTAACTGAACTAATGGCACCTGGGAATGTAGTCAGGGCTGAAACCCTGCCCAAAGAACTGAGAAATTATGTGGACTAGGAATGATGGCATCGCCTAAAGGTTTCTAGCCAATGCTCTTTTACCAAGGCTACTTCTTTTCTTGATCCTTAGAAAGAAAGCAGTTTCTTTGAAGAAGAAGACAGAGAACACCAACAGAGGGAGGGTGACGAGAGCTACTAGTGGGGCATAGAGGGGGTGAGGGACTACAGGGAACAGCGTCACCTTGTAATACCGTTCAGTCATTCATAGGCATTTTGTAACATGAGTAACAGAACTAGAATTAATTTGTTAGTCTCTAATCGAACTCTGGCAGCGTTCAGATAGCTGATGGAGAGAGGGCAGCAGCATTACCATCTTTGCTATTGTTTGGCTTTTAGATAAGAAATAGATCAGAGCATTTTGAGAGATTGAGAGAAACTGAGATCTAATCAAATTTCTTCACATCCTTCTATAATATGTTGGGGAAAGCTTATAAAAGGAAAAGATTCTTGTTCTATGCCAGAATCATAGATCTGTGATTCTGGCATAGAACAAAGTAGAACTGGAAAGCATCAGTGACTCTACTTAGAAGAGATGTTGGCTGAGAAAACTGACAGTTGAAGAGTTGCAGCCCAAGTCAGTTTTTCTAACGGTTTGTCAGTATTACTAGTACTAGTGGGCTAATGCGATCGTGCTACATTATTTTGAATCATCTTAGTAAGGAGGGTTTGAAGAGTCAGACCCCTAGAGTTTAGTCTTCACATTCTGAGGCAGTCACTTCTGTACAAAATCCTGTGGCATGTTCTCTGCAGAACCAAGCGAACCATTGCCCAGACTCCAGCTTCATGGTCCTTTCGGTCATCTCCTCCACTTGTGGTAATGGTCATCATCCGGCCTTTGCAGAGTTTATTTCACTGGAAGCCCCCCCCCTCAATCTAGAGCTCTTCGTTAACTAATTTTCCTTTTGAGGCAATATCCCGATCACCCCTAGTGTGGCAGTTTTTCTCGGAGTGAAAAGCTGGATCCCCTCGTCTGTTTGGAGGGACATGGCACATGTGCTTATCAAAGTGTGTTCTCATTCCCTGTTCCTGTGGAAACCAGCCTACATTTGTCCCGTCCCTCCTTAAATACCTGGAAGCATTTTCTGCTTTCACAGAAGAGGGATTCGTAAAGCCCAGATGCCATTCATCTACCCATTGCTTTCATGTTTTCTGTCTGCATTCTGCCCATCGCTTTGAGAGCCATGCTCACCCATCCTCACTGCAGGTCAGGCTTGTGCCTCTGCCTGCCTCCTCACGTCATTTCCATGCCATGAGAGACTTCCTGTGCCCTGGTGTATCCTCCTTTCCACACAAGGAAATAGAGCTCAGGGAGACTTGGTGATTTGCTCTGAAATACACTGTGCAAGTAGGCAAGATTGAGGCTCGAGGACAGAATTCTGACTGTGGCCCCTGCGCTCATCCATAGCCAGGGCCGTCCTGATCAGGAGTCACTGGGGGTATTTTGGGGCCCCAAAAATGACTAGTTTTGACTGAATTGAATTTTTGTTTGTTTGTTTAATGCATTGGCTTCATGGCAGTGGGTTTGGTTTGGGTTTTTTTAGGTTGTTTAGTAAATGCAGATAAATCTCTCTGATACATTATATTGTATTAAAAATAGTCTGTAGGGAGTTCTGGTGGCCTAGTGGCAAGAAGCTGCACTGCAGTCCGAGAGGAACACAGTTTGAATCCACCAGATGCTCTGCTGGAGAAGGAGGGGCGATCTCCTCCTGTACCAGTCAGATCTGATGTGACGGTACACACACACAAAATAATAAAATAAAAAATTTAAAAAAATAGTCTGTAGAGCGTTGCGCTGCTTACCCAGAGCCTGTGCCTCCCTGGCAGTTTGCATACCCCAGTGGCTCTTGGAGAAAGCTGAGCAGTCTCCTCCGTGCAGTATACAGCCTGGGAAACCCATGTGCAGGTTCAGCTAAGAGTCATCCTGGCTTGATGGCGAGGAGTCCGCCTTTTTTTGGTGGAATACACTGGTTTTTCGTATGATAGATCCTGAGGCTGTGATATTATTGGCTGTTCATTCTTAGTGGCTGTTTCTGTGTCCTGATTCTTACACAAAACCCTGTATAGCCAATTTTCCTTCTGTCTGAAAAACTTTGATCTGAGAACCTTATCTATTTTCCTGTCAGTAACTGCCCAGCCCCACAGTGCCTCTGCTCTCCGTTGCATGCCTTCATGGAAGCATCTCTGTGGCTGACCCACAGCTCTCACTCCATCTTCTCTGTTACCAGCCTGTTACAGAGGCAAAGGTTACTGAGAAGCGAACTTCGCTATCCAAGCCAGCCTCGGCCCCAGCCACCAGACCTGGCTCTAAGAGCACCCAGACGGTCCTGACGGTTTCGAAGGCTGCATCATCGAGCACTCCCACATCAGCTGTGCCAAGCAGTAGGAGCTCCCCCATGCCTCTGCACAAGAGGCCTGCTTGTGAGTATTGTCCTCCCTTCCCTCCATGGGAACTGGAGGTGAGGGAGGAAGAGCGTTAGCTTCACAGCACCCTTAGCTCCAGTCAGCCTCACAGACAGCTGTGCAGGTCGGCCTGTGAACCAGCCCTTAGTGGGGTATACTGACGATGGCAGCTAATGAGTGATCATGTAACAAGCCTAGAGGCTCTGTGCAAACCTAACAATTCTTTGTGTTCAGAATAATCTTGAGTGAAGGAGACTCCTGAACTCCCAGGTAGAATGTACCATGCCTTTCCTTTTGACCCCACAGTGTGCCATGGACTTGCATGATGACAAGAAACAGGCAGCTGAGTTCCACAGATCTGTAGTGACAACCTACTTTGAAAGCCAAGTTGTTGTTGTTGTAGTTAGGTGCCATCAAGTCGACTATGACTCATAAAGACCCTATGAACAAAAGATCTGAACCTTGTCTGTCCTGCACCATCCTCACACTTGCTGATACACAAGAGCCCATCCCAGCAGTCTGAAGCCAGGTAGAAGGCATAATATGCAGGGGTGTGGATGTCCTGTCTGGCTTTACATGCTCCAGAAGCCTCAGCATCGGTACTGAAAGGCTGCCCACTTTACTGCTCTGTTACAGAGACTTAGCACAGTTCCCTGCTCAAAGTACCTCAAAGAGGGTACTCAGAAATCTCAGCATTGATGAGACGTACAGTGGGTCAGTTTGTTAAAAGTGAATTTCTGTTGTGCAGCTGTCAAGACTGAGGGGAAACTTCCAGACGTCAAGAAGGTGGCTGCAAAGTCTGCGTCAGGTAACATTTTGTTCTCTGTAGAGCCCTGACATAAACCCCTTCTTTTCTGCATCTTTAAGGTTTCCTTTGGCTCTGATCCCCTGGTTCGTTTGTCATTTCTCACTTTTACCTTTACAGCTGACTTGAGTCGCCCAAAGAGTACCTCTGCCACTTCTGTGAAGAAAAATACCACTTCAACTGGGCCAACACCCCCAGCAGGAATGGCTCCCAGCCGAGTCAAGTCCACCCCTATGGCTCCTCGGACCTCCGTGATGGCCCCCAAAGACAAGAAGCCTGTGCCAGCCAAGCCCAGTTCCTCTGCCCTCAGTCAGAGCCGTCTGGGTACCAGTACTTCCACCCCTGATTTGAAGAATGTCCGCTCGAAGATTGGCTCCACAGAAAACATCAAACATCAGCCTGGAGGAGGCCGGGTGGGTCCCAGGAGCTTGAGGTCCTTGGCATGCTCACCCCTGCTTCTTCTCTGCCAACTCCAATCCTGTTCCCCAGGCATCTCCCAGCTGTCACACTAACCCACAGAAGAGGGAAAGTCATGACTTCTGATTCTGTTTAGACATTCAGCCTGGGCTCTATGGTCAACTTCAGGTCCTAGCAACAGGAAGAGGGCGGGCTGAGCTATCTCTTATTGGCTAAAGCTGAAAGTTGCGTCTTAGGCTTATGTTTTTGTTCAGAGGCAACAGGGTTCGTCTGCTTTTCAAAACAGAGGAGGTCTCTGAGATTGAGCAGGGATGAGGGATGCTGGAGAGAGACTATGAAACTATCTTCACTGTTTTTACTCATCACTGTGAATGTTGGAGAGGTAGAAGTGCAGTCTTCCACAGCTCAATCTCAGTGTGTTGGTAGAACCTCTGACAAAGAACTAGGGTGACCTCTTGTGGCCAGACGACTCGCTGTGAGCCTCTAATTTACTAAACAAAGAACTGCACAGTGTGCGTGTGGCAGTGGAGAGAAGGGCACCTGGCCACAGCGCTTCTCCTGAAGGATATGCCAGTTTTCTGTGCCTCAAAATTCTTAACTTTCAGCAGCTATGGGATTCACTCAGTCTGAATGGTGTCGGTGAAGGTCTTTCTGCAAATCCCTGCTCCCTCTCTGTAAGTCACTGCTCATCTCTGACATCATTCTGTAAAATTTAAGCCATCTCGACTCCCATAACCACACACACACTCTCTTAAATCGCTTTAATCCAGAGCTGATTAAAAAAAAAATCAAGGTGAGACAAAACTGCAGCAGAATCCTATTAGTACTGGAAGACACGGGTGGTCAGCTGGAATCCAGTCGCAGTGCGGACAGAAACAATGCTGCTTTGTTAAGATCCTGGCCCGGGTGTATCCGCCAGGCCTTGTGGGCTGTGATGGTGACGGCCTAGCATCTCCTGATGCTTTCATGTTGCAGAATTTACAGGTCTTGGTAGGCAAGTGCTCTGTCAGTGTGTCTGAGGGCTGCAGCGTTTTCCATCTGTTCTGCATCTTCAGGACCACAGCTGCTCTCTGGGGGCGTTTGAGAATGTCTGTGCTGATGCTCGGTGTGATTTGAAAATTATATCCTTCCCCAGCACTCTCTCAGATGACAGTGACTACCTTAGTCTTATCGGCCCTCCCTGTACCTTTTCTCTGAATGGTGCTTGTTCTCTGCCTGTGTCTCGGGACTCTGGCTTCTTGCCCCTCTCTCCTGTGATCCTCTGTTCGAGACTGTCTAGCTGAGCCCAGCCTGGGGAGGGTGTGTTTTTCTCTTGAGCAGGGGAGCCTGCTGCTGCTTCTATGCTGACCTGGACTCAAATCTGTGCTGCCTCCTCCTCTACTTGGTGTTTGGGCTCTTTTCTCCCCTTGGTTGAATTTGCCCTCCCTCCCTTTATCTCCATCCAGGCCAAAGTAGAGAAAAAAACAGAGGCAGCTGCTGCAGCTGGAAAGCCTGAACCTAATGCAGCCCCTAAAACAGCCGGCCCCACTGCCAGTCCACAGAAACAGCCTACTGGGAAAGTGAGTTCTGTCTAGACTTTTACCTTTTAAAGGTAAAAGATGGTAAAATACTCTTCCAGCCTGAACTGCTTTCCCTTCCAACACTTTCCCCCTGTTTTTATCTAGCTTTTCCTCCCTAGTGTTCCCTCTTTTGTGTTTGATGATTCAACCATGAGAAAGGAATTTCATTTGAATCCCTGAATGTTACAGAGTCAATGCAGCGACCCTTTTGCAGAGTACTGTTCAGTTGGATGAAACACGCCCCCTCCTCTTCTTGGTGACATAGACGTAGGGCTAAGTGGCATTCCTCCAGCACCTGGAGCCCTACTCCCTCAAGGGTAGCTGGAAACGTCCTCTCACAGAGCTGCTGGGTATAGAGACAGCTTCATTTGTCCTGACTTCACAGGTCTCCTCTTAGTGAAGGTGAAGCGTTAATTCCCAGCAGAAACCCACCTAGTGCATGGATTGCAGCAGTAAAGGTATTTGACCACTGCGTTTAAGACAGTGGTAAGCTAGAAATCAAATCACACTTTGAAGCCAGGCCTCTCTCGCTTGCTGTAGATACAAATACCATCTTCCCTGAGCTGTTGTTGCAGCAGCGGAGGAGGAAGGTACACTGTGGCTAGTGGGTATGGACTGTGGGTCTGTGGCTCAGAGCAGGGCATGCTGGCAAGTGGATGCTGCTTATTTATGCATCACTGACATGGTAAAGGAGGCAGGAAATGAGGTGCATGGTTAGAGTTTCTGTGGGTGGATTTCTCTGTTCTGTGGGAGGCTGCACTAATTAAAAAATGGCCTTAAGTCTGCAGCAGCAGCAGCAGGAAGCTTTTCACATGCTTGAGAATGCCCAACAAGAATTCTTTGTTCTAGACCCTTCTAGTCCTCGCCTTCGTGTTGATCAATGACAGAGGGAGCCATGGCTCACATACCATGGACCTTTGAGTTACACTCCATTGTGTTCTGGCCTGGAGGCACGTGATTCAGCTTGGAAAAGTTGTATTAACACGACTAAAGTTCTGGGCTCCATGTAGCAGTGTGGCAGCTGCCCAGCCTGTGGCCGGAGCTCCCGCTGGTGTCCAAGGTTTGATGTGGGCTCGAGATTGCACACAGCAGTCCCAGCAGCCTCTCTGACTCATTTGCATTTGTATCTGAGTAATGACCCTGTCTTCCCATTGGTATCAGATCTGTGCCTCATTAGCCAGCTGCCCCCAGTGATTCTCAGAGCAGCCTTTGTTTCCAGCATTGGATCTGGCTGGCTATAACAATGCCAGGCCCCGGCTGTTGAGGCTGGTGTCCTAGGGACCCAACAAGAGGAAGCACAGGACAGCGTGTCCCAGCTCAGCACCCAAGGAACAGGGCCTTGACGGTGCTTGTGGGCCCCCCGGGCACCATCTGCTTCTGTCATTGTGTTGTTTGTCCGTCTTCACTCTCTCTGGTGCTCCTTCCGACTCCTCCTGTGCTTTCCACACCAGCTCCGCTGAAGGTGGGGGTGGAGTTCTAACTCTTGTTGGTCATCGTGGTCGTGTGTGGACTTACTGCTCTGCCCTGTGTCGGTTCTAACCAGCCCTTTCCTCTTGTGTTGTTTTTGTTTTGTTTTGTTTTTTGTTTTTTTTTCTGTTCTCTTAACATTCCAGGTCCAGATAGTCTCCAAAAAAGTGAACTACAGCCATATTCAGTCCAAGTGTGGTTCCAAGGACAATATTAAGCATGTCCCTGGAGGTGGCAATGTAAGTATGAGCTCCGGACGGGAGTGTGGAAGGCACAGCTCACTGCTGGGGAGAGGGCCTCCTGCCTGGACTGACGAGCAGTCCAGGAACTGAGAGGAGATGTAAATGCACAAAGATTTCTACACCAGGTGTTTCTGGTGAGCCCCAAACATCAGCCTGTGGCCGCCCACTTACCACCCTCTGAGCCCTGTGGTGGGAAGCTTTCGGCCCTCTAACTATATTGCATAACCGGACGAAGGGCAGTGGTCAGCAGCAGGCCTGCTAACGTGTCTCACGTCGCTCATAGGGATCAATGTGGAACCATTGCGGAGGCTCCCGCAGCAGGAGAGGTACCTGAGGATCCACAGCTCCTGGCTGGGACGTGCCCACCTCCCCTGTGTCATTGCTGCTGGTCCCTGCTCAGAGAGAAGTCCACACGTGTCCAATACTCGTCTCTGAATCCCTGTTACTGTAGAGTCAGAGAATGAATCAGTGCCTCCTCTACACTTCCTTGGCTTTTCCTTATCTTTCTGCTCCCCCCTTTCTCTTTACATTGTCCCATTTTCTAATTTTGCTCCTTTATGTATCTAGACCTTTCTCCCCTTCCCTTTTTTCTTATTTTTGTTCCTTCCCTCTTCCATGTAACAATCCTTCTGCTATTTTGTGCTCTCCCTAAAATCTGTGTCTGGGACCCGGGTGAGAGCAGCTGACAGAGCAGTCCATGTCAAAGGAGAGTTCCCTTCTGGCACGTTCTGATGGCCCAGTCGGCTCTCATTGGTAGCCAGGCCATTCTGCCCATGACTTAAAGATCCACTCCCACCCCCGGTTGTTGCACTGCAGTCCTTTCTTGCCCTACTGAAATCTCTTCCTGCACTGCATCCCTCTCCAGTCATGCCAGTGGCCTTTCCTGGTGTGTGAGCAAACTGTTCCCCCTTTGCACTTGGGGGCTCCGTAAGCAGCAGAAGTGTGCCTGGCCTACTTGGTAGTTGATGACCACTGACATTAGGGTGCCCAGAGTGTGACCAGCTGAGGTGAAGGAAGCTTTTAAAGGCAGTCAATGTCGGAGGTGGCTCAGGATGCAGCCCTAACTTTTCGTGGTTATTGGTTTGGGTGGAAACGGAATGTAAACAGGTTTTTTTAGTGCTCTCTTGTGAGTGTGACATGGAAATTAATTTCTCTGTATTGTCCAGTGTAGCAAAGTACCTTTGAAATATTGGCATCACTATTGATTACCTACTGTGGTCTTGCCACTCTGCCTCTACATGACTTCAGACAAGATTTGTTGAAGTCAAAGAGACTCTCCTTTCTAAAAAGTATTCCTGTTCTATCAGTACAACATTAGGAAGCCACTTAGAGCAGTGTTTCCAGGGGGAAAGAAGTGATTGTAGAGCAGCAGCCGCCTTGCTCGGACCGGCTTGGTACCCTAAGTAAACATGCAGTTAAAAAATACCAGGTCAGTTAATCCCTTCTGATTTTCTGACTCTAGCTCTTTGAACTTTTCATTATAATGCTTTGCTTTGTCTTCTCAGTCTGCCCTTTGAAATCTTCTGTTCATCTCCTTAAGTCCTGATTTCTTCCCTTTGCTTTGATTTCGCAGCATTCTAATTCAATATTCAGAGCCTATTCTGGCATCCATCTTGGTCTTTTATTCTCGCTTTGTTTTTTAATAACCTTTTGCATTCTCCATGATATTCTTGATATCTTCCTACAGCTCTTCTGGTCTTTGTTCATTAGTGTTCAAGGCCTCAAACCCTTTCCTGAGATGGTTTTTAAATTCAGGTGGGATAGACTCAAGGCCAAATTTTGGTTCTTGTGGATTTATTTTCATTTCCTCTAGCTTTGGTTTGGACTTGAATATGAGTAGTTAATGGTCTGTTCCACAGTCTGCACCTGGCCTAATTTTCACAGCTGGAATTGAGCTCCTCCAGTGATTCCTTCCACAGATGTAACCAATCTGATTCTTGTGTAGCCCATCAAGTGAGGTCTATGTGTTAAGTTGACATTTGTGTTTCTTATAAAAGGTATTTGAAATTAATAAATTATTGATTGTACCAAAGTAAAAAAAAATAGCGTGTTGAGGGAGCTCTGATGGCCTACTGGCAAGAAGCTGCGCTGTAATCTTGAAGGTATGCAGTTTGAATCCACCTGATGCTCTGCTGGAGAAGGAGGGTCAGTCTCTTGTACTGGTTGGATCTGATTTGATGGTACATAATAAGGGGAGGAAAAAAAAAGACCCATTAAAAATGGCATGCTTTGCAAACAGAACAGGTAAGAACAGGCCCACCCTTACCTTTCCACATCCTCATACATAAGGAGACTCGACTTCTAAGGGCCAGGAGAAGGGCAGCAGAGCTTGGAGAGCGGTGTGTTCTTTAGGCCACACAGCAGCTACTTCTGTGGCGGGGCCCAGTGCAAACTTTAGTAGCCATTCTGGTTCCGTTTCACCCTTGTGAGGATACATGTATGTAGTAGATTCTGAGAGCTCTCAGTGTCATTTCAGCAGGTTTTGCTAAGGGGACATGTGTGCTGGCCCTGGAAGGTGCACATCCTCAGCTCACAAAGCAGCGCTTGGCCCCCTGAGGCTGGAGCAGAGCAGGGGGAATGGGCCATGTCAGGAAGCAGACTGCAGCGGCCTCTGCATGTCAGACCAGAGAGATAGCTTCAGCGGTGGATGCCGTTAATCTAATGGAGCACAGCTAGGCATCTTAGAACTTAATTAGGAAATGTTCCAGCATATGCCAGAGGTAGAAGAAATAGTGAAATGAATTTGATAAGCCAGACTCCCAGTGTCAGTTATTGCTTGATGACTGTTCTTTTCTCCATGTGAAAACACCCTTCCCTGGGTGTTTGGAAGCCACACTCATGTACATTTTTTCACCTGCAGTATAACCACATAAGTCAGAAAGATAAAGACTCTTTCAAATACCTGCACACCTCTACTCAAATGTTAGACAGCTTTTCTTATTTGAATCAGGATCCAAATAAGGCTCTTAACCTGTAATTGGTAATAGTGTATGTGATTCCTTTCAATCTTCAAGTTTCTTTTCCTCCATAAGCCTTCTACCCTGCTCCCTTCCTAGCGGTTTTCCTGAATAGACTGGTTGGTTTGCCCTGGCACCTCCAGTTTTCTGATTGTATCTCCACGGTTTCATTTATCGTAGTCCTTTGCCCCTCAGTTTTCTGTGAGTTGATTCAGGGATTTTGCTTTGTTTTGTGTTGCCCTTCCATGTGGGGAGACTATTTCATAGGAAGGGCAGTTTTTCTGTCAGGCAGGTGATGTCTCGTTGCTCTGCGTCCCTCTCTGTCGGCCACCTCTGTTGGAAGCTGTTGTCATTTTCATTAGAAGTGGAGAATGGAGAGTCTCAAGCACTGTCCTTCCTTCATTCTTTTTCTTTTTTAATTAGATTCATTTATTAATCCATTCTTTTTTAAAAAAATATTTTATACTGGTTTACATACAAAGTTTATAAAATTCATATGCATTATTTCTCACTTCCTTTATTTCTTCACTGGAATAGAACTGTATTTGTGAAGTAAAACAGACCCGAGGTCCAGCGTTTACTCTTGGTTCTGTGGCGGGGAATTGCGCCCCCAATCAATGTATATTCAGGGATTGCCTACATTGTATCAGAAATTGCTTTCATGTTGAGGATATGTGAGGGATAAACTGTGCACATGAAGGAGGTGGGGGAAGACCCTTACCCTGGCTAGGGAGAATTGTAGCTTCGTTGGAAAGATGAGACAAAGTGGGCACTTTAGTTCTCACTGTCGTTTCCGCAGCACCAGCCAAGTGTTCACTGTATACGGAATCCTACGTAAATGATCATGGAGCACACCAAGCAATGACTGCGTAATTAGTGATGGTGTGAGGAGGAGAGGGGTTGAAGCTGGAGCCAGGCAAGGCTTTGGAGAAGGCAGCCTTTGAGCTGAGCCTTGAAGGAGGCAGGATGAGTGAGGTAGGGGTCCTTCTAGACTGGAGAATAGCATGAGCTGAGAGGCTCAGAGCCAAGGAGGATGGCTTTGCGCAGCTGACTGTTAGGGTGATACCGTGCCGAGCCTTATGCTGCAAGCAGGAATCAAAAAAACCAGGAGACACCACGTCTGTCCCCTTAGATATTGAATTCGTATTTGTGGATACAACTTCATTTGGAAGTAACTTTTCTTTGTTATATGTTTTTTTTTTCTTTTGTTATGTGTTAATAAGCGGTCTCACCTAAAGTAGGGTGGATCCTAAACTTAAAGACACCCACAAAGCCAACATAGGAAGGTAGACAAGGAGGCTCACTGGGAACTGGAATAGACAGGGAAAGACCTCCCCCAGAGCCACGACCTGCATTCAGACCTGGAGCTCCTGAAGTAGAAGGTTCCCTGTTCTTCACAGCCACTCCCTCTGGGTATTTCTGTTCCAGCACATGACAACATAGAAGATAGCCATTTAGCAGCACTGTGACAAACCCCACTAAAGCAGCGTGGCTGACCCACAGGCAGGGCTTCATTGGCCACTTAAAAAAAACAACCAAATCCCACAAATGATATCTTTTTCTGTTCATAATCTTAAAAAGCATTTCATTGTGTGGATTATTCGCCAAGTACAGGCCGCAGGTCACCTTGGCAGAAGACCCTGTGAGGGGCCTGCAGTTGGAAGGGCGCATGAGGCATACCTCTGCAAGGAGGGCCTGGGGTGCCCCCTCTCAGTCACAGTGCTGCTTTTCCTACTGGCTTGTGGGGGGGGGGCGCTCTTAGGAGGGTGAAGTGGCATTGAGAATGATCACTAAGCATTTGGGGGAAAGTTAGTATTCACAAAGACCATGTTTTCTGTACGTGTAGTTAGGATTTTTATTTTTCCTTTAACAAGAATACACAGTGTAGGGCGGGTGGATGAGACACATCAGCTGTGCTGGTGGAGCTGTCTAGTAAGCAGTTTTCTGGAAACGGGCTTTTCTGGAAAGCAGTTCGGCAGTGTTTTTGAAGAACCTTAAAGCAGCCCGACTCTGACTGGGTGACTGCATTTCTGGGCACGCTGCCTGTAGGAGTCATGAATTGCCAACATTTATTCCTAAAGATGTTTTTTTGCGGTCATGTTGCTAACAGTGAAAAATTGAGAATGAACTCAGTATTGGGAATGTGGTTGGGTTCATATTATAGGATAAAGTGTTATGTGGCTGTTTCATGGCAGAATTTTACAGAGAAAATGCTTTTTACAATGTGGTTTAAAGAGGATTACAAAATCGTTTAGATATGCATGGCAGTGACCTCAACCATGGTGGGGAAAGGGCGTTTAAAAGACTGGTAAGAAATATGCCAAAATGTTATTCCAGATTTTCTCTGGGCAAGAATTTTAGGGGTGAGTGTGAGGCAAAGCCAGCATTCAGGAAGACGTAGAACACTGGGAGTAACACACATGTGAAGAAGGCACGCACGCCGGCATGCAAAGGGGGCTGAGCAAGGCCTGGCCGCACTGCTGTGGCTGGAGACAGTGCTCTGAAGCTAAAGCCAGGCTGGGATGTTTCTGCTGTGGCTGGAGACGGTGGTCTGAAGCAAAAGCCAGGCTGGGATGTTGCAGAGGCTCTTTTTGACACTTGGGGAGATCACCCTGACCTTGGACAGACAAGAGGGGCTACAAAGGGAAATAATAAACTAGAACATGGAGAAGATTCTATAATGTCATAAAGATTTGGTCCTGATTATCTGTCTTTGAGGTAATCATTTCTTTGTGTTTTCCCTCAGGTTCAGATTCAAAACAAGAAAGTGGACATCTCGAAGGTCTCTTCCAAATGTGGTTCCAAGGCTAACATCAAGCACAAGCCTGGTGAGCGGCCTGACTTTGGCTGAGGAGGGTTTTGTTCCCCACTTTAATCATTCCACAGTATTCAAAGATCTGCCTCCCAGCAGCCAGAACACAGTGTAGGAGCAGCAGTCTGCACAGAGCGAGGGTCGAGATGCATCTTAGTTGGAGGAAGAATAATTAGTAAAAGTTACCCGATGGGAGAGTCAGTGAAGTTCTGGCTGAGATGAGAGGAAAGGTGTACCAAGAGGAAGGTGTGGGGAGTGTCCATTTCCAAAACGTGCATTCATGAATACTCACCACCCACTTGATGTCAGGTACCAGGAGGACCCACTCAGACCAAGGTGCCACTGGTTGATTAAGGTTTTGGAATGTACCCAGTGAACACTTTAGAATGTATCCAGTGGCATGTCAGTTGGGAAGGATGGTGGGAGACAAGGCCTTCTGATGGGACAGCTACAGACCCCCTCTCCGTAGAGCAAGGCAGTAGCACCAGTGGGAGGAGGGGATGGGAGGCAAAGGAGGCAGGGAAAAGCTGCCCTTTCCACAGCCTTAAATAGGCATTCTGTGTGTGGTGTGGCGTGTGGACCGAACCTGAGGAGGGTGGTATTTAGGATTTATTTGCCTGTCAGATTCAGGCGCAGAAGGGGCTCCCTGGTGCTGAAGCATCTCCTGCCAGGCCCATGGACAGGATCTTCTATCTGTAGCCAAGTGGCGCTTTCTTCCAGCAACATAATCTCACAGAGGCCTCTGAGCAGAGACTGCACTCAGACCTTGGCTGTGACCTCAGTAGCCTTGTGTGTCCTGATCCCTGAATCTGTAACATATTTAAGAACAGAGAATTGGCACTGAACCATTGAGGACACTGACATCTCAGAGTGTCAGACACCATAATAAGGTCAAGGCAAAGAAATACCCACCCCTTTCAGTAAAGTGTTTCAATCTGTTTTTTAAATGTATTCTGTTTGAAAGATTAAAGCTGTTTGACCCTGAACTTTTGAGGTTTCTCCCCTTTTTGTTTTATTAACAGTCCATTCAGTGTTTGGATATCAGCTACGTATTTGTATATTGCATTACATTAGCTGAAGAGTCAGCAGTTCTAATCCATCAGCCAGTCTAAGGAGAAAAAGTGGGCAGTCTCTTATTGTGACGATTTAAGCCTCAGAAACCTGATGAGGGTCCCTGGGTCAGAATTGACTTGAGTGCCTTTTTGTTTTAAGCACCTGTACCTTATTTTCAGGGGAAATTGTCTATTATTTTCAGTAATTGGAAGCCTTTTCTGTAATACAGTAACATTATATACAGTAATTCCCATTGTCCCGGTTCACACCTTAGTGTCTGGTTGTACGGTTCTTCTCTGGGGATGTCAGCTTTCCACTCTTGTGAGATACCCACTGCCCTAGTAACGCTAAGTGACTTAAAAGTCTAATTTTTGGCTGAAGTCTGTGTTGGACACATGAACACAAGAGTGTGGTGAGGTTTGCAGTGTGAGCAGAGGACGGGAGAGATCACCAGGGAAGCCAAGCTTCCGGGCCTGGGACAGGATGCCGCTCAAGGAACCAGGACATCTGGGACTCTGTGCTCTGTTCCAGAGCTTGGAACCTCATATGTCTTTTTTTTTTTGTTCCTTGTGTAGAGGTCGCCTCCTTCTCCACGGAGCCAGCGGCTCAGGGGCTGGGCCCACCTTTGCTCAGCACCTTGTCTGCCCACAGGCCCAGGGCTACCCGTGTGCAGGCCCACGACCCCCAGCTGCATCGCCCTTTCCTCCCTCTGTCTACTGTGTGATTCTGTTAAGGGGCTCAGACAGGCTGTATTCACATCCTGCCCCTTCAGTCACTAGCTCCACCAGCAGCTGGGTGATTTGGGGAGTGTTTTTTTTCCAGCCTCATTTCAGCAGCTTTAAGACAAGGACTATGACAAGATTCATGAGCACCCCATTGCCTTCTGAGTTCCCCCCCAAGACATACTGTCATTGCACGGGGGTGAGGGGCAGGCCCATTGGGGGCTCATTCTTGGGTGGGTTTACCTGAGCCTGGTTGGCTGCTGTGTGCTGGGAATCAGACAGGCCATGGAAGTGGGGTGCTGGTAACAGCCTTCCCTCTGCTGAACAGAAAGAGACTCGACTCTGAGGGAAGGTAGCCCTGTCATACCATCCGTGCTCCCGTGCCACCTCCTTGCTCCTCAGGCGCGGACCAGGGTTTCCTGTGTCTGGGTTGGGTGCACAGTCGGTGTCTGGCCAAGCTCAGATTCCTGTCCAAGTGCCTGGCTCTCCCCGCAGCTGTGTTTCTCTGTCACTTTCTGTGACCAGTTGATTCTTTTCTGATTCCAGGTGGAGGAGATGTCAAGATTGAGAGTCAGAAGTTGAACTTCAAGGAGAAGGCTCAGGCCAAGGTGGGATCGCTCGATAATGTGGGCCACCTGCCTGCGGGAGGTGCTGTGAAGGTAGTGATTGTGTCCCGGGTGGGGCTCGGGGTGGGGGACTCAGATGGCAGGGTGGGATTTGTACAGCCAGGGCTGGGGTCCCAGCAGGTGGGCACCTGTCACCGTCCCTCAGTCTCTTCAGAAGTTATGTCCTCACCTGCCATTGCTGTGTTCCCATCATCCATCCTCAGTCCTGAATGAGGCAGGAGAGGTGACACGGCCCCTGCCTGGCCACATTGTGTCCATCCAGCTGGAGCCAGGCTGCCCCGTGCCCCAAGAGCCATGGCCTGCCTGCATGGAAACCCTGAGCCAGTCTCAGCCCTTTAGGTGGGACTGTGTTGGGGTCAGCGATCACCCCAAAGCCAGGTCTACACTGAACAATTTTCCCAGCTGCCTCGTGAAGGACAGGAATGTGGTGGCTTGCTCCATGTCAGGCTCCATTCCCAGCCTGGGGCAAATGACACATCTTTGAATGCCAGGGGCAGCAGGCCTGGCATCCACCTGACTGCAGGGCCTGCCCGTAACCACCCAGCCCAGCGCTCTGGGAGAGGGTGGCAGGGCTCCCTCTCCTCCCTCCTCCCTCACTCCCTCCACAGTTCTGTGAGACCCTCTGTGTGCCAAGACACTGTCTGTCCTTTGTTCCACGGCAGTGGTGGACACGCCTCAGGCAGTGTCCAGCAGGCTTCTGACCAGGGCAACGGGGAGGGTGTGGGGCAGCTGCATCCCTCATCTGTCTTATCACCCAGCCTCATGGGACCTTGCCAGTCCTGTTGTCCTGTCCCCGGCAGCATGCCCGTCCTCCCTGCCACCTCCATTGGGCATCGGGGGCACTTGGGGTGACGAGTCTCTGTCTCAGCAAAGTTAACTCTGGTTTAGTCACTGGTCCATGACCAACAGCAAGTAATTGCAGTCCAGGACTCAAGCCCCAAATCTGATATTTTTTCTTTTTGCTGTTATTTTTATAATTCTTTTTCTAATACAACATATTCTTGATGCTGATTAACCCCATTGCAAAGCTCCCATTTTCTTCTTTTCAACTGAAGACTGACCCCTAAGGGGATCAGACATCCTGGAGCCCAGGTCTTAGGCACAGTGATTGCACAGCCCCCACCATCAGCTCTTTGGTCTGCATTTCATTGTTCACACCAAGTGTTCACTGTTCCCTGATCTCTTTGTCCTCGTTTGCAGCCTCCAGCACCCGGCTGTCACTCTGGGTCCTAGATCTTTGGTGCTTCCTGGGCTTCATTGTATCCAACCCCGTAGCCACCCTCTTGTTCCCTCCCAGTGTCAGTCCCTGAGGTGGCCTCAGTGTCTGGGCTGTGAAGCCATAGCTGACCAGGCAGAAGCCCAGACATTCCCTGAAACCACCGGGAGCGCTCAGTGTGCTCTGGGATTCTCTCAGTCAAGGAAGGCAAGCGGTCCCCACTGGGAGCTGATGCCAGGTTTCTGGGGTTCCCCCTATTCCCCAGCCAAATTCAGCCTCCCCGTTGGAGTTTGTCCTTCAGATTTGCTGCTGAATACCTGTTCTCATAGCTACTCTCTTTGGCTCTCAGCCTTTGGAGAGGTCCACACCTTTCACCTCAAAGGCTCCACAAAACCATGTATTTCACAGAGGACACTCAGAAGGTGGGCTCCCTGTCAGGGCTGCCCGGCTGAGACTAGAGCTGCCCTGGCCTGCCAGAGCTCACCGGTCAGCCGAAAGCCCCCTTGTGGAGATGCTCCTGAGTCCGGTGGGGGGAGTAGGGTGGCAGGGTGGGGGCTCCATGTAAATCCACTGTCACTCCATCCCATCCCCTCCCCACTGACCCTGCACTGTCTCCCCCACTGTTTCATTGTAGACTGAGGGCGGTAGCAGCGAGGCCCTTCCGTGTCCGGGCCCCCCTGCTGGGGAGGAGCCAGCCATCCCTGAGGCAGCGCCTGAAGCTGGCACCCCCTCTTTGGCCAGTGGCTCTAGTGGCCACACCACCCTTTCAGGGGGTGGTGACCAAAGGGAGGCCCAGACCTTGGACAGCCAGATCCAGGAGACAAGTAAGTGGCTGGGCTCAGCCTGAGGGCCAGCCAGAGGCCCTGCCACTGGCCGCCAATTGAAACTCCTTTGTTGACTAACTAGAGTGTGGCCTAAATTTTAACGAAGCAACCTTTTATTTTCCAGGCATCTAATGATGACATTCTGGTCTCGTCTTCCATCCCCTGTGTCCCCCTCTTGTCTCTCCGTTGCCCTCCCCTCCCCCTCCTCCCGTGTCACTGCAGATTGAGACCTACAGGCTGACGTTCCGGGCAAACGCCAGGGCCCGCACCGACCATGGGGCTGACATTGTCTCCCGGCCCCCTCACTTCCCCAGCGGCCCCATCGTGGGCACCCGGGCCCCTGGCTCTCTCTCCCAGGCTGCCCATTAGACACCTCACCTGACTGTGGGGGTGCTAGGCAGCAGCAACCCCCCCACACCGCTCACTCCTCCTTCATTGCCTCCCTGGCCCCTCCCTGCTTCACTCCCTTTGTTCCCTGCACTGTACCATTCACTGCTCCAGAGGAGGCTGGGGGCGGCAGAGGGGGACCCCAAATACAACCTTCTCTTTGATTTTTTGGATGGAATTTTCCTTAGTCCACCTGGAGGAGGAGTGGAAGTGGGTTCATGCAGAGAGCTCCCCAACCAGCCCCCCTATAGTCCACAAGCGCTGCCGCTCCATTAGCCCCACAGGGACACTCACACCGGAGTGCCGGCCCCCTTCCCAGGTTAGTTAGGGATCAGCGCTGCCTGCCCTGCTGCTTCCTTCCTTACCTGCCCAGCTGCTATCAGAGGTTTCTTTTACTCATTTTATCTCTTATTTGTTTCTAATAACCTAAAAATTGGTGAAGTAGTTTTGCAGATTGAGGCCATGTCTAAATGAAAGTCCTCAGTAGGTGTTGAAGGAAAGAGGGAAGAGATACGGGGAAGCCTCCCCCAGGAGGTTGTGAGGCTTGAGGGGCTGTGGCTGTCCAGCCTGTGGTCAGCCCTGCTGAGGAGGCGAGGGCTGCAGACAGCTGAGTGGGGAAGGGCAGGGGCCTGTGAACAGGTGGGGAGCTAGAGGGGCTGGTCGGAGTGTGGACTGGTTGTACTGACATTGTGTGTACGCTGCTTCTCTTCTAACCAAGAGGCTGGTTTTGGCATCTCTGTCTCATTCCCTGGGATCTGGTGGGTGATACAAGGCCAGGGCTTGGGTTAACAGGGGAGGGCCAAGGACATTCGGATCCTCCAGGCCCGCCCCCACAGGCCTCGGACCCTCAGGCCGTCCCTGAAAGAACCAAGGGTATTGTGAATGCATGTGGGTAGTGGGGAATCCAATCTGGATTTAAGTTCTAGGCATGAGATGGATGCTAGCCTGCAGAGGGGTGACTTAGCTGGGCCTGGTCTTCGGGGCTTCAGTGATGGGAAATCCCGGGGATTGTATTGACATAAAGATTCTTATTGCACTTGTATTTTTTGTATTAAAGTTTGCATGGTTTCTAATAAAGGATTAAAACCTAACAGTTTGTAGTGAAATGGCCTGGGAGTATCCATGGCTTCTCTGGAAGAGCATTTCCTGCAGTGCAGACTTGCCTCTGGGGGGGCCCCACTCCCACCCCAGCCTTGATCCCCTCTCCTGGCATCCCTTGGGGTTGGAGAAGGTTGAGGTCTTGGCATAGGTTCGGATTTATCGCTGTGTGTGATATTCCTGGGCCTGGTATTTCTTACAGTTATCCTTGGGGAGTTTTGATTATATCCACAGCTTCTGAAGCACATACCATTAAGTGCGGGTGGTGGTGCATTGTGGAAAGGGCTCAGAGGCCTAGAAAAACTTTCCTCCCCAGGACTGTACCTAGGATGCAAGAACACTAGGGCCTTGACAGCAGGAGGAAGCGGCTGGCAGGGAGGCAAGTGTCAGGCGACAAACAGGGGCAGCAGTGCCAACTGGTCTGGGTCCCAGAGGATGCTGATTGGACAGTAGGGTCCTTTCCTTTGTTTAGTCAAGGCTAGAGTGGCCCAAGCTCCTCTGAAAGGTCTAGAACCTGAGAAGGAATCCTGACAGGGCTGGGGGGCCCTGCAGCCCCTGTGCTGTGTACCAGACTGTAGCCTTTTGGGCTGGATGTTTCTGTACCTCCCAATTTGCTTGTAAGTCAGCCATTACCCTCATCAACCTGTGATCCTATTGTAAACATTTAAAACTAAATAAAGCTGCGTGATGTCCCTCCCGGCAGGCCCTGTGTGTCTTCCTTCCTCCATGTCCCCACCTCCAGCACCTGGGACGCTCCAGACCAGTCCTCTCGCAGAGGACCTATTGTGCACCTCAACCCCCCTCAGCGTTGAGTCCATGGGTGGACACGGAACCAGCTCTAATTGTGGCAGAAGCCACTGGGCAGACCCTTGAAGGTTATGGTCCAAAGGACCTTTGTTGCCTGTGGCAGACATCCCACAAACTGACCAGTGAGAAAATACATGATGACCACTCAACTCTCCAGGACAGTGACAGCTTGGACTGGCCACACATGGGGAGGGCACCACCCACAAAGGTCAGTCCAGGGGGCAGGTGACCTAACAGACTGGAGGGAGAAGGGAGCAGTAGTGTTAAAGCCCCAGGGCTGGGGAGTTATGGTGGCCTAGTGGCAAGGAGCTGCAACTACAATCCCAGAGGCACACGGTTCGAATCCACCAAATGCTCTGCCGGGGAAGGAGGGACAATCTCCTGTACCAGTCAGATCTGATTTGACGGTACACGCACACACACACAAAAGCCCCAGGGCTGGTACAGGAGCTCGGGCTCAGCAGGGTGGTCCCTAAGCCCTGTCTTCCCGAGACCCTGGGTCCATCCCCCACAGTAAGAATCTGCCTTGTCCCGTCTGTACCTTCACTTTTCCTGTTTGGGAATGGGGGC
The DNA here is from genome assembly GCF_000299155.1 of Elephantulus edwardii. NCBI lineage: Eukaryota > Metazoa > Chordata > Mammalia > Macroscelidea > Macroscelididae > Elephantulus > Elephantulus edwardii. The sequence continues at coordinate 2,933,357 of NW_006399871.1, forward strand.
CCACAGCCTGCCGTGCTGAGGCCCTGAGAGAGGACCCCAGAGAGAGCAATGCTCACAAGGGATAAATAGAACTTTATTTTAAATAAACATATGCACTCTGTACACAACCCCAGTGAAGTGGGGTTCAGTCATCAGCTGTCTTTCGCACGTCAAAGCTGCCACAGGGTCCCCGCAGCAGTTCTGCCAGGAGGGCCAGCAGCTGCCCGTGCTCCTGCTGCACCCCAAGGGGCAGCGCAGCCAGCTCGCTGCGCAGGCTCCGCTCCACCATGCGGCCCAGGGCCCGGCGCAGCTCCCGCAGCAGCCGCACAGTGCGTGAGTCGCCCTCCAGCCTCAGCAGGTCACTGTCACTCAGTGAGATGGTGGCCCGGCGACCGTCATCTGGGAGAAGGGACAGATAAGAAGGCAGTGAGGCCTGGGCCAAGAAGGCAGAAGGGCTCCAGAAACAGGGTGGGGTCTCCAAGTACCCACCACGGATGTGGACGTCCCCATCTGTCAGCAGCAAAACAGCGAGAGGGTGGACCTGGGAGGAGTCCCGGACGAAGACACTGCCATTGGACTTGACTGCCATGAAATATGTCAGCCACCGGCTCCGTAACCGTGTGGCCTCCCTAGAGAACAGAGGGCCCAGTGAACAGAGGCCGCCTTCTGGGCCCTTCCCAGCTGCCCGGCCCAGCCCTTCCCCAACCTGTTAATGGTCGACTTGTGCAGCAGGATATTGCCAGATTTGGTCCTGTAGGTGACACTGTTGGGCTTGAACTTCCCCTGCCGAGTCACCTTGCCTTGCCTCACCTGCAAAGGTTGAGGAAAAGGTGGCTGGGGTGGGACTGGGATGGGGGTGAGGCTTAATAAGGCTGTCCAGCTCCCTGCCCCAGGAGAGCACCTGGATGAGGTTGGGGTACAACCCAGCCATCAGCACGCCCTTCACCAGCTCCTCCTCCTCACTGTACTCATTGCACTGGGCAGAGGCCAGGGTGCAGTCAGACGGCTTCCCCACCAGGAAAGCTTCGTAAATGTTTTCCGAGAACTGTTTGATGAGGCCTGAAGAGGCAAATTGTGGGGTGAACTAGAGGGCCCTGAGCACGAGCCAGCAGGAGTGGGGTGGGCAGGGAGTTAGTGACCAGGCTCTGGCCCAGCTGACCGTGGATGAAGCGCAGGCTGGGCGCGTAGAGCAGGTTCTCCTCCAGGTAGTTCTCCCGGGAGCTGCGGTCCTGCCAGCGCAGCACTTCCTCCCAGCCAGCCACAGCCCGCACAAAGGCCAGGTGGTCACTGCCACTGTCGTGACTCAACAGTGCCTTCACCTGGGAGGGCAGGAGAGGGGCCAGGGTCACAAGAAGGAATCAAGGTAGCCCCAGGACAGCAGGCAATGAGGGCAGGTAGAGAGGCCTGAGCCGGGGCAGGGTCTGACCTTGTCCACTTCCGCCCGGTTCTGCAGACTGCTGCTGAAAGGGTCCCGGGTGAGGCAGGAAACGACCACCAGCAGCGGGTGCAGGCAGCGGAAGATGGCAGCCAGCACTATGGCTTTAGCCAGCCGCGGGTCCGTGGAGATGTGAGCCAAGCGCTGCCCCAGGGTGGTCAGGTACTCTCGATGGTCCAGCACCCCTGCAACAGCTCAGCCATGAGCCTTCACCCCCGGCCACTCTGCTGCCCAGCCCAGCCCAGCCCAGCCCAGCCAAACCCTAACTCACCGATCTCCTGTAGCAAGATCACAGCTTCATCCACCGCCTTGATGTCCGGGCTGTCCACAGCCTTGGAGAGGAACTCCACTGCCTACGAGGAAAAGCCAGAGCTGGCTGTGAGCCTCCACCCACCAGCCTGCCAGCCTGTTGCAAGCCAGCCTGTGCCCAGCCCTCCCCGAGCGAGCCGCACCGTCTTCTCGGGCATGTGGATCTTGGCTTGCAGCACCAGGTTCTCCAAGGGTGTGCGCAGGATCTCCGGGACCTGGAAAGGTGCCATCTTCTCCAGGCGACTGCGTGGGAACAGGTGGTAGGCGAAGCCTGACTGGCAGCGGCCTGCCCGGCCTCGGCGCTGGATCACATTTGCTCGGGACACCCACACGGTTTCCAGACAGGACACCTGGGGAGGGGCAGGTTGGCAGCACCGTCACCACAGGCCTTCACCTCACTCAACCCGTCTCCGGTCTCACCCAGACCAGGGCACCCCACCAGTGTGGCCTGCAGACACACACAGCAAGCCCCCGGCCGATCAGAGCTGGGCCCTCCCCAGGACTTAGTATTGTTCCCCTGGGGCTGGCTATGCCTGGCTGGGGCCCCACGTGTGGCCCCACCTTGGTCTTCAGGTCGTAGCGTTCCTCCTTGTGCAGACCACTGTCCACTACGTGCACAATGTCATTAATCGTGATGGAGGTCTCAGCAATGTTGGTGGCCAAGACAATCTTGCGCACCCCAAGTGGAGGCTGCTGGAATATGGCCTTCTGGTCCATCATGGGGATGTTGGAGTGCACTGGGGGCAGCAAGATAGTGGTTAGAGCCCTGCTCCATCCAACGTGCTCACTGAGGACTGTGAGGCACAAGTCTGCAAACCATTTCGATGAAGCAGACCCAAAAAGTGGCACAGCTACAGCAGAAACCCAAACCCCAAACGTCCTAGTTAGGCTCTTGGTCCCTGAGGCACGGGGAGCCTCGTATCTGGGGTCTGTCTCCATGACGGGCTCACCTGGCAGGATGAGGTACTTGCTCTCGTGCATGGCCAGAGCCTCCTGCAGCCGCTGCTGCACTCCCTTGATCTCCTGCCAGCCTGGCAGGAAGCACAGGATTCCACCTGGAAAGGGGCCTCATGTGTGAGCCAGCTGCTCCTGGCAGACGAGTGGGGCGGGTGCAGAGGGCACACAGCGAGGCACTCACCTGGTTCCCCACGGGCATCGATGTGCAAAACCAGGTCGGTTACAAGGTCCAAATCGAGGGCACATTCATCCTCAGACTAAGGGATTGCGGGGAGTGGGGGTTAGAAGGGTCACAGTCACCGCCCCAGGGCAAGGAAGCAGGCGCTAGGTGGCACTGCCAGATGTCACCACCAACCCCCACAGTCACAGTGCCATGCAGGTATGACCAATCCCCAAGGGGACCACGGCCAGGGCAGGGTTAGTACTTGCCCTTGGCACCAGGTAACAGGCATAGGTGGAGCAGATGCAGAGGAGAGGGGGCAGGTGGGCAGGGTGACCCCTCACCTCGTGGTGTCGGTGCCGGTGTGGGTACTGGTGCTTGCCCAGCTTGGCCAGGATGTCTTCTAAGTAGTGCTCCTTGACCGGGTACATGAAGCCTGGCACCTTGATGACGGGGCAGCCACCAAAGTATCGGGAAAAGCGCTCATTGTCGCCCGTGGCACTCATGAGCACCAGCCGCAGGGCCGGGTTTAGTCGCTGGAGGCCTTTGAGCAGGATGAGCAGGAAGTCTGTGTTCACGTCCCGCTCGTGCACCTCGTCCACGATGACGTGGCTCACCCCCTCCAGGCTGGGGTTGCTCTGCAGCTTCCGAAGCAGGATGCCCACTGTGCAGAAGAGCAGAGCCCCGCCCCGGGCTGGGGGCTTGCTTTCCAGCCGCACCTGGAAGCCCACATTCCGGCGCAGAGAAGGGCCCAGTTCGTGGCTGACCCGCTGTGCCACAGACACAGCGGAGATGCGGCGTGGCTGGGTGATGATGACGTTGCAGCGGGCACCTCGGCCCTCAGTCACATAGCGTTCCAGCAGCAGCTGGGGGATGCGCGTGGTCTTCCCACAGCCCGTGTCCCCAGAGATGACCACCACTGGGTGCTGCTCAATGGCATTGAGGATGGTGTCCCTATGTGGGTCCACAGGGAGCTGCGGGGCCTCCTGCCAGACCGGCCCCCGCCGCCGCCACAGCTCCAACAGGCTCTGGCTTAGCCGGACCTCCTCTGCTTCCAACAGGGGCGTGAAGGGCTTGCCTGTGATTGGGTCACTCAGAGGCCCAGAGTCCTTGCCCAAGGGCAAGATATCATCGCATTGTAGTCGGGGGTCCGGGGAGATCCATGAACTATCCACAGGGTACTGGGGGCAAACAAGGAAGCAAAATGGTGAAAGAAAGAAGCGCCTTCCTCATGTGCTCATGACCAGCCCCCACAGGATCCACATGGCTCAGGCATTGTACCCCAACCTGGAGGGTAGGGAGTTCCGTCCCGGGAGCCTGTGAGGAGGCTGCACTAAGTGTGCACCAGGTTCCATCCTCCGTGAGGACAAAAGAGACGCCCCTCTCCTGCCTAGATGGAGGCAGAGGGGCCGGGGACAGGGCTGCAGGAGGGGCCCTCTCTCTTACATGGTTCAGGAAGGTCTCGATCTTGCGGAGAATGGGCTCAGGCACCTGGATGGTGCATGGCCGGCGCTGAGTCTCACCCAGCTCACGCAAGGAGGCCAGGTTGTACATGGCGTGGGTAAGCGGCTCGTTGTTCCTGTCCACCAGGCCCAGGCTCTGCAGAGGGGACATGTACAGCTCAGTTGCTCCAAGAAGAGATGCTACGCACAACCACCTCTGTTCTAAGAGATTTCCGTTTTCAACAGATGTGAGAAAGGCCAAGAAAATGTCAATCTCTAAACAAAAAGAAAAGCTAGACCTGAATGCTGGTGTCAAGAGCCCTGAGCTAAACCTAAAGCAGCTGAAGCCCCAACAACAGGCCTCTCTGACCACCACACACTGCCAGTGGGCGCCCCAATGGCCTACAACGCTCTGCTCTGTCTCTGCCCACCCCATTCTCTCAAGTCCACCTGCTGCCACTATTCCTGGCGTACTACCCATGGCTGTACCATATTCAGACAGACATGAGGTTTGCTGAAAATGTGTATGCAACTCACTAACCCCCCTACATGGGCAGGGCCCACCAGAGAGAACCGCCGGTGCTCCCATGCCTCACTCGTATCTCCTGAGTCTCTGTATTCTCATCTGTAATGTCAGGACTCCAATCCCCCCTCCAAAGCCCAGCTCAAACACTACTCAGAGCAGTCGCCCCACATCCCTGTCCCGTCTTCTGGGACTCCTGGCAAAGCATCTGTAAGGACCTCGAGGACAAGGCTCTGCTCCCTGACCAGAGAGGAGCCACCCTGTTCCCAGATCCGGGTGGACTTTACTCTCCAGCTCCTGGCCTTCCAGCTTCTTCCAGAACGAATGCCAATTGAAAGCTTGCTGCTTCCTGACATGAGCCTCTACCACACTGCGCTGCTTATCATCAAGCCAGAATTAAGACTCCAGTTCTATCAGTGGGAGTCCTCATTCCGCTCCCTGGAGCCATAGATAACATATCTGTTCCCTCTTCTCTGTCAACTGTCCCTCACTTCCTCTCCTCCACATTCTCCTTACCATCAACTGCATCTAAAATGGGGTTTGCAGAGCCAAACATACTGCCTAACATCTCTGACCATACAGAGTAAAGCAGGGTCTGTGTGGCTTCTCAGTTTGCAAATTAAACTACTGATGTTTGGCATGGCGCTAAGCTGCACAGCTGTGTTCTCAGCTGACCTCCTGCACAGAACTGCCAGCTGTTTAGCTGAAGTGCCTTCATCTTGATGTTGATGGTTTCCCCAATCTTCCTCCCATTTAATGAAGCTGTATTCATTTTGGCCACAAAGCCCAGGTTATCTAGGTTATCCAAATCTTTCTGAACAACAGACACAGTCCTCCTCCCAGCATTAAAGCATTCAGAAAAAGTCTCCTCCAGCTTTCTGGCCAAAAGCAAGACTCTGGGGAAATCCTAGAAACAGCAGCCACACAGCCAGATGCCTCTGTGCCTATGCTGAAAGGTTGGGTGGTTAAGTTTAATCTTTTGGAAAAGTGGCCTAGAGCCAGGAAAAGCTCCAGGACATCTCCCTGCATGACACTGGCACCTCCCAGGCTCACCTTCAGCTTCTTGCAGGCCAAGGCTGCTGCCTTATTCTCAGCCTCTGCTTTGCGGCGTCCTTTGGCGACAAAGGTCATGGGACAGGGCCAGAGCAGGGTGAGGGTAGAAAGCTTGGTCTTGGTGCCTACAGTATGGAACTGCATGAGGTTCTATATGGGAATCAGGAGAGATGGTTACAAAAAGGCAGGGAATGCAAACTCCAGTTCTAACATTCCCAGGATGCTGATAACCCAGAGATGAAATTCATTCCCACCTCAGCATCTACCTTTTACCCAGAAGCAGGGCCCCCTGGTCTAGGACCCCCTAGTCTGTGGCTCATTTCTGTGCTATAGTCATTTTCACAGCAGAAGCCACTGGCTGTGCATGTCCCTCACTACCTGCCCTCCAAGCCCACTGACCTCAGTACCTGAAGGCACCAAGCGTGGTGGGAATTATTAGCGTGAACCACTGAGTAGGCATGTTCTGAGGAGGCAGGAAGGCCTCACACACACCCAGACAATGGCTCACCTTAACCAAGGTCCCCCGGGGGGGCAGGCAGCACAGATGAAATTCAGGTCTCAACATCTCCACCCCTTCCATGCCCTGCTGCCCCTGAGCAGTGATGGGACTTCCACTCCCACAGCCCAACGCCTGTGCACTGTCCCTGCTGTGTCACCCTGTGGGGGTCCTGAGCTCCCCTAGCAGGTCACAAGAGTAGGCCAGGATACAGGCACCTATAGATACCTCCCCCTCCACTCCTGTCTGTAGGGAAAAGCAGATGAATCAAGGTGACTTCTTCATTCCCATCCCTCCAGGAGGCCCAGCTCACCTTAGCAGTGGAGGACGAGGTTGCAATCTGAATCACCTTGGCCAGAAGGTTCTTGGGAAGTGGGAACTGGGTCAGAGCCCTAATGGCACTGTCGTCATCTGTCATCTCAAAGGAGCCCCCTCTGGGAGAACCAAAAGCACAGGTGAAAGGTTCTCCCTTGCCTGGGCCAATCCCCTGCAGGCTCTGAGACACAGGCTAGGACGCTACGTGGCCATGCGAGGCGGGCAGGAGCGTGTAAAGAATGGACACCAGGTAGCTGGTGGCCCTCTCACAGCATGGCCAGTGGCGCCTCAGCTCCCTCACAGGATCTGTGGGAATCTGTAGGATCTGAGGAGCTGGAGGGTCAACCCTTGTTGCCGTTTTACAAATGCCCAGCCCCCAGGAATGGGCAAACACACCATGAGCAATCAAACACGTAGGCCCCACCTCACAGAAGTCCTCCAGGGTGCACCCTACCCCACAGAGATGTAGCCAGCTTCCCTGACACCTCCCAACCTGCTGCTGTACCTCGAGTCCCTGAGTGGGGTGTGGGAGTCCTGCTGGGTCATGGACAGGAAGTCAGTAACATCTATGGTCCCTTCTTCTAGCTCTTCCTCCTCATCCTCCTCTTCCTCTCGGCCCAAGGAGCGAGAGAGACCCCCAGGGCCCCCCGGCCGGATGCTCTCAGGATTCAGCTGCCGCCAGGAAGTGGGGGGCATGGTGGGCTCCGGCCGCCACCAGCTGTCAGCCGGTGAGCCGAAGCGATCAGCTAGTACTCGGTATTTGGCTGCATCAAACAGCTCGTTCCGGGGACCCAGCAGACCCCAGCCCTGGGGGGTAAAAAGGGGCACTGTGAGGGTCCATCCATCCCAACCCGCAGTGTCCCTGAACTGTGCCTGTCTCCACACCAAGACCCCTGGGTGGCAGCGATGATTCATCTGTTACAAGCTTTGGTTCCTAGTCTACAAGCAGATAGACGGCAGATGACAAAGTAAATGCTCTACAGAAAAACAACACAAAAATCCTCCCAGGAAGGGCAGGAGCAGACACACTGACACTGTGACCTAACAACGTGGTGGACAAGACAGAAAGGTGCAGCCACACCACAAACTGACCTTCAACACAAAGGCCAACATTCTACAGAAATAATGGGAGGGGGAGAATCTACGTCATTTATAACAAACAAAAAGAGAAAAAAATGTAGAACACAGCTCCCCTCATTCCTAGAGATAATGTCCATTAAAATTAAAACATTTTCTAGTCACTCCCATCTTTCAGCCAAACAACAGGCAGGTCGAATAACACGGAGGCACTCTCCAAAGAATCAACCATGGAAGATTTCAAGGGTAGCATCTGGCTAGATATAAAGCTCAGAAGTCAAGAAGGGGTAGCACAGAGGATTAGTGGAAACATAGGGAGGCAGTGGGGAAAGTGATTATATTGTAAACAGTATGAACTAATTAATGTCCTCAAACAAAATATATATAAATGGCTGAATAAAAACCAGTTTACTCTGCAAACTTTCACTCAAATCACAATGAAAGAAGGAAAACAGAACCAGCACCCTTTTCTGAGTCTTTAGTTTATGCAAAGCAAAATGCCGGTCTCTGCAAGTTGGGCACTGCCAGGAAAGTCAAGGCCAGGTCCCTGCCCTTGAAAAGCTTATTATCTAGTGAAACTGTGGAGCAGAAATGCAGACAAGCAGCTTCTGAGGAACGATGTACCCAAGAAACTAAAACGAGGATAAGGAAAGCTCAGCTTCAGGAAGAATCTCCAGACGGTGAGGAGGATTTTGATGTGGGGAAAGCAGAGAACGGTGGAACCCACTGAGGGGCAGCAAGAAGAGTGCAGCACGCATCTAACAGGAGGCCTGTGTGGTGGACAATACACACCAGAGCCCAGAACATCAGGTAGGCCTCATTCAGCCCAACTCAGGACAGAGTGATCGGTGAGCACGCTTTTCCCCTCAGGTGTCTGAAATAGTAAATGTTATTTAAAATACTTTTCCCAAAACTCTCACTCACAACACAAGGAGCTCTAGTCATTTGGTGTGTTCCGTGTTAGGCTGCAAAGCAAAAGGTCAGCAGTTCGAACCCATTAGTCACCCAGAGGAGGAAGATGAACAATTGTCTTCCCTCAAGAACTTAATGGAAACCCGATGGAGGTTGGGGAGTGAGAAGTGGCCCAGTAAGAATGGGTGGACATTCAAAACCCACACCAAAAAACCCTATCACCTAGGATAAACTTAAAAAGTACAAAGACTGGTATTTTATTTTATAAAACCCTAGCAAATAACCAAAATTCTGGGAGAGACTCTAAGACGTTTTACGTCTGTGACCAAAGCCCTCCTCAATTTACTCCTACACGTAATATCATGCCCACCAACATCTGGACAGGATATAGGGCCTCTGACACCTTGATTCTCAAGTCCCTGGGGGAGATAAACTGGGAACAGGGAGATTCTGCGCAGAGTTGGGATGGCAGATGCCCGCTGTGCTCGTCCCCAGCGTTCGTCCAGCTGACCACACAGAAGCCTCTCAGAGGCTGCCCTGCCTGCCATCTGCTGCCCAGCTTCCTCACGGGTGCTTCACTCTTGAAGAGATGTATGTGATGATACAGAAAAGAAACCAAAGTGACCCTCCTACTCGGGCTGCCACAGCAGGAGAGCATGTTTCCCCGCCCCCCTGTCACACAGGCCCTACCTGGCCTGGCGTCTCTGCCTGCTCTCACCCCTTCACCACTCTGACTGTTCCTGAGGGCAAAGTGGGTCACGCCACTGCATCAATCAATCAATCAATCACCCCTTGGCTGAAATTAAAAATCCTACCTGGGACTTTCACAGCTTTGGGGACCTGCCCCATTGCCCTCCTCCCTATCCACCCACTCTTGGCTACTCAGCACCAGGGCTCACAGTCCAAGCAGTTCCTCAGCCAGCCGGGCTCACACCTCTCTGCCTGGGTCTGAAGTCCCAGCTCCACCGCCACTCTGAGAAGAGCACTAACAGTCACCTTTGTGCTGCCATCATGTCACACCAGCATGAAGGAGGAGACGCATGCAGAGAAGACACATGGCGAGACCACAAGACTCAGTGACCGGCTCCTCTAGGAATCTCGGAGGACAGGGGAGAGTCAACCGCGGGCGCAGACACCATGGGCACAGACAGCGAAGGCGCAGAGACCCACCGCAGGTGCAGACACTGGGGACATGAAAGGCTATGAACAGAGAATGGGAGGGAGGAGTGTGATAAAGAATAGGTTCAGGAAGAATGGGTTTAGCTTGCCTTCAAATAGCCAGGCAGAGCAGTTTCCAAACTCGACACCTCTGGGCAGGCTACCTGCATGCTATGGGAGGTGGCTGGGTACATCGCTGGACACCCAGCAGCAACCCTTGCTTCTCTCCCTTACATGCCCCAACTGTGACACTCAAAAAGGTCTCCACGTACTGTCAAATACTGGCTGGGGTGGGGCAACAAGGACAAAATCAACCCATGTTGAGAACCACCAAGGCAGAGCTAATATATAGGAAATGGGTTTTTGAGACATTCAATAAGGAGGCAGCACTGAACCAAGAGGAGCTAAGACTTCCTCAGGAACAGGTAAGAAAGAACAGTTGTTGATCAAGGTGGTGGTGGTTGCTGTTATGTGTTGATGAAGGTATGAGAAGAAAAGGAGTAGAGAGCGACCCAGAGAAAAGAGAGAAGCTGCTGTAATCCAGGGGCCAAGAAGAGACATCGATCTGTATCGAAACCACACCACCTCAGGCAGAAGCCCCCAGAAGGCTGCAGTCACGCAGCACTCACCTCACAGGCATGGTAGGTGCCAGGAACTGTGAAAACAAAAGCGTGACCAGAAGCCAGAGAGACAAGAGGCAGCAAAGTCACCAGAATAAACACTAACCACCAGCACAGAGCTGTCTGCAGTAGAAGCAGGATGGAGGGAAGGGATCAGAACACTGAAGCATTTCTGAGGCCACAGAAAAGAATCAGAGAAGAAAATTCTGAAAATTAAATAGTTTGTTGAGAAGAAACAGGGAAAGAGAAGAGAGAGAAAAAAAGAGAGATGGGTTACACGGTGGCTCAGGAAAGGGACAGAGAGATTCTTCCCCCTCAGACACAGGACGGAGGGAGGCCAGGAGACCACGAGCGAGGAGCTGAGGGAGTACACGTGCCCTGGCTTGTCTCTGTTAGAGCAGGGAAAACGAACTGAGAAGAGTCACAGCTGGCAGAGCCAATGTGAAGTCCATCAGGACGGACTGAAAAGGTGCTGGGCAAAGATCAAGAAATGCTCCAGGAGGCAATCAAAACTCTGAAAGTGGCCCATGCCCAACCGGTGGGAAGTAAGAGAATCGAGTTTCCATCCCAAATAATAAAGACCTATGTGGCTACAAAAGGAGCTCAGTAGTGCAGTAGGTTACCTTGCACTGCTAACCAAAAGGTCAGTGGTTCAAATCCACCAGCTGCTATGAGAAGGGATCGACTCAGCCACAGTGGGATTTGGCTAAAGAGGAAAAACTCCACACAAAATAATGGAGAAAGAAACACTGAAACTAACAAATATAAGCACTGTGCAGTATCTTCACTGCCTACAGTGACCTTCCAGCAGGTTTCTGAGGCCACAAATCGTACAGAAAGGACTGCCTCACCTTTCTCCCACAGAGCTGGTGGATTCAAACCACTGACCTTTACATTACCAGCAAAACTTGCTAACACACTGTGATAACAAACCACTACACAAGGAGTGTACTTCATAGAGGTTTACTTTCTGCAACTGCAGAAAGATAATTACAGTGGGCAGGGGTGGAATCTTTCCCTCACTGCTTGAACAGCAAAAGAAGAACCACATGAGGGAAGGGCTCAGCACAGTGGCTGAAGTGCCTATCAACTTCCACCAAGCTGGACCTGGCATCAGAGAGTCGTGGGAGAAGGGGCAAACCGTTCCCCAGGTGACAGTCTACAGGCTTCAGGGGAGAGTCACCTTGAAAAGCTGGCAGGCTGCGGCGGCCGCCTGTCGCTCAGCGTCAATCTTCTTGCTGCCATAACCTTCCACCTCCACGCTCTTGGGCCACTTTATGTGCAGGGTAACTTTCTGGGAAAGAAAAGAGAAGAGTGAAGACCCTTGCTGACCACGTGGAGACAATGGCAAAGCTGTGGTTCTCATGGCTGCTGTGCGCTAGGCTCAGAGGTCACCCCTTACAAAGCTCTAGTTCCCTCACCCTCAGCACATGCTTCCTTGCTTCATGTTTTGTGCTTCCTCAGCTACTATGCTTAAACTGAAGGCAAAGTGGCACTCCTCTTTATCTTGTGAAATCTACAGAACTGTTTGCCTGCCCACTTCTATGTGTCCCAAGCCTCGTAAAAATGTCAGCGGCAAGAGTGCTGACTGTCAGTGCCAAACCTCTGAGGTCCCAGTCAGTTGGTGGGGAACAAAGTCAGGACAGAGGCCTGGGACATGGCGAGATCTCCTTGCCTCCCCTGTCCTGTTTCCAGAAATTTGGGACAAGTATTTTCTAACTCTTCTTCAAATATAGCTTTGCACTGAGATTTTCTGTTGAACTAGTTTCAATTTTGAAGGCCCACTCTATAGCCTTCTTCACAAAAAGAAAACAAAACAAAGAAACTGGGGGGTGGGGGCGGGCAATCTATCTCCTTGAAGTCAAACTAATGCTTCTCCTGGCCCTAAGGGCAGTTACCTTTTTCTTCGGTCCATTTGTGTGCACGTAGACCAGTTTGTCTTTTGCATGTGAGATGCCAAGGGCTCTTCCTATCACACTGTTGAGAAGGTTTTTGGGCTGTGGGAACTCTTTTAATAGGTCCCTAGAAGCTAGGGAAATAAGAAGAAATGCATTAATGGAACCAACCCCACAGGTTTGGAACTTAGAGCTAGACTCTCAAGATGTTGGTTTCTGACCTCAAACCACCCAGAACATCTTGGAAAAAGAGACTAGCCCCAGTCTACAGGGAAGAATGAGGTTCAGATCTGGATAATCATCTTCTGAAGAACTCTCAGTGGCCCACACATCACACAAGGACCCAGCCAGCACCCTGTTTCCCATCCAAGCTTGATTTAACACACCAATTACAGAAGCCTAGATGACTAAAAACCACTTCTAATCTGATCATGGGGGGGGTGGGGGAGGAGGGGAGAGGAAAACACTAAACACAAAAGAGGGGAAAAACACCACACAGACACACATACAAACTAGAGATGAAGGTAATCCAAGGGCTTTCTTAAACTGAACACACACAAAAAAGGATTAGCCTCATGTCGATCAAGAGTCTGAAAACCAGATCCCAACTCTCAGTGGTGCCTTAGAACCCTGCAAAACACTCCCCATGAACCACCTTCTCGGCTGAGACCTCCAAAGCTGAGACGTGGGATGAGCTGCTCTCTGAACACTGCGGATCAAGTGGCGGCAGAATGTGACTGACAGCACAAGTAGTACCTCACTTCTTTATTATTAATGTTTTAATAGATACCAGAACACAAATGAGCAACATACACACCCAGTGGTGGCTAAGCAAGACAGTCTAATGAGACCACAAAGAAGTCAGAACAAATTATTATCTGCTTTGAATTTTTGATGGAAATCAAATGTTTTCAGCAATAGAAGTAATTTTTAAGGAGAGGAGGGGAAAAGTTGTAAGCAATATGGGGTTTTGTAGAATTAATGGGACACTTATGTTCCCAGGGGTTTCTAGTGTTGGGGTTGGCTGGATGAGGCCCATTTCTTCAGCTTCACAGTTATACAGGCCCCACCAGATGGATGTACCAATACTAGGAAAGCAATTGTCCATTCATCCCCAAAGGCAGAAAAGAGAGTAAGTGGGCACTATACATCTCACAAAAATACAATGGGCAAACCATTCAAGTGGCCATTTGGTAACTGTAGGGTCACAGGTGGGAAGTCTATTCATTCTCTGTCAGTCTTTTGCCTTTTCAAATTTAAACCAGCTGTAAAAAGTAATCTTTGCAAAAAAAAAAAAAAAAGTAATCTTTGCGGGGTGTGCGCCTGCATGTATCCTAATCACCTTGGGAGCTTTTTACCAGCATTGGACACCCTGATCCCCACATGGCACGTTGGGAAAGGTTCTGTACTTTGAAAAAGCTCCTCTGGGAATTTTGACGTAAACCTTTGCTGCCTAGATGGACAGGGAAAAGCAGAAAGAGCCAGGGCCTATTTCCTTACCCTGTCCACTGGGGAGGGGGGCGGGGGGTCCCGCCTGGTTCTTGTAAAACCACCAAGAATCAATCAGTACCTCAGGCTAAAAGGGATTCCAAAACTGGACGCAAATGTGGCGCACCTGAACTTGACCCAGAGATAAGACACATGCCCCAGTTTCACCCCATGTACTGTTCAAAACACACAGACCGGGGGTCCACCGCGGCAGTCCTCGGTTTTGGGTGCACAGTGGGCTCTTTGCCACATATGCAGGTGCATCCTTCCCTCGACAAGCCCATCCGGAGCTCGGCGTCTGTTTCCTCCGCTCCCTCGAGGCTGGCACCTCTCACCCACTCCGGGCAGACGGAGGGGCGCCTACCCCGACCTCCGCGCTCTCAGGGTTCATTCGGGCCTGTCTCACCAGGAGCTTTCTACAGCAGCAGAGCTCAAGCCCGCCAAGTGAAGGCGGTCCCGGCCACTACCGGGACCGGGGACCCCGACCTGCGCCCCTGGCTCTGCCATCCCGCTTGTCAACGGAGCAGCGGCGGCCCTCCGCCGGGCTGCTGCCGCCCTCACCGTTTACCACGCTCCCGTCGCCGGTTTCGGGGGGAGCCGCGCCCCCATCCGTGCCATCCGTGTGGTCGGGCCGGGCGCAGCCTGACGAGAGGCCTCGCGAGTGTCTGTGTCGCCAGGCAGCGCGGGCGCCGGGCAATCGTAGGTGCGGAGAGATCCCGGCAGCCAAAGACACGAGCATCCCGGCGGCCGCCATCGCACTCCCGTCGACCCCCGCGGCCTTGGAGCAATAAGGGCGCGAGCGGGTGGCTGCGCGCGCGCGCCCCCTACCGTCCCGGCGGACCCGCGTCCGGGCTCCAGGCACCGCCGATTCCTCCCGGCATATCCAAAACCCGCGGGATGTGGAAGAATGAGGTTTTTCAGAAACAGTACCGGACCACAATTGCGTTCTGGACACGGAGCGCAAAATAACTGCTAATCTCAAGCAGTCCATCTCATTTAAAGGTTTGCAACATACATCTAGGAGACGACCGGGAGCCAGGGCACAGAAAGCATCCTGAACACAAACAGACCAGATGTGATTCCCAGGGCAAAGGTGAAAACATCTGAGCTTCACAGCCCTCAGCACCCTGTGCCAGGATCTGAGCTGCTGTTCCTCATCTGTATGAAAACCAGGGGGTTTTCCCTTTTGCCAGGATCTGCCAACTTCAGTAGGAGGGCCTTGTGGCAGATGAGAATGAGACCAGAACTTCCAACTAGTTCCCTCCAGTTTGATGCCCTACTAGAACCTGTATTTCTGCTCTGGCTGCTTAGGTAAGAAATTGTGCTGCCAACACAAAGGTATAAAGTTCTAATCCACCAGCTGCTCTGCGGGGGAAAGATGAGCAGTCACCTCCCTTGCTATATACTGCGTCTGAAAACCTGCTGGCAGGTTAGCTATGGGTCAGACTCAAAGGTACACAACACCCACCTTAGATACACTGGTGCAGATTCAGACGGAATACGTATGTTGGGAGAAGGGACAGTACAAAGCAAAGTGCCTCAAGGTCTGAGGCCCCTCAGAAAGAAGCCTTGGTCAGAGGTTGACAATATGGTTAAACTGAGGGAGGTGTTTTGTTTTTTTCTCATTCTAGAAGCGAGTCTGAAGATCCTCCAGGGGGTCTGTTAAAACATTTCTCCAGGCAGAAACCACCTCTGAAGTGTCCTACTTACATATCAGGTTCGGAATGGGGCCTGAGAGTCTGCATTCCTAACTAGCTCCCAGGTGATGTTGCTGCTGCTAATCTGCAGACCACACTCTGAGATCCACAGGTCTAGGGAAGGAATGTGGGAACCGAGTCCTAGTACTTGGGTTTAGTCCCAACTCCATTGCTTGCTAGCTGTTTCACTAAGTGAAAAAAAAAAAAATTAGGATATACTTGGATTAGTCATTTTGTATGTCTGTAGTATGCTTTGTGGCACTGTGCTTAGGTAATTAACTGCATACCAAAAGATCAGAGGTTTGAACTCATCAGCTACTCTGGGAGAAAGAGGATGTATCACCTTCCATAGAGATTGATGTCCATGGAAACCCTGCAGGGCCGCTGGCTCCGTCCTACAGAGTTGGTATAAGGCTGAAGTGGCTCAGTGGGAGTGGGTGGGGAGAGTGTGGATACTGGCTGTTAAGAGAGGCTCCAGTGTTAAGGTTTGAAACATCAGGGGACAGGTTTCTTGGAGACCCAAAGCAGAGTGGGGCAGCCTCAATTCCAGCTGCCTCCAGGGCCTCCTTGAAGGGTTTTCTCAGAATGAGTGGGAAAGACAGGATAAAAGGAGATTGTCTGGCCTCACAAAAAGACACCAGCATCTCTATGAGATACTCTACCCAAATCAGCAATACTGGGATGGCAATCTTGTGTCTGAGTATGATTTTCCAGCACTTTGTACTTGAGCAGGTAACACTCAGTTTGCCAAATACCTAGGCATCCATCCATTCCACTTTCAGAGACCTTTTCAAAGATAATTAGCAACCTAAATTCCCCCAAAGAATCGAGAAACTTACTGAGCCTGGTAGTGGCAACAGGTGCTGAGGCTATCTGAAAACCAAAGGGAATCATGACCTAGAGAGAAGGAACCTGGACAGCAGGACCTAACTCCTTGGTGGGATGTTCTTAAGGCCCTGCGAGCAGTGTCCTGTTCTGACAGCCACTGAGCATCAGGTGAAAATGGCGTAACTTCTTGGATTTGCTACCAAAAGAAGCCAATGTGAGGAGGTAGATGTAAAGCGAGATTGGTCCTAAGTTATTTGTTCAAACTAGGTGATAGGAATATGGGGCTTCACTATATTATCTTTTCCACTTTTAAAGACAGAAAATATATTTAAGATACATGTTTGAAATTTTATGGGGGAGAAAACATAAAAAACCAACATCAGCTGATGTCAACCAAATAGATGCTCAGGGAACTCTGGGACCCTTTTTCCTACTTCATTTTCTTCAACAGCTGATAGCACCCAGAGCAAATACTTCACCTCCACAAACTTCATTGTGTCTTGTAAAATTAGGACGGCTTCTTAAAACAATTCCTGGAAATCTGGTTCTCCCAGAATCCTTCTTCCCCATTGGTCTAGAGCAGGAGTAGGCAAACTATAGCCTGCAGACCAACTCTAGCCCACTAGCTGTTTTATAAATGAAATTTTATTGCAACATACCCATCCTTGTTGATTTAGAAATTACCTCTGTTTGCTTTCAAGCTACAATAGGAATGTTGAGTTCCTGCAACAGAGACTGCACGGTCACAAACCCTAAAATATTTACTAGTGGAACCTGCAGTTTGCTGGCCTCTGCTTTAGGGGTCCTGAAGAACATTAGAGGAGCTTAGGTATGCCCCCCTTGCCCCAAGACCCTCTGCCAGGAACCTTTCCCTTCCGCCACATTCTCTGAGGAGAGAAAGTTGACTCCTTTGCCTGTGAAAAGGAGGAAAGTTGTGAAAAAAGGGTTTACTGGCTCAGAGATCTCTCCATCCACTTGCAATGCATAGATGCCCATGTCATCTAGTCCTAAGTGCTAAGCAAGTTGAAAAGAATCTGCTGAATACACAGGATAATGCTTCAGGAGCCTAAACTTTGGAGGCACCAGGAAAAGGCAACAGGAGGAAGCCCAGGATAGTGCAGGTTCTGGGCACCAACCAGAGAACTTCTGAAGGGAGAGCATGAGAAACCAAAGACAGCTGAAGAAATCAGGGGTCACAGCCAATATTATTATGACAACTTAATTCCGTACTAGTTAGATATTTGATAGGTGGTCAGAGTGCCAAGAAATGGTTCATTTAGTTGGTGATCCCAGCCTCTAACCCACTCAGGTTACCTGTCCTCACAGGTATTTCCTTCCAAATATGTGAAGCCATAAGGGACCTTGAGGTGAGTGACCACATCAAGAAGGGACAGCGTCATATGAGGAATCCTGCCAGAGGGAGTGTTATTCTACCTTAATTCTTGGTGTTCTAGGTCTCAGATCAGGGTGGGGGTGGGATTGAGATTAACAGGGGATATTTAGAAATTAATTTCTTGATTAATGCAACATGGTTAACCTTGAAAGAAAGTCTTGGTAACAGATTTGCAATGGAGAAGAAAAGGGAGGTTATAGCCTCTTTTCTATTTCAAATCTGATTCTGAAGTGGCCACCACTGTTTGCTGGGCGTCATGACGTTCATTATTAGAACACCACCTCACACCTCCTCCTTAAAGGCAGAGGCATCAGAGAAGACTCTACGAATTAGAAAGCATGGTGGAAAGACCCAACAGTCCTAGGTGGGCTCAGAGTTGCACTGTGAGGGAGAAACAGAGGCAAGAATCCGTGTTAGCTGAGAGAGAGATAGAAAAGGCAAAGATGTGCACACCTACAGACGGATGCCTTCCGCCAGCCTGGCTGTGAGGAAACAACGTCAGGCTAATGAGATCGGTGTTGCTCTGAGGAAGAGAGACCATGGCTTCTGCTGAGCTGCCCCACTGCGGCCAGCAGCTCACCCCCAGTGCCAGTGCTCTCCTCTGTATAAACCGTGCCACCTAGTGCACCCCGACTAACCATTTTCAAGTTCAGCCAAAGCACGCCTGACACTCTCAGAGCCACTCACCTGCCATGTTGGAAATGTTAACGTTCAGCCTTTTCGAGTTACAGGGCATTTTAAGGAAGGAGAAGAAAGAAAAAAGGGCAATCAACTCTTATTTTGGCAATGGTCAGGGGGTGTTATTTCTTTAATACTTAAGTTAAATGGTGAGAGGGGTGGAAGTCCTTACTTCTAGGTAGCTGTCCACAGTCACTGCAGCAGGGCATGGGGACTGCATGGGAACGTGCCACCATATGCCCACAGACTGAAGTGCTCTCTGCTCCCCATACCTTTTTTGAGCTCTTGACCTTCAAAGCACTTTACATATAAATTCTAAAGTGGACAACTTGTTTCAAATTGAGGCAAAGAGTCTCTGACCTAAAATCATGCTTTTTTACTAGGCAGCTGGGGAGGGATGTGAATAGGTGGCCTAAGAGGAAGAGAGGAGGGCCTGACAGAACAAAAAGAAGGCTGCTAGCACTTAGCACACCTAGAAGAGAGCTAAGGCTGAGGGGAAAGAGGAGACATTCCCATGCAGAGATGCTTCCCTGGGTCCTATAATGGCCCTGCCCCTGGGTACCAGTGAGACCTGGGGTGAACTGTCACTTATCTAAGGGCTGCCCAATCAAAAGGAAAGCCCACCCTGCCAGATAGATGAGAAAGCAGATTTTAATGTCAGTAAAGTGCTTTGAGGTGCTGGGGAAGGTAGAGAAGCTGGACATCCCAAAGTTTGCAAGATGGAGGCCACTGGGCCAAGTCACGGCTTTCTGTTCTGGCTCTGCTACAAGCTTCCTGCTGTCTCTGAACCACCGGGGCCAGCGGTGGCCTAGGGGCCTCAAGGACTCAAGCCCTGGAGGTTCTCCGAGCTGGTGCTGAACACCCAGAATGACCCTAGGCTCCCAACCACACTGAAGAGAGCCACGGCCAACCCATGAGTCAGGATCTTGAGATAACCCAGCTCTTTCCAAGTTTCCTTTCCCTCCTCAAGGCTCAAAACTCTGCTCCACACTTGTTTCCCAGAGGCCCCAAGGGCCCCATTGCTATCCACCTTCCTCCGACATTATCCCTATTCCAAGTCCTAAATCAGCTGATGCTGGTCTCTTACCTCGAGAGATGGTGCCTCCAGGAGCGGGGTTGACACACATGGGTGGAAGGCGGGCTGGGGGAAGTTTGCACTGACGTTGCCTGTGCTGGGTCCGATCTGGGGGAGGGAGGGGAAGAAGAGAGGGCATTAGGGCAACGTATTCTCACATCTTACAGTTACAGACCCCGGGAACTGACTCTCCCCCAGAGCATCCGTGAGGAGTTTTGGGCAATGGATGGTATTAGCAGCCAACTGCATCTTCTGAGAAATGGTGCCAACAATGCCACACAGGAGAAGCAATCTTCTTTTCCAGATGGGATACGTGATGGTTTAGGAGGGATCTCTGCTTAGCTCTCAAAAAAGTCATCAAACTCTCCTAAGCCATTCCCTTCAACTCCCTCTGTGAGTTCAACATCTATTCATTGCGCATACTTCTCTCAAGGTTTCAATTATGAGGAGGAGAGAGGATAGCAGGTGAAAGCTAAAAGCCAAGGCACGTGTAGGCCCAGAGGATTACTGGTGTTCTGTTGATGGTAGCTATGCCTGCACTGGTGTATTCCCCTGGTGGCCACCTTAGCCACCGGATCCCAAGTCATTCTCTGTCTTTAAGAACTGGACAAGAGATATGTTAATGACTACCGAGATCCTCCTAGAAAGCCAAGATCATGTCCACAGTCATGTCCACACTTGCCAATTCTCCTCTCTGAGTAAGCTGCCACTCCAAATTTGCTGGGACATTAAATGCTATTCTCTCAAAGGCCTACAAAGCATACTTTTAAGGAGTTCTAAGATTTTGACATACATAAACTAAAATTAAGACTCTCACTGAGTCTTTTCCACAGGAAAGTAGAAATGAGTAGTTAAGGAAGCCTTAAGTTCTTTTAAGCCACTTAAAACATCAGAGGTGAAAACATCAGAGATCCACTAGTCTGGGGGGAAAGGTACAGAAGCTCTTCATTCTTGCCCAGTGTTTTCTGGATACTGAATTGAAAGGGACAAACGGGAGAAACAGCACACACACTACACGCCTAAGACGCAGTCTATTCTGCTCCAATGAAACCCATTTCTCTCATGCACCTCAGCTCACATGCAACTATAAACAGGGAATGACAGTCACATATGAACCCAGGTTCAAGAATTCAAAAATTCTCATAGAATCTAGACTTTATGAAGCCATTCAGACTGAGTGAACCCCAAAACTACTGCCCTGAAACAATCTTTAAATCTTAAACTGAGCATATCCTTTGAAGTCTTCTTAAAATCAAACAATACTTTGTAACTTAAAATAGGAAAGGATGTCTGCCTTGAGGTTTCTGCTCCATTAAAGACCCATCTATTAAAAAAAAAAATAAAATAAAGACCCATCTACGTGGGAGGAAACGGATAACAGCAATTGGAAAGATTAGTGAAGGAGGTCAGAGGGCAGTGGGTTCATGGTAATGGAGATGAACAACTCAGAAGATGTGGGTGAGACCAGTTACAGGGATGAGAAGGGAGGGCAAGGGGGTAAAAATTAACAGATAAGATGGGGGAAAGGAAAGATAATATGCAATAGAGGGGGTAAGACACTGTAATGAACTAATTACATTAATCAGTTGTCATCAAAGTTATAAAATGTGTAAAAATGATCGAATGAAAAGCCAGTGACTAATAATATTTCATTCAAATTTAAAAAAGAAAATCAAAAAAGGAAAGGAGGGTGAGGATGGCCGTACAACTCAAACACAATCAACACCACTTAGAACATCTGGAATATGTTTTGCACTTATATAGATTTTCAACAACAATTAACAGTAAGTTAAAAGAAGAACATTGGTTCTAATGTGATTCTTCTAAGTCAAGGAGAGAAGAAAAATTCTTCAGTTACATTTTTGAAAAATCAAAAGTGAACAGCTATATAGCAGAAGAATGTAACAACTTTCAAATACGTGTACCCCAGTGAAAAAGCTGAACTGGCAAAGTGAGAGACAGATGCGTACGGACAACAAAAACAGAACAGCTACTTATGTACAACCACACATCTCTGGGATTTGCTTTCTTGACTGATGAGGTCATAGTTTTACAGGACATCTCAGTTAGCTGTCCTAGTAACAGGTATAGTTCTTCTGTTCTGCTCAAGTTCCTTTCATAATGCCTACGGTCTTAAAAGTTAGCAAGTAGCTGTCCAGTGCATAGCACAGGTCTCTAATTGCTTGAAACAAGAGATGAAGAAGTTAAGAGGAAGAAGAAGGTACTAAATGTTTGGCTAATTGCCTCTATGAATTATCGCCTCCTTTACCATGAGACCAGAAGGACTGGACAATGTTCAACTAATCTGTCTGAATATTTCAAAGATTACATAGACAAATCTTCATCAAAAAGATGAAAATACAGAATAGAATTTTAAATCCTCAGAAAATCCAGATTATTGCCCTGAAATTATTTATGTGTGGTCATTGAGAATATAGATATAACCCCCAAAGGTTCCCATGTAATCTGTCAAATTGCTATTGCCAGTTGGATCTCATTAAGATAACGGCAAATGTTAAAGGCAGACTTTTTCACCCTCACTCGTTAACCCAAACTATTTCATTTGGGTTTAAGAAAACCTCAGTGAATATTTTTTATTTAAGGTCTAAAGAAAGATTATCTCAAGGCAGTAGTTTCAAGAGTGCAGGTAATCCTCACAACTCCAGGAAGTCGGATGGTTACTGTTGTACCATCGCTGACTACTCCTCTTAGTGACTTTGCCCCATCCTGGGCCCTTCACAAGGCCACTGTTGTCACCACTGTAACAGTCCAGCTAGTTGAGGGTTTTCCTTTATTGAGCTGACCCTCGACCTTTCCCAGCATGGTGTCTCTTTCCTCTTGGCATTCTACTTAAAGTAGGGGAGATAACATTTCACGTCCTTGCCTCTAAGGTGCACTGCCTCTGCCCGCACTTCTCCCAAGACAGATTGGTTGGGGGTTTTGACAGCCCTTGGGATATTCAGAATCTCTGAGTTCACAGAGCCAGAAGTCTATGACAATTTGAAATGTTGTTCTGTAGTTTCCCCTTTTGATTATTCTATAGAATCTCCGATCAATCTTTGTTCAGTAATTGTAACTGAGCACTATTCAGTTCTTCTGGCTCTGATATGATCTTTATACCTTAAACCAAAAATATCCTGTGAAGTCTTCTTAAAACCAAACAAGAGTTTAGCTTAACTTGTCAAGACTGTCAGCCTCGAGCACTCTGCTCTTTTAAGAACTAAGTGGGAGCAAAGTGGCAAAAGTAAGTGGAGAAAGTAGAGAGGAAGGGCAATGAGTTTACGTTAACGGGCAGGAACAACTCCGAAAAGCAGAGTGAGAAAACTTGCACACCTCCCAGAATATCACCGGATTGCAGATGTAGAAACTGGTGATTGTATCAACAACAACAACAAACGTGCATTCGCTGTACACTCTTCAATGTTTCAGTATTTTTGAAAAGTTCCATAACAGAGAGTTGGGGATGGGGAGTGAGTACTTGTACTCAAGGCCGCCTGCACCGTACACGCTCCTGAACAGCAGCCGCGCTGGCTCACGGCTCAGCATCCACCTGCCCTGCCTCAGCATCTGTGCTCGTCAGAATGCCTGCGGTGCATGTCCAGCAGCACACCGAGCTGTGTGTCTAGGTGGTCCGAAGCCTCTTCACAGCTACTAATTACTGCTTTCATCACTCTGGTTCATCACACTCTGGTTAGGGAGTTCTCGTTGCATAGTCCCAACTCCATCTTCCCCATACAGCCTTATCACACAGGTGTATGACTTTGCCAAAAATACCAAGCATGTGCACAGTGTTATAGCAGGAATGCCTAGAGGGATTCCCAGAACACAGTGCCCAGGATCCAAGTTGACCTTGGAACAAAATCCAGCTCTGCCTGACACTAAGGTTGGAAATGACCAGTCCAATCTCTCCGTTCATGGTTAAGGCAGGCTCCCACTTACATCCAGGGATGCTGAATTCAATGGAAAAGAATATATGATTTGACAATTATTTGTTATCTCATTAAAGCATTTTCAGCAATGGGGGACAGGGGGTAGTTCTGGCAATGTCACAACATCACTGAGGCCTCTTCTGACCAAAGAGCTCGAGGAAAAGCAAACATTCTGGCTGCTGACCCAGGGTTTCTCAAAGTCTTGCTCTGCTCATGCTCTTAGTGGTGTGGGCCTGATGGTCTTACAGCTGACAGGACAGAAACCTGCAGGTAACTTAACAGGCACATGTGCATTCTAGATGGGGAGGAGTCAGCAGTTCTGTTGAACTATGTAATAGAAAAGATAGTAGCCACAGGACCCAGGGAGTCACTGTTCAGAGTGCTGAGTGGAATTTCTATAGCCATTATTATCAGAACCATCAAACAGTCCATTCCATTGAGATTGCACGCTCCAGTGTGCCAGGAAGCATCTCTAAAATATAGCTGTCCACCTCCTAGCACCTTGTACACAGCAGGTATGCATTCACGCAGCCTCGGAGCCCACAGTGACCTTATAGGACAGACAGAACTGTCCATAGAGTCTCCTAGCCAGTAATCTCTACAGAAGCCGACTGCTGCATCCTTCTCCAAAAGAGGGTAATGGCTGGTAAATCTGAACCCATCCTCTGATTTCCCACCAAGCACTTAACCACTATGCTACCAGGGCTCTTCCATGATACTGTAAGGAACAAACATGTAAAAAGATGACCTCATAAGAGATAAAGAACAATCCCATGAACTTGGCACAACACTACACATAACAAAAGCTAAGGCCGCAGTACACATTACAAGTGGTACCTGTAGTCAGAAGATAAGAGAGGGCATCAGCCTCACAGTCAGAGAACTGTAGAGAGGTTTGCCTGAGGGAAACTAGTCAAGCTGATGACATTTTCTGATTAAAGCTCCTCCCTGAGCTCTCTCCAACCATGAAAGAATTGTTGCTAAGAAAACACTTACCTGTGTGGAAAGCAAGGCCCAATATCAGATTCTAGTGTGTCCTGAAGCTACTTACCAATGACATAGATTGTGCGTTTATAGGTATTGGCCCCTGCTCTAAGCTCTTTACATGTATTAACTCATCTGATCCTTAGGGCAATCCTATGACACAGGTACTATGATTCAGCTCACTAAAATCATGAGGACATGGAGGCTGAGAGAACCGGCTACGTACCCAACCCGCCCCAGCCAGCTGAGGCAGGGCTGAGACTGGAACCAGGCATCTGGCTCTGAAGCCTCTGTTCAGTGAGGCTCTGCTGCTTCCCATTGACCCGAAGGCTAACAATGTCCACTCCTAGAAAGGAAAATCAATCACAAATGCTGGAAGGGCATGTTACCCTGATGCCTGCTCACCTGGACCATCTCCCTGTCACACCCCAGTGTTTAAAAACGTAGAGGAAAGAAGGCTCGTGATTTTATTGGGCTTTCTAATGCTTTTCAAAATCAGGATTATTAAATTCAGAGATACCTCTCTCAAGGAAAATATCTCTTGTCATTCTCCTTTTCCAAGTGAGTGGACCACAAAACCCACTGATTAAGAGATATATGCAAAGGAATTAATGAGATTTTGTTTCCAGCTTAACATGTGTTGTCTATATTAATCTCAAGTTCAGTTTTCCTTTTTCAGACACAATTACCCAACAAAATATCAGAACAGCAGAGACTAATTTTTTTCATGTCATATGAAAGTAAGAAGAAAACAAAGAGACAGGAAGCAGAGGCTCTGAGGCTGGCACATCTGGGCCATTCAAGGTATTACAATAGCATTAGTTGGCCAGGGTTCCCAGGCCTACAGGAATGTAACTTGGAGACACAGCTGGGAGGATCTCTTTATCAGAAGTCATGGAAAAGTTATTGTTATCATTTTTTTCTGAAATATGTTCAGACAAAAACCATGGGATATAGTCCTTCAGCCCAGGCTATGGGCCTTTCACCCCTCATTTTTTTGAGGGGGAAAAGCCACACTCCTGTTTAAGTCATACAAAGTCCTCTAGCACCTGACCCCTAAAGCCCTTATCAACTACATCACTTCCTATAAGCAGCCTTTGAAGAACTTTTCCCTATAGCCCTGCCACAGTGCTTAACTCTAATTGCCCTATAGTTCTGCCACAGTGCTCATCTTTAACCCTAATACTGTCCTTGCCGCTTCTACTAGAGGGAACTGCTGTTAAGACTCATGTCACCTTGCCACTATTTCTAAGACCACTAATATAATAAGAATTCAAAGTACTAGGCAAGGGGTGACAGTGGGTTTTAAGTTCCACAAAAGTGGATAAGAAAAGACTTGAGAAAGTCATTCAGCAAGGTATCCAAGAACTACACGCTGGTGAGGGATATTCACAGCTGCCCATCACAAGGACAAGGGGCAGGACGTCACAAGCACATTTATATCCTTACCTTTTCTGAATGAGTCCAGGCTGAACATTTCTGGCCAGGAGGAAAAGCTGGAATCCTGAGAAGGAGGAGGGCCAGAGGCAACGGTTAATATATTCCTGGTCCAGGAACACAGAGAAGATTTCAAAAACACAGGGAACATTGTCCAGAAGATGAGATAAAGGAAGCGCTTCTCTAAGAGCCCCAACTACTATTCCCCAAAAGGCGGGGGTGGGGGGCGCTCCACTGGAGTAATTACTACACGGCTTTGTTTGTTTCTAATTGAGAGCTTTTTCTTTTCTCTGACCTAAAGCTTTCTGAACCTTGTTAAACAAAAGAGGGTACATTTCATCACGAAAGACATACATTTCCACTTCCTCACAATACTTGCCTATTTCCTGGGACTTGTAAGGGAGGAAAAAAGTCTACATGGAGCCTTTTTTTTCCAAGAGATAGCAGGAAATGGAACTGATAACTGACAAACTGCTTTACAAGGCTTTCACAAAGCCTAATCATGTTCCAAGGGATGGATATGACTGATAGTATAAAAGAGCAACTGTACAGTGATTTGAAATAAAGTGTCTCAGAGAAGAGTGTCTGAGAAATGACAGATATCCAATTCAAGCTTGAATCTTGGTCAAAAGTTTTGGTACATTTGCTCATTAATACATGTAACTCAGGAATATACCAAGGGTGAAAAAATAGAAATAATAAGTAGCATCTCTGGTTTAACAATTTGTTTTAAAATATAGTCAAACTCAGATTTACTGATGTTGTATATAAGGTTTGGGTAGACTTGGTTTGGTTAGACTTTTGGTCTGGGTAGACTTTAGGTGCCTTAGTCTAAAAACATTTACACAGTATAATGTTTTATATCGGAATAACATACAACTCTATCAGGAGTCTACTGGGGCCTATACTCCTACTACTAGTTGTAATTCCCTCTCATTTTCAAATCTTGGGGAGGCAGGGGTTGGAGGGCTGACCTGGGGCCGAATCTTTCAGGTCCATAGCAGGTCTGCCCTGATGGCCTCCTCTCCCCCAGGGATGCCGGAAATTTCAGCCGAAAGGATATGGTAGCTCAGAGAGAAAACTTCAATGTAATATCAACAATGATAATACTTAGGAAATTACATTCTAGAGACTCCTCCTATCCAAATTTAAGAGTAAAAGGGTATATTTTGAGAGTCTAAGTTAAGAATATTTTAAGATCTAAATCATTCAAGTGATTTCATGAACACTTTCTGGCTAAAGAATTATAAGTTAATTTGTTCCTAAACACTGGCTTTGCTTTTAAAAAGTCTGTGACCTAAGGATTGGTAAACTTTTGTTGTACATATTCAAATATTAAAAGTCTTAAGCTTTGTTGCCTAGATAGTTTGTCACAACTATGCAACTCTGTTGTTACAGTGTGAAAACAGTCATAGGCAATATATAAATGAATGTGCATGGCTGGGTTTCAATAAAACTTTATGAATGATGTTAAAGGGGGAAAGTTCCTAATCTTCTATGGTAACAAAAGCTCAAATACCACTATCTTTTTCATTACAGGCTATAAAATATAGTATGATATTCAAGATAGGACATTTTAGAGAGACTTTACAGTTCTAAAGCATTTCATAACGATTTTTTAAAAAGCTATCTCCCTTGTCATGCAGTGGTATGTTTAAAAAAAACACTGTGGTTCAGTGCTTCTTAAATAATTTAAAGACCAGTCAAATTTTATGTCAAGAATTCTTGCATAATGAAACACCACTTAATTCCAGATAGAATCACTGTGGGAGAGATCCAAGATGGAGAAGTTCCACAACCACTTAAAAAGGGTATCCCTCATCTAACTCAACCATGAATGAATTTAATGCATGCCTCTGGCCTCAGTAGACCCTGTGTGCAAGGCTACATCAACTTACCTTACAAAAGCAGAGAAAGTCTCAGATTTTGTAGGCTTTTGAACTGGAGCTGAATTCTCTCCTTGCTATTCCTCATCCCGAGGTTAGACCTCCTCCTGGGAAGTACAATGCTGGGTCACTAAATTGGTGATCCCCAAAAGTGGAGAAAGTTGCTCCAATTTATAATTCATTCATTAACTCTAACAAGGGCAAATTTCGTTAGTGGCATGAAACACACACAGTGGGTATATTGGCCTCATTTCAGGGCCAGCCATGACCCACGCTAGACCATCAAATATAAGCTCTCCTACACCAGCACCTGTAAAATACCAAGAAAAAAGTCATGGTAAAGAGGGTCTTATGGGCCTGAAATGCATTTTAGCCAAAACCAGAGCAAAACTTGCTTCCTTTATGAATTCTGACTCCATAGAATATAAGCCAATCCAAGGTAGGTAAAGAAGCTACAGCGAAACCTGAAAGAGTTGGACCTCCAAAGACTGACTGACTTGTTTATTCTATCTCTTAAATTTTCCATTTCTGACAGGGTACTGTCAACACTTTTCCATCTCTGACAGATTTCCACATTGCACAAGTTCCAACTTTTGCAGGTTTTATGGCATAATGCTATTCTAGATTGGGGAAAATAATACAGCTAAATGTCAAAGAGGGAGATCTGGTGGCCGAGCGGCAAGGAGTTGCATTGCCAATCCAAAAATACAGGGATACAAAGATACAGCCAATCCAGCTGCTTCATGGGAGAAAAGATGGGTAATCAACTGACAAGAGGGTTGGCTATGAGTCAATTCTGACTCTATAGCACATAACAATCACAACCAAGGTCAAATAGCATTATTACAGTTTGCAAAGTACTTCCCACAGACTTTATCTTATTGAATCCATCAACGACCCAGTGGGGTAGAAATGATATTTTCCCGAGAAGGAAATTAAGGCACCGTTTCCACAACTTATCCAAGATCCTGTTGTTAACAGAGCACTGGGCAGGCTGGACATGTACACTTAAGTATTCTGATTTGAAAGGTATCCAGTTTATACTACACTGTTTTTTCTTATTTCCAAGCATGATGCCCCCGTGTAGGTAACATTCTTTAAAATACCATTTTGTATAGACATCTTCAAAGTGTTCGAAAGGATGACCAGAGTCCAAGAGCTGATTAAAACTTTGGTCCAAAATCACATAGTGTAAAACACTGCAGAGTACAAATAACTTTGGGAGAGAAAA
Source organism: Elephantulus edwardii (assembly GCF_000299155.1). Taxonomy (NCBI): domain Eukaryota; kingdom Metazoa; phylum Chordata; class Mammalia; order Macroscelidea; family Macroscelididae; genus Elephantulus; species Elephantulus edwardii. The sequence goes on from NW_006399871.1 coordinate 2,962,314, forward strand.
AGCCAAAAACCTACAGAGGCAAAAAAATGCAGCAAAGAATGCAACTCCTGCATATTCAACACTGACACAAAGAACACTATCAAAATTCCCAAAGGACAGAACAGGAACCGTGCTCCCTCTTGAAAGCTCCCAGATACTTAAAGAGATTTACATGTAAATTGCAATAGTACAGACTCCAAATGACAGTGAGGTCATTGCCCCCCCCCCCTCGAAACTCTCAAGAAAACCACCAAAGTCTCTCCCTTAGGCCACGCAAGAGTTAAGAGACTGAAACTGGTCATTTGCAGACCACTTGCTACAAAGTATGGCAAGTCCCTGCGGATTAGGGCTGCAAAGTAGGGCAGCCCCAACCTTGCAAAATCGCATTTAAAGTGACCAACATTCCACATGAGGACTAGATAGCATGCTGTCGGCATACTCTTGGCTTGGTAGTTCTAAGGACCCCTGGGACTTCAGTTCACTGCAAACAAAGGACCCAACATGCATTAGGTCTTCCCCTGCGAAATGGGGCAAGTCACCACCAGCAAACAAAGAACACATCACCCCTTGGCCTCCCCTAGTGACACGATAGGTGCAGAAGTGGGCAAACCAGGGAAACCAAGATGCATCAGGCCTTTTTCTGGACGAACGGTCCAGGAAGCACGGGGGTGCAGACAAAGGTCCCGGGGCACTCCAGGGGCTTACTCCAGGCCCTGCCTTGGGGAAACCGAGCATCCCATGAGGCGAGGGCGTCGTTGCGCCAATGAAGAGGCCTCTCTCGCGGCCCCCGCGGAACCCCTGGCTGCGAGGCCCGCCCCGGCGGACCGGTCTGGCCCCCGCCCCCGTCCCGGCTCCATGGCAACGGTAGGCCGAGCCCTGGCTGTCCACAGCCCGGCCCGGCCGGCTTCCCGGGCAGGCCTAGGATGCTCGGCCTGCTCCCCGGGCCTGCCCACTTCTCCTCCCCACTCTCCGCCAGGCCAGCAGTCAAGACTCGGACCCCTGCTCGCGCCGACCACCCCCGGCCACAGGAGGCTTCTCCAGGGGGCACGAAAGGGGAGAATAAAAAGCCCAATTCACCTGTTGTTACAGATGTGAAACAAGCCTCGGTGCACCGCGCATGAGCCGTGCCCCCCCCCCTTAAGGCGGCCGGACTACAACTCCCACTAGCGGCGGCGCGGCCCCTTCCGGCTCCCGCGGCGGAAGTTCCCCCGACCGCCCCACCGCTGAGTACCCTGCACCGTCGACCCGCTTCCCGTGCCAATTGCAGCGACTCCGCGGGTCTCGAGCTGGCTCCGCAATTAGGGTTCGCGGCAGCGGCCCAAGGCTCGCGGCGCCCGGCGGCCAACCAGCCGCGAGACCCCGGCGACAAGCCCAATGGGGAGCAAGCTGGCGGGCGGAGGCGGGACTTCCGGCGGGGTGACGCGAGGGTTAGGGGGGCGCGCGCGGGGTCTCTGGGGTTGCCGAGAGAGCGCGTTGTGGCGGCCGTGGTGGGTTTCAGGACGTTGTCCACTTTACGGCGACTTCGAGTGTAAGCGCGGTTAGGACCTGATATGTCCTGCGCACGTCCACTCCGTGGTTCACGAAGGATGAGCAGGTCAGGTTAGCACGGAGTCGAAAAACCTACCCCGGTCGGGCTCGGAGCCCACCCGCTTCCCCCGCCACTGCGGCTCATCTCTCCATCTCCCTTTTGATCTTCTGTTTTCTTAGGGAGGTGAGAATTCTTGCCTCACAGGGTTGTTGGGAGGGTGCAATAAACTTTATGGCATGTTGTAAAATGTGCAGCGCTAGAAGGAGGAGGAGGTGGCGTTTGCACAGAGGGGTCAGTGTGTAGCCAGGCCGCTGGGAAGGACACACCCCTGGCCCCGGCACCTTTTGGTGTGTTGTTTGGTGCCTTTGAGTAGAAGACTAAGACGCGAAGTGACCCTGTGAACGACAGATCCGAAAACCTTACCCTATTCTGCAGTGAGATGGTGACAGAGGAGTTGCGGGACATTAGATTAGACTCCCGTTAGTGGAATCCTACTTAAAGAACCCAGTAGAGTATTTCAGAAACTGGAAAGACAATATTATTGCTATGACGTTTCAGCAAAGGAAATGACAGAGAATTTTTGTCACATCCCGTCGTTTTTAAAATATAAATAGATTCAGCTGTGTGGATTTGTGTGTGTGTGTGTGTGTGTGTGTATAAGTGTGCCTGTGTGTATATGCGTGCCTGTGTGTGTATGAGAGAGAGCCAGTGTATTGAACAGGAGATGGCTCATTCATTTGACCTGGTCTACCAACTTGAATTGTAGTGTTGAAGAAGAATACATAATATCCCATGTTGTTGTTGTGTACTTTCAAATCAGAACCAACCCATAGCTGATCCTCTGGCAGGTTTTCAGAGGAAGTTAATCACAGGAGAGGAGATTGTCCATCCTACTCCTACGGAGCAAGCCGCTGGTGGATTCGAATTGCATGCCATCAGGAATGAAGCGCAGCTTCTTGCCAGTAGGCCACCAGTGTTCCCTTAATATTCCATAGACTGCCAAAATAACAAATAAGTCGGTTTTGGAGGAAGTACAATCCGGGTGCTTCTTAGAAACAAGTATGGTGACACTTCATTTCACATACTTTGGGCATGTTGTCAGGAGGGGCCTGTGATTGGAAAAAACATCCTGCTGGGAAAAGTGGAGCGAGGGTCAGGGATAGAGAGGCAGATCTGCAAGGAGATGGGTTGACCCAGTGACTAACAATAGGCTAGAGTATCAGAGATGGTGAGGATGACACAGGATAGAGCAAAGTACAGATCTGCGGTTCATAGATAGGGTCACTAGGAGTCATAGTCAACTTGATGGCACCTAGCAACAGCTAATTTAAAGGGTGGTGGCTGGCCCCCTCCCCAGTGGCACTAAGGATGAAGAGCCAGGTGAGCTGCCCTGTGAAAAGATTACCGCCAAAAAAGTCCTTAGGAAGCTCACGTCTGCTTTGTAATGGGATCAGCATGAGTCAGAATCCAGTCCAGGTTCAAGATGTACGTAGGTATAGGTTAAAATAAAAGCCCACTGTGGTCTAACATTCTATAGGACAGAGTAGAGCTGCCTGTAGGGTTTCCAAAGCTGGTGAGTTTCAACTGCGAACCTTTTCATTAGCACCGGAGCACTTAGAAATGGCCCCTGCTTAAATAATGTATTTTGGTTGCTGGACTGAATGAATGGTATACAAAGATCCTACCCTCAAAGGGCTTAGGACCCAGCAGAGAAGCAGGAAAAGTAAAGTTGGGAATGCCAGGGTAAAGGATTTTTATTTATAAGCAATTTTTTAAAAAGATACTATCTTTATAATTTCAAATAGAAGACTAGGAAGTTTTTTGTGGAAGTGTGAAAGTAGAACTGGCTGGAAAAACAAGCTAGGGCACTAATTAGAGGTAATGACGGACCAAATGACATTCAGCAGTGAGAAGGGCAAGAATAAACAGATTCTCTCCTCCCTCTTTTCATCTTCAGATTTTTATTGTGACCTGAGTGAAAGTTTCTAGAACTAACTTCGTTTTCATATAGTTCATGCACGTATCTTTATCTTCTATTTTAAGTGAAAGCTTTAAACTGGTTTTCAGTTTTGATCTTTTGAGTTTTGTTCCACATTTTTTCCCTACTTTATCCAGAATTTTCTATTATGGTTCCTTTCAAAGAGGTTAGGAGTAATGTCATGTAGCTGAACACCATTTAGTTCTTCCAATAAATAAAAACAGTGCAGTGGGTGTAGGAGTGGCCAAGTCTGACTTTCACTGCATAAGGAGGAGGAATCCCCATCAAGAATATCAGTAACAAAGCCAGTTCCAATGAGGACAGACATACCCTCATGCTCCTTCTGCTATCAGTTCTTAAAACAGCCATCCTTCACATGACTGAGTACTACTGGGTTCGTATAAAATGAATATAGGCTGCACACGGATGACCAAATCTAAAAGACTCACTTTAGTAACTTCACAAAGGGGGACAGTTCCCATCAGCAACATCCACAATATAAAACCAGTTCCTCCAAGATCAGACATGAGCCCCCACCCCATGTTCCCACACCTACCTCTGCTAATTTTAACACCAATCTAACTGCTTTACTACTTAGTGGTTCAGAAATCTGTTGCAGTGACCACACAATCTCACAGAGCCATACTCGAGGTGGTGGGTTTTACTAAGGAAGCTAACAGGTTACAGTTCAGATTGGCATGCTGTACAGTGGACAGTTTCTGAAGCATGCTTGTAGGCTCTTTGACCAACAACTTCTTGCACTGTCCCTCCACCTTCCCAAGCATAATATTCCTCTCCAAGGATTGGTCCGTCTTGCAACATGACCAAAGTACGTCAGACAGAGCTTCAGAATCCTTGCCTCCAAGGAGCAGCCTGGTTTCACCCTCTCCAGAAAGAACTTGTTTGTCCTCTTAGAAGTCCATGGTATATTCAGTACTCTTCTCCAGCACTGCAGCTCAAAGGCATAAATTCTCCTTTCATCCGTGGTCATTATTTTAGTTCTGCCAATTATGACATTTCCCACAGTCCTCCAACAAGCTTAGGTGAAGGCCCCTGACTCTGGCTTCCAGGATCATGGTTCAAGCTTCATATCAGCACTGTCTCTTGTCTGCTCTCAGATTCTCCACTCCAGCTACTGATGCTCTTGTGTAGGTCCTAATGAGTCTGATGCAGAAATCTCTGGCCTCAAAGGACGAGCACTGTGTTCTCTGCTTCTTCCTTGCTGATAGTTTCCTATCATCATGGCTAAATCTGGTCCATTTCAATTTGATGGACTATTTTAGGAGATCAGTATTTGTGCCAATTTAAGAAAAAAAATAGATGATTGCACAGAATATAGAAATTATCAAAAAGATCTTTAATAATCACATGCAAGCAGAATCTTGCTAAAGAAAGAACAGATTGAAGAGGTGGTTGTGGAGCAGTAGGTTCAGATATGGCCCTGGCTTATAGGAACATGGCTTTGAGATCTGTACCGTTGTAACTGGAAGGACTATCTGTTGTTAATTAAGAGACACAGGAGGTACAGACAGATATATGGATTCAGCTTCACATATGTTTGAAATGCCATTGCAAAAATTTAGTGATAAAGATATGACCCCTTCTCTAAAGGAAGTTATAATCTGGTGGAAAGAATGACAAGAACATGCCAACTGAGTAATAAATCAAACCTAGAGGAAGTACCATAAAAGACATTTTCCTTCTTGCACTGTATAAAAATGGGTTTGGTGAAAGGATCTGACCGCAAAATCCACAAGAAAAAATTGAACCCGAATCAAAAGCCCAAGGCTGATGCCTGTGAGAAAAAAAAAGCCACACATGCCTCCATCCTCCAATCTTTTACAAGCTCTAACAATAGCCGTTCTCCCACAGCTCTCTCCACTTCTTTTTTTGACTCTATGATTGTGTCCACAATCAGTGGACACAAAACTCATGTTGTTGTTGTTATGTGCCGTTGAGTACAAGAGCCCTAAACCCTCTTCTATCCTGTGCCAAGCTCACTATCTCTGACACACCTACTCCCATTACCCCAATCACTGAATTGATCCATCTCATCAAGGTTCTTCCTCTCTTGTGCTGTCCCTCCACCCTTCCAAACATGGTGTCTCTCTCTAAGGACTGGTCCTTCCTTGCAACATGCCCAGAGTATGTCAGACCAATCTACAGAATCCTTGCCTCCAAGACGTAGCCTGGTTTCACCCTCTCTTTTCTCCTAGCAGTCTGTGGTATGTTCAGCACTCTTCCAACACCACAGCTCAAATGCATCAATTCTCTTTCTGTCATACCTAGTCACTGTCCAACTCTCTGGCACATAGCACGCAATTGTGGAGAGTATAGCCTGGATCAGGCGCACCTTAGTCTACAGCCTGACGTTATTGCTTTTCAGTACTCTTGAGAGGTCCCTCACAGCTGACTTTCCCAAGGCAATTCATCTTTTGATTTCCTGGCTGCTGTTACCAAGAGAGTTGACTGTGGAAACAAGCAAATTAAAACTGTTAACAATCTCAGTGTCTTCAGCATCCATACTGATGCTGCCAATTGTTTTCTTGATGTTGAGCTTCAATCCATATTTTTTTTTCATTTTTATTGTATTATTTTTTTTAAGTGTACTGTCAAATCAGATCTGACTGGTACAAGAGGAAATTGCCCCCTCCTTCTCCACCAGCGCACCTGGTGGATTTGAACCATGTACCTCTGGGATTGCAGTGCAGCGTCTTGCCACTAGGCCACCAGAGCTCCCTTCAATCCATACTGAAGGCTGCAGTCTTTGACCTTCTGCAGCAAGCACTTCAGGTCCTCCGTTTTCAGCAAGCAGGGTTGTGTCATTTGCATAACTCAGGTTGTTGAAACTCATAGACAATATTTGCATTTATGGGGCTTATTAGGGAAGTGACCAGTTATAATTTGGGATCAGAAAGGATTCATAATAGAGTTCCTCTGTCAGGAGAGTTTCTAAGTTATTCCTACTGATAGATCTCTATTCCTTGGAGCTATCTGGCTACCCAATCTCTGCCCCTCTTGGATGAGTATTACAAGGCTTTTTAGCCCTTTGAAAAAGTCCCTGGAAGCATCCCACCCCTTCAGTGAGCTTACTGCTCAAGGGCACTCAACTCTCCTACTCTATGGGCCTGAGAGGCCCCCCACTCTACCAGCAAGCTTTCTTGCTTATCACTTACTGTATCATTATAACTGGTTTGCTTCCTAGCCAGGGAAATTTATCACATTTCCTTTCAGCCACTTGGTTCTGCTGCTGCCATTACTCTTCTGCTGTTGCTGATCACCTCTAGTGTTAAAACTGTGTCTTCTTGGTCTAGAAGATTTTCAGCTCACAGATCCTTGTTATTGTTATGTGCCGTCGAGTTTCCTGTGACACATAGCAACCCTATACACAATAGCCCAAAATCCTGCTCTATCCTGTGCGAATCTTATTGTCTCTGACACACCTATCCCTGTTACCCTAGTCACTGAATCGTCCATCTCATTGAGGGTCTTCCTCTGCTGAGCTGTGCCTCCATCCTTCCAAGCATGGCGTCCCTCTCCAAGGACTGGTCCCTCCTTCCAGCATGTCCAAAGTACGTCAGACAAAGCTTCAGAATCCTTGACTCCCAAGGAGCAGCCTGTCTTAACCCTCTCCAGAACAAAACTGTACATTCTCTTAGCAGTCCATGATGTATTCAATGTTCTTTTCCAATACCACAGCTCAATGGCATCATCAATTCTCCTATCCTCCCTAGTTATTGTCCACATTTCTGATGCATAGCAAGTGATTACAAAAACCATGGTCTGTATCAGGTGCACCTTAGTCTCCAGAGTGATGCCATTGCTCTTCAGTACTCTGGAGTGGTCTCTGACAACCGACTTTCTCAACACAATACATCTTTAACTTCCTGGCTGCTGGTGTCAAGAGTGTTGATTGTGGAGCCAAGCAAACTAAAGCTGTTTACAGTCTCAATCTCTTCACCATCCATCATGATGCTGCCAATTGACCCAGTGGTAAGAATCTTTGTTTTCTTGATACTGTGCTTCAATCCATATTGAAGGCAGCAGTCCTTGACCCTCTGCAGCAAGCGCTTCAGGTCCTCCTCAGTTTCAGCAAGCAGAGTTGTGTCATCTGTATAATACAGATTGTTGATGAGTCTTCCTCAAAGGGGCTGAACCCCCATAGCATTTCTTAAGCTCAAGGAACTGAAGAACAAATTCAAGCCTTGAGGTTGCAATACTTAAGTATACTTTGGGGAGAATATTAAATGATCCAGGATGTATTAAAAGAAGATGGAAAGAGTATACAGAGTCATAGTACCAAAAGGAATTGGCAGACACAGAAGAATTTCATGAAACAATGTATGAGCAAGAGCTTGTGGTGACGAAGGAAGAAGTTCAAGCTGCTCTGAAAGAATTGGCAAAAAATAAGGCCCCAGGAATTGATGGTATACTAATTGATAATATATCAACAAACAGATGCTGCCTTAGATGTGCTCACCAAGTTGTGCCAAGAAATCTGGAGGACAACCACCTGGTCAACTGACTGGAAGAGATCTTTACTTGTTTTCATTCCAAAGAAAGGTTATCCAACAGAGTGTGGAAATTATCGAACAATATCATTAATATTGCATGCAAGCAAGATTCTGCTGAAGATTATCTCAAAATAACTGGAACAGCACATCAGCAGAATACTGCCAGAAGTGCAGGCTGGCTTTAGAAGAGGCTGTGATACTATGGATATTGTAGCTAATGTTAGATGCATCTCGGCCAAAAGCAGGGAGTACCAGAGCAATGTCTGTGTTTCATCGTTTGTGAAGAGGCATTGACTGTGTGGACCACACAAACTGTGGCTGACTCAGAAGAATGGGAATCCCAGAACACTTGATCGTGCCTATGTTTGGACCAGGAGTCAGTCGTCAGAACAGAGCAAGGGAACACTGCATGGTTCAAAATTGGGAAAGGTGTATGCCAGGGATGTGTCCTAGCTCCATACTTTTTCAATCTATATGCAGAACAGATTATTCAGAAAGCTGGGCTCTGTGAGAAGAAATGTGGCATCATGGATCCTGGGTCTAAAAACATGCTCCATCCCTGGCTTTTTCCCCTGTGATGGTTGTGATGTTCCCCCTTCCACCTTTGGAATGTCTCATTTTAAGTGTAGCCGGATGGCAAAAACTGACCAGTTGCCTTGGTAGAGTTTTATATACCTTATTTGCACGGCCCCACACCTGCAAGGATGCCATGTGCCTTATTTGCATTAACAGCAACCCACCTGATGTCCTTGATGGGCCACAAGCATCTTATTTGCATTTCCCCACCCAGGCTTTTCATGGCAGTTGCAAGATTAGCTGGAAAGGACATGTAAAAGTGACCCACTACAGGGATCTCTGGTGGCCTAGTGGCAAGAAACTGTGCTGCAATCCCAAAGGTGTGTGGTTCAAATGTACCAGATTCTTCACTGGAACAGGAGGGGTAATCTCCTGTGCCAGTTGGATCTGATTCAATGGTACACAACAAGAAAGGGGAGAGGAGTGACCCATTGCACCTTACACATCTTCAGTTTTCCATTTTTCCCTCTGAAGGCCTATTCACTATTCTTCAGCCTGAGATAATTAGAATGAGTGGATTTAGCTCATGAGAATAAGGATGAAAGAAGAACAATCTACATTTGGTTTGTGGTGGTAAAGAAGAGTACACAATATCCTGTGGACTGCCAAATAACAGGTCTGTCTTGGTAGAAGTAACAACTAGGTGCTCCTTAGAGGCAAGGATGATGAGACATGATCTTACCTACTTGGGCATGTTGTCAGCAGAGCCTAGTCTGTGGAAAACTAATATCATATTGGTAAAAGTGGAGGGTCAGAAAAGAGGAAGACCCTCAATGAGATGGATTGATACAATGGGCTGAAGCAAAGCAGAGATGGTGAGGAGACTCAGCAGAAGACCATGGATAAGGTGGGTTGACTCAGTGACCGGAGTAATGGGGGTGGTTGTATTGAAGACAGTGAGGTTGGCAAAGATAGTACAGGGTTCAGAGCTGTACATGGGGACACTGAGTCCTAAGTGACTCAAAGGCAGGTAACAATAGCAATATGGCACCTAACAACTATTTGATGAAGCTAATAAAATGAGCAGTTTTATCTTAAGATGTCTCTCTTTACAAGATACTTCTCTCACTCCTAGTCAACACTCTTGGTACCAACAGTCAGGAAATCAAAAAACAAATTGCACTGGAAAAATCTTCTGTCAGACCACTCCAGAGTACTGAGAAGCAACGATGTCAGTCTAGAGACTAAGGTGCACCTGATCCAGGTAATGGTCTTCGCAATTACTTGCTATGCATCAGAGAGCTTGACAATGACTAAGGATGACAGAAGAGTCGATGCCTTTGAGTTGTGGTGCTGGAGAAGAACATACCATGACCACCAAGAAAACAAATAATAGGTCTGTCTGATAAGAGAGTGAAACCAAGTTTCTCTTTGGAGGCTAGGATGTTGAAGCTCTATCTCCAATACTTTTGGCACGTGGCCAGGAGGGAGCAGTCCTTGTAGAAGGACATCATGCTCAGAAGGGTAGAGGGATGGCACAAGAGAAGAGGAGCCCGGATGAGATGGATTGATACAGTACCTGGGGTAATGGGGGTAGATGTGTCAGAGTCAGTGAGACCGGCTCAGGACAGCGTAGGCTTCAGAGTTTTATGTAGGGTCACTATGAGTCGCAGTTCTGGTCACTTCCTTATCATTACCTCATCTTACAGGTAGGCTCGCTAAGTAACACAGGTGTCTGGAAAGATCACTCCTTAAGTTAGCTTCCTATTCATTCTTCTAAACTCTACTTTGAGCTTGTATAGAAGTTTAATTTGCCCTGTGTGGTGGCACTTAACTCTACCTCCCCTCACTAGACCTTGAATGTCTTGGAGTTATCCTTGTGTCCCCAGGGCCATGTAAGTGCTCCAGGATGTGGCTGGACAATGCCTCCCCCCCAACCAACCACCACCACGGAATCCAATCATATTCTTCTCTTCTTCACTCATGTCTCTTAGCTTCTTTTTTTCTGAATTCTTCAATTTCTTAGAGTTGAAGTGTTGGTGGAACCAATCTTACTTTACATATTGAAATAGAACTCAACCAAAGCAAACAAGCCACTGAAAATGGGGGGGGGGTAATTTCATGTCATGCTGATCTTTTAGTTAGCAGCCCATCACTTTAACCACTGCCCCCAGGACTTCTCATTGCTAACTAATCTTAGGATATCATACCATTCTTTCCTGTTCATACTTCCATTAAATACACCTGTAAGTTAACTCTCTTAAATTATCTTGAGTTTCTCCTCACATGCAAAACCTAGATCAGGAAGCAGTCATCAGAACAGAGCAAGGAAACACCGTGTGGTTCAAAATCAGAAGTGCATCAGAGATGTGTACTTTCCCCATACCTTTTCAAGCTATATGAAGAACAGATCACTTGTGAGGGTGGACTTTATGAGGAGGAATGTGGGTGGCATCAGAATTAGAGGAAGACTCATGAGCTAGAGCCTGTGGTGATCAAGGAAGAAGTTCAAGTTGCTCTGAAGGAACTGGCAAAAAACAAAGCCCCAGAAATTGATGGCATGCCAGTTGATAACATTTCAGCAAACAGGCTGCCCTGGATGCACTCACAAACTTGTACCAAGAAATTGGGAGGACAAAAACCTGGCCAACTGATTGAAAGCGATCCATATGTGTTTCCATTCCAAAGAAAGGTAACCCAATAGAGTGTGGAAATTATCAAACAATATCATTAATATCACATGCAAGCAAGATTCTGCTGAAAATTATCCAAAAACGACTGGAACAGCACAAGAACTGCCAAAAGTGCAGGCAGGTCTTAGAAGAGGCTGTGTTAACTAGGGATATTATAGCTAATTTCAGATGGCTCTTGGCTGAAAGCAGAAAGTACCAGAGGAATCTCTATCTGTGTTATATTGATTATGCAAAGGCATTGTGTAAATCCTAACAAACTGTGGCTAGGTCTGAGAAGAATGGGAATTCCAGAACACTTGATTGTGCTAATGCGAAACCTGTACTTGGACCAAGAGGCAGTTGTCAGAACAGAGCAAGGATATACTGCATGGTTCAAAACCAGAAAATGTGTACAACCAGGGATGCATCCTGTCTCCATATCTTATCAATCTATATGCAGAACAGATCATCCAGAAGGCTGGGCTCCAAGAGGAGGAATGTGGTATCAGGACTGGAGGAAGACTCATCAACAACCTGCATTATACAGATGATACAACCTTGCTTGCTGAAACTGAGGAGGACCTGTAGTGCTTGCTGGAGAAGGTCAAGGACTGCAACATTAAATAGTGATTGAAAGTGGGCTCTGGTGGCCTAGTGGCAAAAAGCTGCACTGAAATCCAGAAGGTGCTCGGTTCGAATCCACCATATGCTCTGCTGGAGAAAGAAGGGCAGTCTCTTCCTGTGCCAGTTGGATCCAATTAGATGGTATACACACACACAACACACACAAAAAAACTAAACAAAAAATATGGATTGATGCTCCACATCAAGAAAATGAGGATTCTCACCACTGTGCCAATTGGCAGCATCATTATAATAGACAAGAGATTGAGATTGTTGACAGCTTCAGTTTCTTTGGCTCCACAGTCAACACTCTTGGCACCAAGTAGTCAGGAAATCAAAAGACAAATTGCACTGGGAAAGTCCGCTGTCAAGGACCTATCCACTGTACTGAAGGGGAATGATGTCAGTATAGGGACTAAGATGCACCTGATCCAGGCCATGATCCTAACAATTACTTGCTATGCATCAGAAAGCTGGACAGTGATTAAGGATGATAGAAGAAGAATTGATGCCTTTGAGCTGTGGTGCTGAAAGATATTATTGAATTCGCCATGGGCCACGAGGAGAACAAACAGGTTCATCCTGGAAAGGGTGAAATCAGGTTGTTTCTTGGAGGCAAGGGTTCTGAAGGTTCATCTGACATATTTTGGGCATGTTGTAAGGAAGAACCAGTCCTTGGAGAGGGATATCATCCTGGGAGGGTGAAGGGACAATGCAAAAGAGGAAGACCCTCGATGAGATGGATTGACTCAGTGACTGAGGTATTGGGGTAAGTGTGTCAGAGACTATAAGCTTGGTTCAGTAAAGAGCAGGGTTCAGAGGGTCTCTATGAGTCGCAATCAATGGAACATAACAACATCAACAGCTTGTGATATGTAGATGACAACAAGCTTGCTTGCTGAAAATGAGGAGGACCTGAAGTGTGTTCTGTAGAAGTTCAACAATTCTAATCTTTAATATGAATTGAAGCTCAACATCAAGAAGGCAAAGATTTGGGGGGATGAGTGGACAGGGAGGAAAATGTGTAATAATGAATGAGGGGAAAAAGCTATGTCTCAATTTGGTTTAGGATGCTTAGTGATAAGGCAGTTATGAAATGATGTAATGATGTAGTCATCTCCTATTTTGTGATGTTCTGTAGTGATTATATTTTTATAACACTTCTTTTCACATAGTAAAGGTCTTTAGAACTTAAAAAAAAGCATCATAAAAACAGCACCATCTGTTAGGATAAATAGTTAAAAGCTGTTAGTATTTATTGTGAATAAAGTATATTTCATCCCTTAAAAAATAAAAAAGACAAGGATTCTTACCACTGGGCCAACAGGCAGTACCATGATAGATGGGGAAGAGGTTGAGATTTTTAACAATTTTGTGGTGCTGGAGAAGAGTCTTGAACACACCATGGACTGCCAAGAAAACAGACAAGACTGTCTTGGAGAGGGTGAAAGCAAGTTTCTCCTTGGAGGCTAGGATATTGAAGCTCCATTTCACATATTTTGGGCTAGGAGAGACTGGTCCTTGCAGGACATTAGGGAGGGTGGAGGGACAGCACAGGAGAAGACCCTGGATGAGATGAATTGATAACTAGGGCAATGGGGGTATGTGTGTCAGAGTCAGTGAATCTGGCTCAGGACAGGGCAGGCTTCAGAGCTGTTGTACATAGGGTCACTATGAGTCACAGGCAACTTGATGGCATGTAACAGTTATGAGTTCTAGAAATTAAAAAGACAATTATTTAATAGAGTAACTATCAAGGATCTAAGTGTAAAAAAGTTGGAAGGTTATATTCGAATTGCTCATTACTTAGAAATAAAGGAACAATTACAAGGCATAGAAAATAGAATGAAAGACTTCATGAGTGCAGAGTCCAAAGCCCAGAACCAAGCCTAGGGTCCCTGTGACTCTGGGGCATGGCGGGTAGGGAGTTGTGCTACTAACCAAAAGGTCACACCTTCTCTGCTGGTTTATACCTGCCAGCTGCTCTGTGAGAGAAAGATGGGCAGTCTTATTCTGTGTGATTTACAGCCTTGGGAACTGGTCGTTCTGATTCCCCGAGTTCAGCAGCCCTACCTACAATCCTGGTGATGGAGCCTGTAGCCAGTTACAATGCAGCAGAGGTCATTGAGGTCAGAGCTCAGCCAACAGCCCTGAGAGAGAAAGATGGGCTGTCAAATCCCTTTCCAATCTACAGCCTTGGAAAGTGATGGAAGGCCACTCTGAATCAAAACCAACTGGCCCACCGTGAGTGAGTGCCTGGGCATCCATTCTGACCCTTGATAACCCTCCATCCAGTTTCCCAGCCTGTAGATAATTTTGACAGATTGCCCCATCTTTCTCCTGAGGACCAAGCTAGCTGGTGCATTAAGACTTTTTGGTTAGCAGAGTGACACATAGGGACTACATCTCCCAGATTTCCTTAGGTTTGTAGTAAAAACTGCAGGATACCACAGACTCTGGGCAGAGACATTATGCTGTATTTGGTAGGGAAATGTATTGTCTCGAACAGGAGGGCTTTTAAGGTAGAGCCAGCCTCATAATTGATTGATTTAGAGGCTCAGTGGTGCTATCCAGGACCTGAGGTCTTAACGTTTCTCCGTGTTCCACCCACAGTGAAGAGATACCTCTAGCAGTTCTCAGGAGGTCTCAGAGAAATTCCTCATGTTTCACTGGCCACAAGTAGGCAGCTTTTGGTTATTTCCTCCCTGGCAATGGGAATGAAAGCAATCCCTAGGGACAATCAGGTTTACCTCTGACTCAAAGGGATGATTCAGATCTTGTTAAGGAAGAGGTTGAAGACACTAAATACTTAGGAAAAGATTTTATCTAGAGTGAATGACAGTGATGATTAAGATAGCCTTTTTTTGTCACTGTAAAAATAATGAATGCAAGAATTACTGCGACAGCTACTAAAAGAATGCAAATGCAGAGCAGGTTGCTGTGTTTATGAGAGGCGTCAGTGGCTCTCAGTGCTGTGCTCTCCGCCACCGCGACAGTTAGCGCATTCTGGCGGAGATACCTGAAAAATGGCTGAAAATTCCAATTCCAGTGACAGTGATTCATCTTGTGATTGGACTGTCATCAGTTATGAGGGATCTGATATTGAGATGGTGAATTCTGAACATGGTGTAGCCAATGATTCGTCTTTTGAGCACGAGGAAGTTCAAGTTTTGTCAGGTGTAAACAGCCAGAGTGACACAACGGTGATGGGAGAAATTGCTTATCCAGTTGTGGAAGAAACCAAGTCAGCAGTTGAAGCAGAGGAAGAAACACCATTTGAAGACAATATCTACTTTGGAACTGTCAGTGATGATTCTGATATTGTTACCCTTGAGCCACCTAAGTTAGAAGAAGTTGGAATTCAGGAAGAAGCTGTAATTGTTGAAGAAGCACAGAGCTCAGAAAACTTTCACATGGGTTCTTCCTTTAGCAGCCAGTATACATTCTGTCAGCCAGAAATTGCATTTTCATCTCAACATAATGATGATGAATCAAGTAGTGATGAAATTGATCATCAGCCCAGTCCTGCTTTTAGACGTCCCTGTGCTAGGAAAAAGACTGTTTCTGATTCAGAATCTGAAGAGGGATCGCCTGCTGAATGGGAGACCGAACCTTGCAAGGAGAACTTGGATAAGCACCAGTTCAGTAATGGTCTTAATAAATGTGTCATACTTGCTTTGGTGATTGCCATCAGCATGGGATTTGGGCATTTCTATGGTACAGTTCAGGTTCTGAGGCATCAACAGTTGGTCAAAAACCATGAAGATAAATTAAGTGATATGAAGGATTATATTTCCCA
>NW_006399871.1:2978648-2982781 GCF_000299155.1 Elephantulus edwardii
TTAGACATTTCAAAGTTACCACCAAAAATATCTTTGAAAAGAGAAATAAAAGATATGGTGCTCCAAAAGAAGCAGCAGCTAAAAAATCAAGAACAGTTTATCGAGCACATTTATACCCACAATACAAGGCGACAACACAAAAGCAGCAAAATAGAGGCCCTGCCACGCAGAGGGAGGGCAGGAGAGCAAACTATCATTCTTTGAGAAAAGGTTGTTCTGATGTATTTGACCGTGCTCGGCAAGAATCCCTTAGTCTTTTTAATGTAGTGTTGAATCCTGTAAGAATAGAGGAATTTAGACAGCTGATGGTAAAATACTTACTAGAAGAACTGGATGGTTTCCGTCATTGGCAAGAACTTGATCAATTCATCAATAAGTTCTTCCTAAATGGTGTCTTTATACATGATCAGAAGCTCTTCATTGACTTTGTTAATGATGTTAAAGATTATCTTAAAGCCATGAAGGAATATCGAGTAAACAATGATGGCGTGTTTGAGAATTTGGATGGATATATATACAGACACTTCCTTGGTGACACTTTCCCCCCTCCATATGGACCCAGGTCGGTTCACATAGCACCATGTTACTATAATAGTTTCTGACATCTACAGTTTGGATAGATTTTAATTATTTAATAAAGGTTTTCGGAATGTAAAAAAAAAAAAAAGAATGCAAATGCAATTTCTTTGTGGAAGGAATTGTTGGAGAAGCTCAATATTGTCAGTCAAAACTAGGCCAGGGGCAGACTGTGGGTCAGACCATCAATTACTCATGTGCAAGTTCAATTTTAAGCCAAAGAAAATTAAACTAAGTCCACAAGAATCAAGATATGATCTTGAATCTATTCTATCTGAATTTCAAGATCATCTTAAGGATAAGTTTGAAGCATTGAACACCAGTGATTGAAGACCAGATAATATCATCCATGAAGAAAGCAAAAGGTCATTACAAAGACAGAAGCTGTTGTTGTTATGTGCCATCTAACCCTGCCCTCTCCTGAGTCAGTCTCACTTATTCTGACACACCTACCCCCATTGCCCCAGTCACCATGTCAATCCATCTCATCTGGGGTCTGCCTCTCCATGCTGTCCCTCCACCCTTCGTTCAACCATGATGTCCTTCTCCAAGGACTGGTTTTTCCTGGCCTCCTGCCCAAAGTATGTGAAACGGAGCTTCAAAATCCTTGCCTCCAAGGAGAAACTTGGTTTCACCATCTCCATGACTGACCTGTTCGTTCTTCTGGCAGTCCATGGTATGTTCAATACTCTTCTCCAGCACATAGCTCAAAGGCATCAATTTTTCTTCTGTCATCCTTAGCCATTGTCCAGGTCTATGATGCATGGCAAATAAATGTGGAGGTCATACCTTGGATCAGGCACACCTTAGTTTCTAGACTGACCTCATTTCTCTTTAGCACTTTGGAGAGGTCCCTTACAGCAGACTACCCAATGCAATTAATCTTTTGATTTCTTGACTGCTTGTGCCAAGAGTGTTGATTGTGGAGTCAAACAAGCTCAAATTGTTAACAACTTCAATCTCTTCTCCATCCATCCTGGAGACAGAAGAAAGAAAAAAAACAAAATGAATGTCAGAAGAGACTATTTTAAAAAAATACATTAAGAAGCAAATACAAAGGGAAAACATGCTGAAATAAAAGAGCTGAACAGAAAATGTCAAAGAACAGCTTGAGAAGACAAAGCAATGTATTATAATGGAATGTGCAGAGAGCTGGAGTTGGAAAGTAAAAAGGGAAAATCTCGCAACAATGGAAGATGCTATGGGCAATATATTAAATAACTCAGAAAGCATCAAAAGAAGATGGAAGGAATATTTAGAGTCATTATACCAAAAAGAACTGACTGACACTGAGAAATTTCAGGAGGTACCATATGAGCAGGAGCCAATGGTAATGAAGGAGGAAATTGAAACTGCACTGAAGGCATTGGCAAAAATGAAGGCCTCTTATGAAACTGGATAGGGGTGAGACCATAAGGTTACACAGTTGGTGGGTGGTGGTAAGGGGAAGTAAATGGGAAGGACCCAGGCAAAAAGATGGGGAAATAATGGGCAAGGTACAATGGTGATTAATTTTATAAAAAATAACTCATGAAAATGATTCTATGAAAGACAATATGAATGAAGAATAGCATGAAACACAATGTGTATGAACTTTGAAAGTAATAATAATAATAATAATAATGCCCTAGGAATCTCTGGGATACCAATTTACTTGTTTCAGTTAACGGATCCAGCCCTGGATATGATCACCAGTCTATGCCAGGAAATTTGGAGGAGAGCTGTCTGGCCAGTGGATTGGAAGAAGTCCACATTTGTCCATTTCCAAGAAAGGGATCCAATAGTGTGGAAACTGTCAAACAGTATCATTAATATCACATGCAAGCAAAACACTACTGAATATCATTCACACTTCCCTAGAACTGTACCAGAAATTCAAGCAGGATTTAGAAGAGGCCATGGCACCAGGGATATTATTGCTGATGGTAGAAGGATTCTGGCTGAAAGTAAAGAATAACCAGAAGAATGTCTATATTTTATTGATTATGCAAAGACATTTGACTGTGGATCATTACAAGTTACAGCTAACATTGAGAAGAATGGAAATCCCAGAACTCTAATTGAGCTCATGCTAAACCTCTGCGTAGACTTATGAGGCTGTTGTGCTAACATAGCAGGGGAACACTTCATGGTTTAAAATTAAGAAGAGAGTGCATTAGGATTGTATTCTCTGTCCATCCTTATTCAATTTGCTGAGCAATTTATTCAAGAAGCTGAGCTCTTTGAAGTGGAATGTGACATCAGGATCAAGGGAGACTCATCAATAACCTGCCTTAGGCAGATCACACAACCTTGCATACTGAAAGGGAGGAGATCTTAGAGTACTTGTTGCAGAAGATCTAGGGGTAAAGAGAGCTGCACTGCTATCTCAAAGGCAAATAGTTGAATCTACCAGCTGCTTCACAAGAGAAAGACAGCAATCTCTTGTGAAATTTTCCTTGTTATTAGGTGCAGCCCGTCGAGTTGTGTACAACTCAGAGTGACCCTATAAACAACAGATCTGAGCCCTGTGTTGTCCACGAGTGTGTCAAATGCCAAAGAGATCACCCATTGTGGACAGGTTTTAGCAGAGCTCTCAGATTAAGACAGACTAGCAAAGAGGAATGGCCATCCACATCAGAATAGCGGGTCTCTGAAAACCTGCTGGAGGGCCAGCTATGAGTCATTTCCTACTCGATGGTACCACACAGTAACAACAAGGTAAAACATGTGAGATGATAGAGATGGATCAAAACATACCCGGGATTATCAGGAACGTAAAAAAGGATTGCATTTACTCTCCCACACTCTAGAACGTCTGCGTTCAGGTGTTTCTTGTAGGGTTTGCAATTCTGCCACAGAGCACAAGAGGGCAGCAGCGTTCGCGATTGTGTTTTTTTTTTCCACCCCATAGCGCTTCTGTCTGATCTCCACAATTCATAAATGCCTCTTGAGAGTTGACATCTTTTATCTGAGGCTTATTCCTAACTTTGAAAAAATTAATCTACTTTTGGACTTTCCCAAATGTATTTTATTATTAAGGAACATTTCAAATGCTTCCAGATTTTTTCTATTTTTTGCAGTGTAACTATAAACATTCTTTAAAAATCTAGTATGGCGGGGAGCTCTGGTGGCCTAGTGGCAAGAAGCTGCACTGCAATTCCAGAGGAACATGGTTCGAATCCACCAGACGCTCTGCCGGAGAAGGAGGCGCAATATCCTCCTGTACCAGTCAGATCTGATTTGACGGTACACGCACACAAAATAAAATAAAAAAAAAAATCTAGTATGGCTAAATATAGTTTGCATTTTAATCATGATTAACAGTGTACAATTCAGTAAAATAAATTGCACCCATCTTGTCGTACAAACATTACTACCATTTCCCAAAGTTCTAAGTTGTAATACAAGTAGAAATCGAGTAGCTTTTCAGCAGCAACTCTTCACCAGTGATAACCTTAAATCTTTTACGTATTTACCAATGTTAGCTGTTTATCAAAAGTGGGATTGTGTAAGTCTGTCTGACTTAGCACGTCTTTGGGGCTCCTATTGTAATGTTGCCTACATTTTATTTTATT
>NW_006399871.1:2983756-2988262 GCF_000299155.1 Elephantulus edwardii
AGGGTATATTCCCAGTAGTGGAATTGCTGGGTCAAATGGTTTCTCTATTTGCAACTTTTTGAGAAAGCGCCATACTGCTTTCCACAGGGGTTGCACCATTTTACACTCCCACCAACAGTGAATCAGGGTTCCAGTTTCTCCACAACCTCGCCAGCATTTGTTGCTTGCTGTTCTGTTAAATTTGTTGCCTACATTTTAAAAACCGATTTATAACACTTAAGAGGGAGCTCTGGTGGCTGAATGGCAAGAAGCTGTGCTGCAATCCTGAAGACACATGGTTCGAGGCCACCAGCCACTCCGGGGGAGAAGGATGAACAATCTAGCTCCTGTTGTAGTTATGCCTAAATTTTTTTTTATTAATTTAGTTTGTTTATTTTTCATTTCAATGAACATCTACAGAGATTTTGGAATTCCATTCATTCATTGTTGCACCCTTCTCCCCCTCCCCCTCCCCTTCCCCCCCTTTTGCTCCTCTCCTTGAAAAGCAAAAGAAAAACTCCCTCATTGGTACACAGTCCCCCCCTCCCGCACCTCCCCAAACCCTACCCCCAAATATAATCCACTTTATTAAGGATTTATTTAACTGTGAGATAGATCTTGGAAGGGGTTCTGTGATCAGAATCTACAGTGGTTCCTGTCTTTAAAAAAAAAATAAATTTTTTTCTTCTTTGTTGCACATTTTCTTCCTCCCCTCCCAGAGATGCACCCCTTGTTCCAGACTGTTGTCAGACATATAATGCCTAATCATATATTCCTTTGAACAGTTCTTCCCCTCAGGATCAGGTCTATACTGACAGGTGGTTGATTCTAGGGCGGAGAAAAGAAAGTAGGAGATGAACCTTGAACATCTAATTTTTTTCCTAATGGTAGGAAAGAGCTGGAAAAAATAATGGGCTCCTGTTGAAAAGAGAGGTCAGTTGAAGAGTCTTCTACTGCTTAAATCTGGTCCAATTTCTTTAACCCTATTAACAATCCTGTGAATGTTGCCCCATTCTGTCTCTGAAATGCTCAAGTCCATTGCTACAGTCAGTTGTATCAATTCTTTTTGTTGCGGATCTTCCTTTTTCTCTGACCCTTCACCTTTCCCAGCATGTTGTCTTTTCCCAAGGACATGCCCCAATTATGTGAAATGAATCCTTGCCTCTGAGGAGCACTTTAGTTGCACTTCCTGCAAAATGTTGTCAAGTGTGTATTATTTTTATAAAAATAAAAAGAATCACTAATGGTAATAATAAGCTACTGAATGGAGTAAGAAATAAGGACTCTATACTGATATAAATAAATAGACATTGATAGATTTTAAAATAATGATTTTAGTAAAAGGCTACAGAACAAATTAGTTTTACATTTATATATTTTTTAATGAAAGAAATTCATTAATTTTGTACAACACATTTATATACTTTTGAAATATTTCTTGGATCTATTAGAAAAGGGAAGATAATAACTTCACAATGATGAAGAAAAGGTATGTTTTAGTCACCAAAGTGATAAGAAATCATGCTCTAATTTTTAAATGTTTCATCTGCAAGAAAAACTGTGAACAAGTAAAGACCAGTTTGTCAAGTAATTTATGTATTATAGTTTGTTGTTATGTGCTGTTGAGTTGCTTGCGACTCATGCGACCCTATGTATGACAGCCCTGAAACCTGCCTGTCCTTTACTGTCTCTGACACACCTACCCCCTTACCCCAGTCACTGTATCAGTCCATCTCATTAATGATCTCCCTCTCTTTCTTCATCCCTCTGCTCTTCTAAGCATGATATCCCTCTCCAAGGACCAATCCTTCCTTGCAACATGCCCAAAAGTATGTCAGACAAAGCCCAAAAATCCTTGCTTCCAAGGAGCAGGCTGGTTTCACCATCTCTAGGATGAACCTGTTTTGTTCTCCTGGCAGTCTATGGTATATTCAACACTTTTCTCCAGGACCACAACTCAAAGGCTTCAGTTGTCTTTTTATTATCCCTAGACATTGTCCAGCTCTCTGATGCATAGCAAGCAATTGAAATGACTATGGTCTGGATCGGGTGCATCTCAGTTTCCAGACTGACATTGTTGGTCTTCAGTACTTTGGAGAGGTCCCTGACAACCGAGTATACAATAAGAAAATAAAAAAATAGGGCTTCTTCAAATCACAATAAGAATATCGAGTTACAAAATAACTGGCAATAAAAAAGATGCAAATCAAAACCACAATAAGATACCGTTTAACTCCAGTAGCATTGGTAAACTTTAATAGGACAGCAAGTAATAAATGTGGGAGAGGATGTAGTGAGACAGGAATTCTTCTACACTGTTGGTGGGATTGTAAAATGTTACAACTACTTCCTAAACAGCTTGCCTGCGGAAACTCTATGAACATGGAGAAATGATGAAGTTATATAAGTGTTCAGGTCTTTCATTCATAGGGTAGCTATGAGTCATCTACGACCCAAGGACACTTAACAATTCTGGAATACAGTTTGGTGTTTCCTCAGAAACTCAGAAAGCTGAACAAAGAAATTCCACATGATCCAGCTCAGCTATTCCACTGCTTAGAATACACCTAGAGAGAATGGGAACTAAGGGACACTTGTACACCAATGTTCATAGCTGTGTTATTCACTATCACAAGAAAATGGAAAACAGCCCAAATGTCCAACCACAATAGAATGGATTGAGAAACTATGGTACATTCACATGATGGAATACTAGTATCATGCAGGAGCAATGATTTTGTAAATCACTACCTAACTTGGGAGGGATTGGAGAGTTTTCTGCTAAGTGAACTTAGTTCCATAAAGACAAATACTGTATAAGACCATTACTGTAGTAATAGATAATAAATCCTGTATGAGGATCTAAATCGGGGGAGCACAGAGGTAGGGATGGGGGGTAATCGTGGTCACAGGGTTTGATGGGTGGAGTAATCCAGTGCGAGGGGCAGTGTAGACAAAATTTGTAGGTAAAACTAAAAATTTTTTTCTGGGGGGAGGGTTGGGAGGGGAGAAAAGTGCAACATTGAATGAATGGGGGAAAAATATGTTGAATAAAAAAAATCAGTTAACTAACATGGATAGTAGTGCATAACTTTCTGTGAGAATTAAAATTAGAGAAAAAAACCAAAATAAAAAATACCAAACAAATTTTTCCCCTTTTTTAATTGAGATTTTAATGAAAGTTTATAGAGAATTTGGATTTCCATTCTTTCATTGTGGCACATTTTCCTCCCCGGCGCCGCCTAGAAAGAATTTAAGAAAAGAATCACAATATGAAAAAATATGTGAAACACAATGTATGCAAATTTAGTTAGTAAAGGAATATAAAACAAAATTTAAAAAATGAATATCGAGTTAGCTATTGAAGTTTGTAAGGAATCCCAGTGATTCAATGCCTACGTTCTTCGCTGCTAACAAAAAAAGACAGTTCAAAATCACTAGCAGGAGAGAAGACCTGGTGATCTGCCACCCCCCCATCCCCCCCAGATTACAGCCTTTATATGGGCAGTGCTGTTTATACGGTCAGTATGGTAGTTATCAACTGACTGGCACCGGGCAGTGCTGTTTATATAAGATCAATGTGAGTAGTTAGTAGTTATCAACTGATTGCCATCTAACAACATAT
Organism: Elephantulus edwardii; assembly: GCF_000299155.1. NCBI lineage: Eukaryota > Metazoa > Chordata > Mammalia > Macroscelidea > Macroscelididae > Elephantulus > Elephantulus edwardii. The sequence goes on from NW_006399871.1 coordinate 2,987,361, forward strand.
ATATATACACACACATACACATGCATTATTTGTTGTAGGAGAGATGGTAATCTTACAACCTTCAGCTTTTATTGGTAGAGTGTCATCAGTTAGAGATTCCATGGTTACAGATCTCAAATAGCTCTGGGTTATAAATTTGGAAACGGCGAGTGCATTAAGTGTTGGGCTGGTGGTAACAGTTATGGGACTTCAGATTTACCAGCAACTCCTTAGGTGAAAGATGACTTTGACATTCACTGTCTTGGAAATCCGGGGGAGGGTCGCCTTGAGCGCAAGCAGCTGACGGCAGCGGTGTTTCAGTGGTAAGAAAGGGAAAAGCAGAGAGAAGAGCAAAGTATACAGTATCAACCCAGGGGCAGGAGGCAGGAACGAGCTGGTGTGGCTTCAGTCAGTCACATAAGGGAATAAAGCCGGAGAAATGAAAGCAGGTCCCGGGTGTGGGGGATCCTGATGGACATTTACAAAGGCAGAAACAGTCTCTTCGTATTCTGAGAACTAGCCCGCAGTTTGAGTCATAAGCCCTCGGTTCTCGATAAAGGATGCACTTCTCACATCAAGCCTTTTGTCTCCGGCTGTGGCAGAGGATGACAGAGAACCGCTTTGAGGGTACTGACTACACAGGAAGCCGGGGATGAGCCAGCCAGAAGTTCAGAGACCACAACAGGGAAGTGAGGAGCCCCGGTACCACCACCGCCACAACAGCAATCTTGTTACTGCCCCGCGGTTGAAGTGCGCCTGCTCGGCCGCACTCAAGCGGCACGCATGCGTGCGCGTGCCAGCGTCGGTTAGAGACCCGCCCCGAAATGGGGCGGAGCCGCGTCTGTGCGCCGGAAGGGGGTTGGTTGGGCGGGGCCGCGAGGCAGCGGCGGCGGCGGCGGCGGCGGCGGCGGTGGTGGTGGAGG
>NW_006399871.1:2988727-2998838 GCF_000299155.1 Elephantulus edwardii
GGGGCCCGGGCACGCTCTTGCGTGAGCCTGCGCCGGGGGCCCGAGTCCCCTCTCCCCAGCGCGCAGAGGGCTGTGAACCTTTTGTTAGGTGGCTGGACAATGATCGGTGAGAACTCTGAGCCAAGGGATGTCAGAGCCATTTCAAGTTTTGTTTAGAGCTGGAGATTTCCAAGTCGAGTGACCTTAGGGACCGAGTGAGGTACCTAAAGCTTTGCTGTTTACTTTTTGGGTTGCTAACAACAACAACAACAACAAAAAGGACTATGGAAGATTGGACTCAAAAGTTAAATAGGTTATTATAATGAGATAATAGTATGAGAACAAAATATTTTAGAATGGTTTTGAATTCACCATACTTTCGGCTATAGGTACAAGGGTTAATGCTTACTTGCACGTAATATATACCTTAAGAGACCTTCTCTGGAAACTCTTGTTTATATTCGCTCTCTTCATGCAGTCTTCTCTTCTACTAATGGTTACAACTTTTTGAAATAATGTTTCAGGTGTTGCATTGTCTGCTTACAGTGTAAGTTTTGCTGAAGCAGTGATACAAGTTGTGACTTTGCCCCTGGTTTTTGTGTTGTTTTGTTGTTGTTGTTGTTTTTGTGTTTTAACGTCTCTATTATGTAAACATCAATAATTTCATTAGAAGATGTAATGAAGCAAACAGCGAGAAACTATGTATGCCCCCCTCACGGTTCTGGAGCACTTTTGTCAGTTCACTGCTTCCTCTCTTGAGGGCCAAGGCAGGAACCTTGTCAGGCCTGTTCACTAGAGCGTGTCCTGGAAGTCTGTTTTTATTGTGTGCTTGCCCCCAGTTCTTTAGTAAACATTTGTTGAATGAATGAACACACAAACTGGTCTAGGAACCAGTTCCTTGGAGATCTAGAGTGCAGTAAAGCCAGATAGTTTTTGGTAGTTTAGAGATGGGCAAGAATCTTGGATTCCTTACAGGTCACACTGATTTATTTTTAAAAATGACCATTCTCTGAAGTTTTGGGAAGTGAGAGCTATTGTGATCATGGTATGATATATAAGGTAGTATTTGACCGTAGGGGATTTATGAATTCCAGACTGACTCACCTGCACCATTCCAACAGCGTCCTGAATGATGAAGTCATATTTGAGACTGTAGATTTTTTTTCATTCCCATCTAAGTAGACAATGTTATAGGCATATAGTGATAAATCGAGCACTTTTTAAGTGGGAATGTACTTAAGAGTTTCTGGACGTATCTAAGGGAATTGAATATATTGGGGAAAATACAATTCTTTGGGTTGAAGTTCGATGTAGCTTTAAGAGAACACTCCAGAAGATTATGCTCTTGAATATCAAGGGAGAAAGGTAGTCATTCAGAGTTCTTTGTGTGCTTCCACTTGAACCCAGCTTCAAGAGGACAGCCTTTGACTTAGATAATCCTGGGCTTCTAACCAGTTCTGTCTAGTTTAATCATGGCTGAGGAAGCAAACCTAAAAGAGGCCTGAATATTTGGAAGCTGGACCAGGAAAAGTTATGGATTAGAATTCTGTTATAAAACTTAATCTCTTTCAGAAAACAAAGGCCTAGTGCACATGCACATTGCATAGCAGCTAAAATCTAAGGCCTTTTGCATTCTTTCCAGAGACAGAAACAGTGGTGCCTCCATCAGAGATGGCGGTTCACTACTGCTTTGAGTGCATGCAGCTCTCCACAGTCCTGCCATTAATCTGGTTTTATGAATTAAGCTCCTGCAAGTGCTCGTGCGGCTTCCACCTGTAATTTTTGCTGTCTAGTGACCATTCCAAATAAAATAAATTTAAAAATTAGAGTTTCTTCAGAGACTTGCAACTTGTTGGATAATCCTTCGGAGATTAGTGTGAGTGAGGAAATGGCTATAAGACTGACTGAAAGCATAGTACTGGTGTTAAAGCCACTTGTCTCATGTTGGCTCAGTGTTTCAAGATGGAAGTCAGTCAGGCTTGGCTTCTCAGGACCTTGTAAAAGCTAGTGCAGAGTTTGTGGGTCTGTCTGTTTATTCAGAATCTCATACCCTTGTTACCTGACAGTCAGAATCCTGTCAGACTCTGGGAGTGGTGGTGGGAGTGATGGAAATACTAACCAGAAGGCTCTTGGCTGCTTTTCAATTGGCATTAACTGTGTTGCATTCAGTACCACATTATCAGAACAGCTATGTGAAATAAGATATTCCTACTTCATGGGTTTATCAGTGCAGTCAGTTACTGAATATTTACCTGATGTTGGGCACTTAAAAACATCACAGCAGTCCTGAATGATACAGATATTTACATCTGTAATACCTGAACAATAAAGATATTTATCTCTTTTTACAAATAAGAATGTGACACTGGATATAAGCAACCTCAAGATTAGAGTTAAGAGGACTACTAGATTTAGGATTCATTGAAGCCAGAACTTTTATGACACAATCTCTTTTTCGAAGGAAGTCAATTTGTGGAAAGAGATTTTGTTATCTTTGTGTTCAAATGCCCTAGTAAGTGTTCAGTATTTGCTGAATTAATGAACAAATTAACTTGTCTAAGATTCTATTAACTTAGGTTTTATTGGTAAATTTAGTCTAGTAACACTTGGGAGTGTGACTGTGATGAACTTCAAATGGGCCAGAGGAGACCAAAAGAGTTGACAACTTTGAATAGGAGATAAACCTGGCAGGTTTACAGTTTGTCTTAATTATATTTTCAGTCTAGTAGCAATAGAGACTTGCTTGGCTTCTTCTATTTAACACATTGCTGCAAATGTGTTTCTAAGCACGGTCGTCAATTTCAAAAGTGTGCAGCAACGGGTTAAGCTGCTGTTACTTTTGTGTAAGTTTTTCATCCTAACTTTTCATGAGTTGTACATTGATAAGTTTTCCAATATTTTATAGAAGAGGAGCTTGTAAGTGATTTCTGAAAGGTTGTCCTCTCTGAAAGAGTTTTAAGAAATTTCTGAAGGGTTATGCAATCTTGACATTTATCTGAAATTTATTTGTTTACTACTTTGGAGGTGAAGTGTATGTATAGTCCATTAAGTGCTTAGGTATCTTCATAAATTTTGACTTGTTTATAAGAGTTAACTTTCAGTATAGTTTAGATTTTAAAAAGATAAAATAAGGGAGCTCTGGTAGCCCAATGTCAAGAAACTGCATTGCAATCCCTAAGGTGCATGGTTCGATTCCCACAGATGGTCTGCTGGAGACGAATGGGCAGTTAGTCTCCCTGTACCAGTTCACACACACACACACATAAAAAGAAAATAGAACTGTATTGCTTAGGGGAGCTCTAGTGGCCTTGGGGGTAAGGAGTTGATCTGACTCAACTCAGGCATTAGCAGCTCTCAGGGAGAAATGGACAAACTTCTCCTTTGGAATTTACAGCCACTGAAAACCTAGATGTTTTATTCCACACTTGCTAGGTGAATGTGTACAGTTTGTTGATTAAGAGGGCAAGCCGGAAGTTTGTTCTTTATGAAAGACTGTTACACATTTCTTAATAATTGAGTATTAAAGATTAAATATATTGAATAAATTGAAGAAAAGGTAATAATTGAAATTTCACTTGAAAATGGTAGTCAGAAAAATAGATTTGCCAGTTACGGTTGGGAATTGGCAATATTTATAAGAAATGAGATTGTAAATTATTAACATTTTAAAAATTATCCACTTGGATTTTGATTTGCATTATCATAAAAGTTACTCTTTGGGAGCTCTGGTGGGCTGGTGGCAAGAAGCTGCACTGCAATTCCAGAGGAACACGGTTCGAATCCACCAGACGCTCTGCCGGAAAAGGAGGCGCAGTATCCTCCTGTACCAGTCAGATCTGATTTGACAGTACACGCACACACACACACACACACACAAAAAAAGTTACTCTTTGTGATATATCTAATGTTTTCTGAAACTGATTTTTTTTAAAGTACAATGTATGGAAACACTAGTTGATGCAATTATGACATTAACAAAGTGGCTGCAATAGCTGTAAGAACAACAATTTGAGAGTGTGTTGCAGGACTAGACAATGTATCTTTTTGTTTCCTGGAAGACTGCTGTTAGTCAGAACTGATACTTTTGCCTCCAGTTTTTTATTTAGGTGTGGCACACATGTTCTACTTTGTTGCTGCATGTGATGGTGGTGTGTCCTGGAGTTAGAACTGACCTATAGTTTACACTTCACTTTTCAGAAGCAGTAGTGCAAAAGAGGAGATGGCTTATCTTTCTCCTGTGGAGCAGCTGGTGGATTTCAGCTGTGTTCTTTTGGGTTGGCAGCGCAACTCCTTACCACTAATTCACTAGAACTCCCTGTGACTGCATGGAATTGTATATTTATAGAACATCCCTAAAATAATATGAATGTTCTTATAAAAAGAAGTCATCTAGAACATGGTGTAGGCAGTTTTTCAGTGATGAGCCAGATAATATTTTCAGCTTTGCAACTGCTCTCTGCTGTTGCATGGAAGCGTCCATGATAAATACATAAATGAATGACTTAACTTTCATTGTTCCAATGAAACACTATTATTGCTGAAATTTGAGTAGTGTTATGCTAGAAAACGCTATTTTGATTTTCCCCCCAATCATTTAGAAATTGTAAAAACTGTTCTTGAGCTCTATAAAAATGAGCTGGGGATTGGATTTTGCTGACATTTCACCTAGAATATTTCTTGTTGAAATAATCTTCAAGGAGCCCTAGTACATTAAGCAGCTAAACTGTTTATTTAAAGGGTACTGGTTTTAATTGTTTAGTGGCCCCTTAAGAGAAAAAGCCCTGCAGCCTGTACCTGTGAAAATTGCTGTTTTCTGTAGAGTTGATTTCAGCTCGGCAACCCTATAGATTCTGTGTAGGAAATGCTATGGGCCAGTTCTGCCCTGCTCTATAAGGCTGATGTGAGTTGAAATCTACTTGGAGTCATACACAGCAAAGCAGTTTTAGCCAAGATTAGCTGTATGCTTTCTGTTTCATTTGCATTGAAAAGTTAACTCACCCACATTTAAAATTTGGGGAGTGATACTGAACTTAAAGGATAATTGTCTTTTTCTATTAAGCTGTATCTTTAGGGTCTGTGATGCTCTTAGATGTCCGAGGCTGCGTGCACGCTACACTGATTGGCTTACTGTTTGCCTACCCTGCACCCCGTTTATGATGGGGATTGAGGATTGCAGTTATTCCCCAGGAACAAGAAATTTCCAGTTAGGGGAAAACCAAACCAAACCATCTGTATCTTTGGCAGTAGTGTAAATTGGTAGCCATTCAACTTAATATATACTAATGGAAGACTGCAGTTGGTGTAACATTACTATATCTGCTCACTGTAGATTCTGAGTCATAGTAACCCTCCACTGGGTTTCTGAAACTAAGTCACAATGAGAAGAGATTACTCAGCTCTCTCCCTTGGAGTCCCTAGTGGGTTTTTCAAATAGCTAGAGATGCATAGTCTTTGGATTAGCAGTGTTTCTTGTTATGGACCCCCTCAGTACATACATGTGATTTTAAAATTGTTTATTGTAGACAAGTTAATCTGAATGTATTGGGTAGTATTTGGGGAAAAGTCTACCACAGGAAGAAAAACTTAAATTTTTCATTATCTTTAGGGAAGTTGAAGGTAATACGGGCATTTCTCCCCCCCAACCTCCCTACTCAGAATTAGAGTTTTTAAAATATAGATTGAATTGGCTTCCCAGGGTAATGCTGAACATTTGATTCTTTTGATTTAGCTCACACATTTGTGCTTTCTCTTTATGGTATTATATCTCTTTGCTGTAAAATCAGCTTGCTGTGTCAACCAAAGGTTTGCCTTTTGACATTGTACACGTCATGCTTGTTAAATTCTTATGTGTGTTGGCACCTTGACTGCAGTCCATGTTTCATTTCTAAATCTGCCACAGTGGCAGTAAGTTTGTTGTTCCTTCCTGAACTTTTGTACCAAATCTTGATTCTGTGTCTTTATCTTGCAGTATGTTCACGCTGATGCTCCTACCAATAAAACACTGGCTGGGCTGGTGGTGCAGCTTCTCCAGTTTCAGGAAGATGCCTTTGGGAAGCACGTTACCAACCCGGCTTTCACCAAGCTTCCTGTAAGTATGTCAGTGTAGCATTGGCACGTCTATTACTTGGATTCTTGGTCGTAACCTGCAGATGTTTGTATTGCTGCTACTAGTTAAAGAATTTAAAAAAAAATGTGTGTAGTACCTTGGCTTTTTTTTTTCTTGTTACGTACCCTCAAGTCGGATTGTGCTGACACCGGAGGAGATTGCTCCTCCTCCAGTGGAGCATCTGGTGGATTCCACCCGCTTGCTTTTGGGATTGCAGCACAGCTTCTTGCCACTAGGCCATCAGACCTGCCTCAGGACCCTTATGTTGTGTATCAGAGTTGGAGCTGACCCTCTTAGTAAGTTTTCAGAAGCAGTAATTCACACAAGAGGAGATTGCATTCTTCCACAGAATAGCTGGTAGATTCAAACTGCATGCCTTTGGGATTGCAGCCCAGCTTCTTGCCACTAGGCCACCGGAGTGCAAATGCATTAGAACTTGTCACAGAATATGGATTGTTTTTTAAAGAAAAGGCATTTATTATTTACACCACTGAAATTGTCCTGAAAGAACAGTATATACCATATTTGTTTGAAAAGATCAGACTTTTTTCAAATACAGTAACTATATAAAGCAATACTGTCAACACAAAACAAGTAGTCAAATTACTTATCTATAGTGAAAGCTTAAGCAATGCAGTTTTTCTTTGACTTCTGTGGCAGTATTTTTACTGAAGCACAGTGTTGGCACATAGGCAAATTACAGCTTTAACAGAACAGTGACTTTTATTTATGCTTTTTAGGGCTGAATCAGAGATATGTCTCACTTTAAGATTGAGTGCCTTTAATTACTTTTATGAGAATGGTTTGCCTTGACAAAGGCAGAGGTGCTTCAATTTAAGACACCAAAGACAGACATTCATTGTGTTAGTCTTAAGTATTCTGTTTTTCATACTGTGATGTATCTCTACCACAGCTGACATTTTCCAGTTTTATTCAAAGAGTACTGGCACACATACAGAGCAAACTGAGGCAACTCAGGGTTTTGGGGTTTTTTTTAACATTTCCACCGTAGATTTTATTAAGAAGGTAGTTACGGAAGTGGTGACTGGCAACTCAAAATTTAGAAATCTAAGTAATACAGACAAGAATTTGGCAATGACAAAGGAATGAAAAAAATCTTAGCAGTTTAAACAAATTAAGAGGTCTCTTACGCCAAAATTTTTTTTTTTTGGCTGTAAAGGGAAAAACATTAGTTTCAAGGTGTGTTTGTCCTGAGAATTAGCGAGACAAAACCATAGTGAAGCAAAAGCCAAGATAATAAAACTTGTTTCTAAAGTCACAGAATAGCATTGTTCAGTATGCATTTTCCTCCCTTTTTTGATGGTGGTAGTGCAGGGGTGAGGAGAGTAGTTAGTAATCAGTGCTGGAGAAAATATTTTCTCAAGAATAACAATATATACATATGGGGAAAATGGATTTTTATTTTGTTGTTTTTGTTTACTGCCATGATCTTAAAAAAAATATAAAATTTAATTTACAAAAAGTGGAAGACAACGTATAAGCAGTCAGGTCTTTTCTTCAGTACCCAGCACTATCATAGTGGTTTCTGGGATAAAAGCAAGAAGTTCATGGATCTCAAGTATCTTCAAAGCAGCCAGTATAACTTAAAATTACTGTCCTTGATTCTTTGAGAGGTATCTTTCTTATTTGTGGTTTAGTTCTAAAAAGTCATCTAATTTTGCTATTTTCTTTGAGATACTGAGTTAATTTAAAAAGCTCATTATGTTTATCTCAATTTAGGTGTGCTTTCATAAAAGGTCCTGTCTTTAGTCCATTCTGTAGGTTCATCAGAAAATTTCTACCTATGTCATCAAACATAATTGTGTTATTTTCTTTTTTTACCCCTATAAAACTCCAAAACCTTACCCCATATAACACCAAGAGGTTTTACATCTATTAATCCTCTTCTTGGAGTATGCACTGTTATCATAGCCCTATCCAACATGAAGGTAATCTTACAGTTTGCATTTGTACTCACTCCCAACTCTTTCATTTTAGCTTCAGTCCATATTTGTTGCAGACCAAATGACAATGTCATAATCCTCATATGCTGATGTTAGGAATTCGTGAAGGTATGGTTGCATTAGTTCTACCCCAGTCTCTGCACAAGACCTGTGGTCAAATAATGTTTAATCAACATCAGGTGGTGGTGGTGGTGGTTTGGTGCCATCGAGTCATAGATGACTCATAGTGACCCTATGAATGAAAGCCCTGAGCTCTGTTTGTACTTAGAGTTTCCGGAGGCAGGCCATTTCGGAAGTGGATGCTGCTCCTGCTTCCAGGCTTGATTTAGTCGGGAAGCTCCAGCCAACACTGTCCACCATGGGTACCCATTACCACGATTGGCACATCACTGTCACAGTCTTCAGCATCACAGCAACCACGAGTTACCTCTGTACAGCAACGCACAGACCAGTGCTATACCACCTAGAAGAACGTTTGACAGGAAAACAATTTGAACCTGGCCGAGGGCCGCAGATGAAAATCACCCACCTTCCGCTTGGTAGCATAACTTCCTTTCCACTGGGCCAATGTAGCTCTCTCTTTGTCGTTGTCGTTGTCCCCTGGGAGGAATTAGAGTTTCCACTTTACTCGTTAACTCTTCGAGAAATTTTCAGTAGATTTTCTTCTCTATTTTCTACTTTAACTACTTCATCTTCGATATCAAAGTTGTTAACAACAAACATCATCATTGTCGGGGTGGACCTAAGACATCTTCCTTTGAGTCCAAGTAATTTCTGGCATTTGGGCAGCACTCCTGTAAGGGTCTTGAGAAACTGAGCTCTAGCACAGTATCGTCTTCTGAAAGTGTCGTCACTGGATATTCCTGTCTTCCTCACTTTACAATAAAAGGACTGGCCATCCTTGAAACAAATGATTAGGAAGCTTTCAATCAGAATATTTTTTAATTTTTATTATTTTTTTAAATTTTGTTATATTTTGTGTGTGTACCGTCAAATCTGATCCGACTGGTACAGGAGGAGAGTGCCCCTCCTTTTCCAGCAGAGCATCTGGTGGATTCGAACTGCATGCCTCTGGGATCACAGTGCAACTTCTTGCCACTGGGGCACCAGAGTTCCCTAAGAAAAAAATTTTTTTAATAAAACAAACTATTCCTGGAGTATGGTGGAGCCAGGGACAGCAGACGTCAGAAGTAGCCACAGTAGAAGCGCAGAATATTGATTTAAAAAAAAAAAATTTAATTGATTTTTATTAGGAAACTTCTCAATCACTTCACATCAACAGTTGTTTTGTAGATTTGACTGTTTGCACTTTACGCTGTTCCATCCCTATATAAGACAAAAACTCCAAAACCTTCTCTCTTCTAGTCAGTTCAAACTAATGACAGCCCTCCATGAGTTTTCAAGATTATAAATCTTGAAATGACTGATTCATCTTTCTCGTACAGTGACTGGTGGATTTGAATCCTTTTGGTTAACGGCCCAGCCCTTTAATGCAGTATGTCACCAGGGCTTTTTGTAGTCCACCATACCATGTCTTTTCAAGTCTTCTTTAAATATGATTAGAATGCCTTTTTTTTTTAAATTTTGATGTGTTGTAAGTAGAATATAAGCTTATTTGAGAATATAATTGTGAAGACCTTACAGGTGCATTGATCATCCAACTTAATTTATAGATAGTATTTATTTGTTTCCTTTTTAAATCTTTTTTTGTTGTTATTTTTGTAAGAATATATACAATTTTAGTTCTTGTTGAATCTACACAGCAAAATACAACACTAATTCAGTAGTTTCTAGATCTTAAATTCAGACATTGATTACATTTCTTTGAGTCATGCATCTAGTCTTCATTTCTGAATTTATTTCTTCATCAAACTCACACTTCTGACTCAGTAACAATCCCATATAGGTAGATCTAAAAGGGCATGATATTCAGGTCAAACATTCTTTACTAGTTTAGCCAGATCGGTTGATTTAAGATATCAGGAGTTATGTTTGGTTGAGGCTTAAAGGTTGACTGTCTTCACACCCATGTTTTTGTTTTTGTGTTTTTTTTTATAATTAT
>NW_006399871.1:2999558-3019651 GCF_000299155.1 Elephantulus edwardii
TTGAATAATATTGCATGAGTTCCTTGTTTTTTAATGCAGCATAGTATTCCATTGTGCGAATATACCACAGCTTCTCTAGCCATTCGTTTGTTGATGGGTTCACACCCATGTTTATTGCTCTTTTTTTCACAGTAGCAAAGAATTGGAAACAACCCAAGTGCCCATCAATAAACAAATGGATCGAGAAGCTGTGGTATATTACACAGTGGAATATTATGCAGCACTGAAAAACAAAGAACTCATGAAATAACTCTACAAAGTGGGTGACCATGGAGGACATTATTCTGAGTGAAATATCTCTGTCACAAAAAGACAAATACAGCATAGTGCCACTGTTAAAAAACAAGATTAGCATGGGGGTTTGAGGGAAACTAAGAAAAGAGGGGATAAATAATGTACTCAACTTTGAAACAGACAAGGGAGAGAACTGTATGGAAGGAATATATGATTAGATATTATTTGCATGACAAGAGTTCAGAATAAGAGCTGCATAGTAAAGTGGACTGGGATGGGGGTGGGATGGACGACACTGTATAACAATGAAAGAAAGAAAAGAAAAGGAAAAAAAGGTTGGCTGTCTCAGCAGTAGTTTTGGGAGTTTTATCTAGCCTCCCTGGCTCCTGAGAGCTGACATTCCATAGAGAATTGGATTCTCCTTTCCCCCTCCCCTTTCTTGATTAAGGTGATTCTTGGAGAGGATGTTTAGCAGTGGTACTTGGTCATGTAACGCTTAATGTTTAGTTTAGTAGAGAAAAATCTTGATTCTATCTGTTCAGGATCTTTATTTAATACTGATCTTTGACATTCCAGAATATGCCTATGTGTAATAAACTCATGCTTGGAAGACTTGATTGTGTTTATTTAGTTCAGAACTAAAAAAAAAGAAGACCCTCAAAGAGATGGACTGACACAGTGACTCCAGCAGTGGGCCCATGCATAGGAGAGATTGTGAAAATAGCCAGGATTGGGCAGGATTTTAGTCTGTTGTATGTAGGGTCTCTCTGAGTCAGAACCAACTTGACAACACATGACAGCAGTGACAGCAACATATCTGTGTATGATTCATATATATTACATCATATGATGTAATAAAAAGTAAATAGTGTATGGGCAGCCATTTCTGACCCTCTCTAACTCCGCTCCTGGGGAATAGCTCCCATCCACAAGTCATTGACAACACAAACCTGGTTCTCTGGGATCATACAGGCCTCCACAATTCCAAATCTGTTTCTGTGGCTTCTAACACTAAGGGTACGTCAAGGGCTCTCACTGCTTTGCTGTTTGCTTGGCTGATCCATTGTGGTGGGTACACAGAACCCACATTAACTGTGCTCATCATTATGGGCTTTATTTGGGATGTTAAGAGATTATAATTCAAGTGGGAAACAGGATGCAGTGAAAAGAATTTCTAAAGTATGCTCACAAGCCCTTTGACTTTCAGCATCACGACTTTAGGTTAGTGTCACAAAGTCCTTGTTGTTCTCTGCAGTCAATTGGAATCAACTCTCCAGCACATTTTTAGAGGCAGTAAATCGTATGGGTAGAACTTGCTCATTCTCCTCCTATGGAGCTGCTGGTAGATTTGAAACACATACCTTTGGGATTGCAGTGCAGCTTCTTTTCACTAGGTCGCCAGGGCTCCCATGGAGACCTCTTAGTTCTGTCATTTAGGAAGTGTGATCACTGTATTCGAAATTGTCCAGCAAGTTTGAGCAAAGGCACCCAGTTCTGAATCCATAGGTTAGCAGCTCCAGATCAGATCTTTCCTATTGTCTGGTCCTCCACTGCTGCTGCTGCTCTCGTATAGAACCCGACTGAGGTGCGCAGGAATCTCTGGTCCAGGTGGACACTTGATTTTCTGACTCTTATCTTGGTAGCACGATTGCTGCCTTCTGTCTCTAAACGTCCTATGTTTAAGCCTAGTATGGCAAGATTGATGAAACCTATCATTTGTACACTGTGTTTGAACGGTCCCACCCAAAAGGTACTGTTTATTTACCTTGTTAACATAGCCTGACCCAGCCTTGTGGTGAAAGTCAAAGCAGTGGACCTTAAGAAAGCCAATTGATAGTCAACTCATTGTATCACAGTATGTACATATAATTTAGAAATAAACTTTAAGATATATTACAGTTATATGTACTTTTGGTACCGCTGGTACTAAGCCATGACTTCTTTATAATTAAGGTTTATTTACTAATGGGAACTACTTTTCTGTATAGCCAGTATATTTTATTTTTTTAACTGTGACTAATTGAAGTTTTATAGTAATTAGCTCATTACTTTAAAACTTTTCTAAATAAAAAAAACTCAATAGTACAGAGAACTTTTATTTTGCACTCATTTAGTCCTTAATTGATGGTATTTTGCCATAGTTTATTATTTTCGTTTTCTGTACATGTGTATATGGTTAATTCTTACTATCTGTCGCTTCTATACGTATGAATTTGCCTGCTCTTTAAAATTTATGATTCTAAAATGAATACTTTTCTGGTATTTGAGGACATGCTCAGAGTGGTGGAAGTTTGAATCCCTCAGTATAAGTCTTCCCAGCTGAGATCAAACAAGGTGTCACTCTGCTTTGGCTGCTTGTCTCATCTCTTACTCTGTGTAGGTCATTGTCCTTTACACAGTCTGTTTGTATCTCTTTCCCTGGTTTCTCATTCTCACCTCTCCGTTGGTGGTTGTGGTGCAGTGGAGCCAGCACTCAGCACAGCTTTCCTGGATCTGCTTATGTTGGCATTGACTGTCTGGCATGGATTTTTTATTTTGAGTATATTTAACTCCTGGGAACTAAATCATGCGTTTGTTGTAGATTTTAAAGTTTAGGCAAGAATATTTCTAGGCATACGCCTTAATTAAAAATAAGTTGTGGCTCGGTGCCAGTGGAACCAGATGTACTTCTCAGAATAGTGTTCAAAATTTTCCCTATTGAAAGTGACTGATACAGTATGTAATGCTGTAAGACACAAGTAGATTAAGTGAGACAGAATGTTTTAATGAAATGTCAGCTACTTAAGTGTGTTCTGGTAGAAGAATAAACAGTTATAATGTGAGTTCTATTTAGACTGACTCCCTCACAGTCAAAGTGAAATATTATGTACTACTCTTTCAAATGTTTTTGGACATCAAAATGCAGCAATGTGGTTTTATACAACCTTTCTAGCCAGAATCTTATTACTCCTCTAAAAGAATTAAGTGGGGGCGAAAGAGGATTGAATGAAACAATGTGGATACAGTGGTTGGTTGTGAAACAGCAAGAACATTAGACAATTTTAGGAGATCTGTCAGCTTTGCCACCCTGCTCAACTTGAGAGGAGTCAGTCCCAGAGGTTGGAGGGGTTTCTTACCCACCAGAAGAGCCACAAGTGGAGCACCTCTTCCGTCCCCGGTATCCCTGTACTTACAGAACCTTCTAGACCCAGTGTACAGAGAAAGCTCTAACACCAAAGCAACACACAGCAGAGAAATGGCGGCAGCAGAGCCAGGAGACCCATTTAACACTAATATACAAGCAGATGTGTAGACAGGCAAGAAGAACAGGTGGAAAGGATTACACGCAAGACTGTACCTAGGTTTGATTTGTGTTGTTTCTTTACTCACATTGGTGTGTCCTGTAAATAGATTCAGGTCTTTAGCAGAACCAACAGTGGACAAAGCAATTTTGTTTATTTGTTGTTATGTGCTGTCGAGCCTCTTGGCAACTCATAGTGACCCTATGTATAGCAGCCCTGAACCCTGCTCTATCCTGTGCCAACCTTACTGTCTCCGACACACCTACCTTTACTATCTCAGTGACTGAATCAATCCATCTCCCTGAGGGTCTTCTTTTTTTGCTCTGTCCTTCCAAGAATGACGTTCTTCTCCAAAGACTGGTCTCTCCTTGCAACATGCTCAGAGTGTGTCAAATGAAGCCTCCTTAACCTCTAAGGAGCAGCCTGGTTTCACCCTCTCTAGAATGAACCTGTTTGTCGTTCTGGCAATCAATGTTTTGTTCATTATTCATCTCCATCACCACAGCTCAAAGGCATCAATTCTCTTTCTGTCATTCCTAGTCACTGTCCAACTTTCTGACACATAGCAAGTAATTGTGAAGACTATGGCCTGGATGGCCCCCAGGCCTGCTTTTTGTGGATCTCCCAAATAAATTGGAAGCAGGAGTGGCATCCACTCCCCCCCCCAAAAAAAATTAAATCTATGAACTTGGAGAAAAAAATGAAAATTTTGTGTTCAAGATTTTCGTTCATAGGGTTGCTATGGGTTGTCGACGGCTCTACGGCACTTAACAACAGCAACAACATGGCCTGGATAGAAATTCTCAGTTCTGAACACAATGCCTGATTTGCTGGTTCCAGCATCTTGATCATCATCTAGTGGGACATGAGGTTAATTGGCATAACAAAATCTAGAGAGACTGCTTTTATTAGTAGCTGCCATGTCTCCAGCAGCCTTGTAAGGTGCAGTTACTGGTCTCTCTCTGTCTGGAACAGATAATGAGAAAAGAAAGCAAAGACATCAAGATTCATAGCCTCAGAAATCCAGTGGGGTGTTGCTGTGAGCTGGAGTGGTCCTGACACCAGTGGATTTGGTTTGGGTACAGAAACAGTCTGAAGGGCTAGTGACCAACATGAACCTGTGACTCTGAGGCCAGAAGAGCTGCTTGGTGTCTGGCTACGATTCTAAAAGGAATCACAGTGGATCCTGCGAAGAAAGGCAGAAAATAGGGAACAACACGCAAAAGCATAAAAAAGGCCATATTTCCTCCAATACTGGTCACCGTTAGTCACCCTTCAAATCTGAGACAAAACTTAGTCTTGTGGGTCACGTTTGAGTCAGCCAAACAATAGAAAAACTAAGGAGGTGAATTCTACCACTAGAGAGGCACTGACTCAGTCGGTCAGCAGCCGTATAAGATCAGAAGGCAGCATCTGCTCCCAGTAAAGCTCAGAAAGTAGCATGAAATAGAGGAGAAGCAGGAATGGAAATGAGCAGAAGTGGGAAGAGTGAAGAGTATAGTTACATTTTAAGTGTTATAATGAAATTATAAAGCAGAATGGGTATAAATGAGTAGGAAACCAGTTTGTTTTGTAGACTTTTACTCAGATCACGCTAAAGAAGAAGAAAAAACAAAAACGAGTGCAGTGTGAAGTTATGAGGTGTGCTTTCCAGCCCACAGAGTATGGTGGCTGCCTGTGCTGGGCTCAACAGCTCACAGAGTGAAAAGGCACAGGAGCCATTCGTGTGGGGTGAGGTGCCTCCAGGTACTTAGTGACAGAGCTAAAGAGCTTTGTAACACGTGAACAAAACAAGGTACAGGTCAAAAGCAAGGACCCAGTGACAGGAACTAAGAAGCTGTTAACTTCCAAGTTGTTACTGGCCCCGAATTACATCTTGTTACTTCCCTAAAAATTATGTAATCATGGGTAGTAGTCATGATTTCTGTGTGGTCATTGTTGTTGTTATGTGTTGTCAGTCGCCTGTGACTCATTGTGACCTTGTGTACAACAGCCCTAAACCCTGCCCTATTCTGTGCCAGTCTCACTGTCTCTGACACACCTACCCCCTTATCCCAGTCACTGAATCAATCCATCTCATCAAGCGTCTTCCGGGTCTTCCTCTCACTGTTCTGACTGGTGTCAAATTTGGTGAAAAGTTTGGAGAGAGGAGTTTTGTATGACCTGCCTTGCAGGAATCAGGCTTGGGCTGATAAATGTTGGCAGTGACACCCTCATTCTCCACCCTTGAAGTTAGAGGGGAATCACATGTGTTACCATTTTTACAGGTATGCTTGATAAGAATTGAAATATTCCAAAGCTTTAGAAAAATATGTAGTGTTTCATAAGACTTATAATGAATTACATAGAGAAGCAATGTGAATTGAACCCAAAAGGAAAATTCTTTTCTTTTATGTTTGCTGATGTAGAATTGATGTAGAGTAAAATGTTACATAATTAAAATGATATGGTAACTTCAAGGTAGTAAATAGTTTCATTATCTGTAAAAGTGTTACCTGTAGGCATTTTAATGTCCTCCTGCCCTCTTATCTTATTCCCTGGCAGCTGCTGCTCCTTCATACTCCTTTCCATTTCAGTCAATTTGTGTAGCTGCTGCTGTTACTTGTCATTGAGTTGATCATGACCCCATGTGTGTCATGGTAGAATTGTACTGGACAGGATTTCAAAGATTGTTTGCTTTTGAAATGTCTGTTTCCTGAAGCACTTCTGGGAGGGTTTAAACTTCGATCTTCCTGCATAGTAGTTAAGCACTTAATTGTTTATGCTACTCTCATACTCTTTATTTAAATTTATTCATACAGTGTCCAGGTACTCTTTGACTTGCTACATATTCAAATTAAAACTCTTAACTCTGTAACAAAACACCTGATGGTGACAGTGGTTAAATCCTTGTTTGTTAATTGAAACATTGGTGGTTTAAACCTGTTAGCTTCTCTCTGGGCGAAAGATGTGCCAGTTTGTGTCTATAAAGGTTTGTTGTTACATATCATTGAGTTGCCTGTGACTCATAGCAACCCTCTTTACAGTAGCTCTCTGTAAAGAGGCCTCACAAACCCTTTGAGGCACTTCTGCTTTGTTCTGCAGGGTCTCTCTGAGTTGGAATTTTACTCAGTGGCAGTGGCTTTTGGTATGTTGACATTTGCCATTTAAAAATTCTCCATATGTTCAGTCCTGTGGCATTAATTGTGTTTTTTTACGTATTATAGCCATCACCTTTATTTTTTCAAGTCTTTCTATCATCCTTAATAAAAACTGTCTTTCACCTTCAGTTTTACATTGTGTTGATATAGTTGAGAATATACACAGCAGGACATGGCAACTATGCAGTGGTTTCTGTAATACGTACAAGTTAGTGAAGTTGATTACATTCTGCAGGATGCGCAACCATTCTCCACTTTTCCCCCCTCATTAACATAACTCATTGGCCCCCTGAATGAGAAGACAGGCATAAATTAAGCCAGTTAGCTCGGTTATTCCCTCAGCTCAAGATCCGAACCTGTAGGCCAACAAATTGAATCCCACAAGGTGTTTAATTGTATTTAAGCAGCTTCAGTAAACTACTCTTTTTGTTGTTGTAGTTAGTGTATCTTTCAGAGCATTTTCCAGCTACTCTTTTTTCAGGTGTACAGCTTACTGACATCTATTCCATTAAAATTGTCACATCTTTAAGGATTCCTTTATAGTATTTTATTACTGGAATTAGTTTCCTTGGCAAGAGGAAGCTGGTGGCTTGGTCCTTAATACAGTACATAGCAGTACACTGTAACCCAGAGGTCATGCCTCTGGTGATTTGAGTCTACCAGTGACTCCCAGGGAGAAAAATGGACAGTCTTCTCCCTTGTGGTTTTACACTTCTGAAAACTCACAGGAGTAGGTTCCTACTTGGAGGCAATGAAGTAGCCTCTGTCAGACCAGTAGGTCTGGTCTTTTTTATGATTTTGAGCTTTATTCTACTTTCCCCTCCCATTTCTGCACTGGATCTCTGCAGTCTCAAACTAAGTGGTCAGTAATGGTACTCCCATTTTGTTCTTTTGGTGATTATAGTTTTTTTAATTTTTATTTATTTTTTTATTATAGTTTTTATGAAGAACTTCATTGCTAGCATTCTACTGAGTACTGCTGTTAACAAATTTGCATAAAACACTGTTCCTTTCCTCAAGGAATTTGCAGTACAGATTAACTGAAAACCAGTTATTTTAATGCTGTGAATGATGCCGTTTTGATGGTGTTCATAGAAGACAGTATGTTACTTTCTCAAAAAGGTGGAAATAGAAATACTATCTGACCCAGCAATTCCACTACTGGGAATGTACCCTAAAGAAATCATAACTGCCACTCAGCAGATATTTGCACACCCATGTTTATTGCAGCTTTGTTCACAATAGCAAGGAGTTGGAAACAACCCAAGTGCCCATCAGCAAACGAATGAATAGAGAAGCTGGGAATACTTCCAATGGAATACTATGCTGCATACAAGGAACTCATGAAATACTGTGCAAAATGGGTGATGCTGGAGGACATTATGCTGCGTGAAATATCAGTCAAAAGGATAAATACTGCATAGTCCCACTGTTGAGTTTTTTTGGGGGGGGGTGTTACTATTTTTTTGTGTGTGTACTGTCAAATCTGATCTGACAGGAGAAGATAGCCCCTCCTCCAGCAGAGCATCTGGTGGATTCGAATCTCATACCTCTGGGATTGCAGTGCAGGTTCTCACCACTAGGCCATCAGGGCTCACAGTGCCACTGTTGTAAAGCGAGACTGACATCAGGGTTGGGGGAAAACGAAAAGGGGTTAAATAACGTATACTACATGGAAATAGATGATGGAGAGAACTGTTTAGGAGGAATATATGATTAGGTATTATTGTCATGACAAGCATCCAGAATGAAAGCTACATAGTGGAGTGGACTCGGGGGCAGGGGGATTGTATAACCATGAAAGAATTTTTTTATTTTTTTAATTTTTTTTTTACTTTTCAGAAAGAAAAGCGAGCTGGGGGTGAGGGTTGGGCAGGGAGGAAAGTGTACAACAATGAATAAAGGGAAAACCAAAGTCTCTGTAAACTTTCATTTAAAAAAAATAATAATAATATTGAGGAATTTAAAAGGAACTATATGTAGTCCATTTCTAGAACAAGGTCTTTTTAACTTATTTCTTCCAGAAAAGATTTAATTAAGAAAGTTACTAAGTTAGTATCTGTTGTCTTTTTTGTGTTTCCAAAACTCAAGAGTTTAAATTTCATGTTAGAATCTTTTTCTCATATGTAATCTGTATAATTTTTAGGCAAAATGCTTCATGGATTTCAAAGCTGGAGGCACCCTGTGTCACATTCTTGGGGCTGCTTACAAGTATAAAAATGAGCAAGGGTGGTAAGTTTTTTTGTTTGTGATTTTTACATTGTTTGATGTTAAATTCTGTTTTTTTTTTGTTTTATGTAAGAATTCTGTTAGCACATTAATATGTAACATTGGGGGACCTCATTACTTTGTATTGAAAAAAAAAATCAAAAGAACTCTTGCATTTATTAGGCAGGCTATTTCTCATACCGGAACTCTGGTGGCAGAGTGTGGCAGATGTTGGGCTGCTAACAAAGGTTGGGGATTCAAATTTCCTCTTTGCTCTTTGAGGAGAAAGCCGAGGCTAGGAATCAGTCATAAAGATTGACTGCCTTTGAAACCAGTGGCAGTAGATTTGGGTTTTTGGGTTTTTTTTTTTAAGATCTTATTGTCTCATGTAGCTGTGTTTATAGAAAACAGAAGTATGTTCATCTGTATGTGGAAAAGTGTGTTTCTGAAGAATTAGACATTTACATGATGTAATTGTTAAAATGACTCAGTGCCACATTATGCCAAGGGTAGAACTGCTTGTTTTGTATGAATTGTCAGCTTTCCTTCTGCTCACCACCTTAGCTAACTCCTTAACTGTTTGTACCAACAGCACTTTGACTATATGATATTGTGACATTGTATATAGTATATATTTTATATACAAGACTGTGATTTATTGTTACCTTTGATGTTTGCTTCACTCAAGTTCGTTCCAGTTTATGGTGACCCAATGTGCAGAGGAGACCTGTTCTCCATGTGATTTTTAAAACTGTGACCCTTTGAAAGTAGGATTGTCTTCTGAGGTGCTTCTGGATGGATTGGAACCTTAAACCTTATAGCCAGTAGTTGATTTGTGCCAATAGCTTGCTCAGGAGTAAATTTACCTAAAGTTCCCTAGGAAAAGAAAGTCTTTTGTTGTCCAGGTTTTTGCTCCTACTTGAGTGTTTATGCTAATGATTGAATCTTGAATAGGGACTAGTCATGCCACAAAGGCCTGCTACTGGTATGAGCCTTAGTGGGCAGGAGACAAATTGCATTAGGTAAATATGCTGCTGTTAGGAACCTTTCCAGAGTACTGAGAGGCAACGATTTCAGTCTAGAGACTAAGGTGCACCTGATCCACACAGCTCTGCATCAGACAGCTGGACAGTGACAAGGATGACAGAAGAGGAATGAATACCTTTGAGTTATGGTGCTGGAGAAGTCTTGAACATAACATGGACCTCCAAGAAAACCTTGGAATTTCTCCTTGAAGGCTAGGATTTTGAAGCTCCATCTCACATACTTTGGGCATGTGGGCAGGAGGGACCAATCCTTGGAGAAGGCCATCATGCTCGGAAGTATGGAGGGACAGCGCAGGAGGGGAAGACCCCAGATGAGATGGATTGATAGCAGTAACTAGTGGGTAGAGGTGTCAGAATCAGACTGCTCAGGACAGGGCTTCAGAGCTGTTGTGTACATAGGGTCGCTTTTAGTTGCAGGTGACTTGAAAGCACGTAACAGTAACAACTGTGCAGGAAAGGGGTGAGCTGAAGGATGAGCTCAGGTAATGATTAAATCTTTCAAGTCTACTTAATGACACTTCATTAACAATGCTGGGTACTGGATGAACTCCATGAGCTTCTTGCCTCATGATAACATCCATGCTCAAGTCTCTATAATTTCCTAACTATTTTATTACCTGTTCCTAAGAGTAGAGTTTTGGGGAGAAAAAAAAATAACTATAGTAGTATTATCACAACTAAGAAAACAAATTCTATAGTGCTATCAAATTCCCGGTGTTTACATTTTCTTTATTATCTTAAGAATGATTTTTATTCATATTTTGAGTCAATATAAAAATGAGGTTCATACATTGCATTTGGTAGCTAAGACTTTTAAGGCACAATCAAAAAAATTATGTAATTTTCTTTACCTGTTTCTTTTTACAAATTTTAATTTTTAAAAACTCCATTCCTCTTAACAGAATTGTCCACATTTTGGTTTGCTGATGCTCTCCTAGGATATTGTTTATCTTGGACTCCTAAATTTGTTGTAGTAAATTGATACAACTATCAAATGTGAAGATATTCAGCTTTTGTAATGTATAGAATATACATTTTGAATATAGATAAAATAGATCTTTAGTGATACATAGGTAATTTCTTACTGTGAAAGAATATTTTTCTTGTTTTTATCGTTTATTAGTTGGTGTACTTTTCCTAAAGTGATACTTTACTCATCAATAATTGAAACAAAGCTGTTGCGTTATGACAGTCCCACAACCGCCATGTGTATTTATAATAAAGTCACAATAAATATTCTTGATTTCTTCTCTTTTTGAGTAGACTCATTTAGCTTTTATCTTCATTTACAGTTAAATCTACCTGTTTTTATCTGGCTAATGACTGCTTTCACATTATTTTAGGCACAGCATCTGAATTATTAAACAGTTTCTTTTTGAATAATAAATTAAGTGATGAATCGTGTATTAATCTCTTATCAGTACCATGTGAAACAAGGTAACCATCTGCATTAAATCACAGAGAATCGTAAGAATGACTCTAGAGAGCAGTTGATTGGGGTTGCTATTAAGACATTTCTACATGCAAATAGTTATGTAATCAGCTGTTACCTGAAAGATTGTTGCTTTGAACCCCTATGGAGGTGCCTTGGAAGACATACTTCTCAGAGGTTCTCAAGGCAGTAGAGTCATAACCAGTTCATAGCCACCCTCCATTGGCTTTCCAAGTCTGTAAGTCACATGGGAGGAGATGGCCCATTTTTCTCCTGTAGAGTGCCAAAAGCCTGGGGAAACCCTGTGGAAATGTTTATGAACTTTGTAAGCAAACCAATATAAAAATTTAAGAAGAAGAAAAAGAAGATGATAAAACACAGAGAAAAACACCCTGCATAGTTCTGTTCTGCATGTATGGGATCCCCATTAGATGAAATGATGATGTTCGGTGCCGCCAAGTCAACTGTGATCAGTAGCAATCCTGCGAACAACAGATTCGAATCTTAAGCCATTCTGCACCATCCTTACTATCTGTGCTGTGCATGAGATAGATGTGTGAAAAGGAGTATGATATTAGGGAAATACATAGTAAGGGATTAAGATGTTAGAAGCTTGTCAGAAATACCAGTTAGTTGTTGAAAGAACCTCAAGAATTGTTAAATCAATCTTCCATGATATTTAATATCTAAAGGCACTGTACTCATGTCTAAGAATCATTGGACAGATGGTTGCCAGAGAAATGTTAGATATTTTTTCTCTTCTTAAGAAATATTTACACTTACCTTGGATTTTTTTTTCCTTACCTTGGATTTTTAACTTTCAAATGTAAGATTTTGGTTCAGTTCCTGGTCAGTACACTTCAAGCACAGGTAACACCCATCTATCATTGGAGGCCTGTATGTTATTATAGTGCTGAACAGATTTCAGCAGAGCTTCTAGACTAAAGCTAGGTAGAAAGGCCTGGCATTCTAGTTCTAAAAACCAGCCATTGGAAACTTTAAGGATCCCATATGTTGGATCCACACCTGGTAAAGGGAATTTTATAACATCAGGCATTTCATTCCTTGGCACATAGGGCTGCCGTGAGTCAGGACCCATCTTGATAATAGGTAAAAATAACAAGCAGTCATTAAAAGGCATGAATTTTTAGTGTTAATTTTTTTTCCTTCCAGTTTAACATGATGAAATGAATATTTGACACTTGTGTCTTAATGGCCCAGTTTTGGAATTTAAGTAGGCACGAACGGCCCTGTTTATTACTCCCAGTTTGTTGTGGTCACACTTATTGTAGGCAGATGTGTGTTGCAGCATGGAGAAGTGAGCACCAAGAGGTTGCTCAGGAGTAATCATCAGCTGCAGCTTCTTTTAGCTCCGAAAGGCTCATGAGAGGAGCCATATTTGATCAGTTCTTGAACTAATGGTCCTGCTGTTTACTTGGTGATGTGGCAGGGGTGACCTGCGATTCATATGGTTACGGCAGATGCCGCCTGTTCTGTTTTGCCAGTCACATGCTTTCTCAAGGTTATTCCACTCCTTTGTCACAGGAGTTAAAAATGCTCTGTGTTTTTATATTAGCACTTACATTAAAAAGCACAGCATACTTCATTGTTTCCTCCACAATTCTGAAAACTTACTTTGTTAATATAATTCATGGTAGCCACTCATTATATTTAGGTCGCTGTCATATCCTGTATTATGCAACCCCAAGAAAGTAGCTTTCTCCGTACTCTCCTTGGGCTTTTTTGTGGAAGGACATTTGTCTAATCACCGACATCATTTATGTGTTAATTCTTAATAATTAATACTTGTTCATTTGGAATACTCACAGCATTTACAGATTGTCATATTAAGGGATAATTTAGTCTTGACTGTTAGTGTAGTCAAGATTTTTTTAAAAAGAAACCTATTTAAATAAATGCATGTTATATAGACTAGACTAGAATAGAATAGAATATATGCATATTATATTTCTGGCAGCAGTAAATGCTCAACTGGCTTTCCTTTGAGCGAACACTAAGTGTTTTAAGCAAATGAGCTTTGTTATGAGCTTTTGAGTCACTTGTGACTCAGTAACACTGTGAGCTCTGAACAGTAGCTCTGAATCCTGCTCTATCGTTTGCCAACCGTATTGTCTCTGACACACCTATCCCCATTACCACAGTCAAGGGTCTTCCTCTCTTATGCTGTCTCTCTGTTCTCCCAGGCATGACATGACATCCCTTTCCAAGGACTGGTTCCTCCTTGCAACATGCCCAGAGTATGTTAGATGAAGTATCAGAATCCTTGCCTCCATGGAGCAGCCTGGTTTCACCCTCTTTAGGGCGAACCTTTTTGTTCTCCTAGCTGTCCATGATGTGTATGGATCTTATCCTGTCACTCACAACATTGTATTTCAAGATGGATCTAGAAATTGCTTTTTTTTTTAAATTTTGTGTGTGTGTACCGTCAAATCAGATCTGACTGGTACGGGAGGATATTGCGCCTCCTTCTCCAGCAGAGCGTCTGGTGGATTCGAACCGTGTTCCTCTGGGATTGCAGTGCAGCTTCTTGCCACTAGGCCACCAGAGCTCCCCTCTAGAAATTACTTTTTTAGGCATTTAAGCAGCCCCATTTTTCCTCACCTTTTCATCTCTGACAGTAGTATATCATAAGATCATCTGATTAAAAATGTCTCATTCCAGTCTTATCTCATTTTGCTAGTACGTAGTACGTTCCATTTCTTTTTTAACAAGGTCCAATTTTCCTACATTATGCTTCTCACATTCCACGTTCCAAACACTAGTGTCTGCTTACATTTTTTCCTCTTCCTTTGTGTTTCCATATTTGAGGGCTCAGCCTCAGTTGTGTTTGGTTTTGTTTTTTTTTTTTTATGATTTTTTTGTGTGTGTACCGTCAAATTGAATCTGACTGGTACAGGAAGAGATTGCTCCTCCTTCTCCAGCAGTGCAGCTGGTGGATTTGAACCACATACCTCTGGGATTGCAGTGCCGCTTCAGCCTCAGTTTTAAGCATGTGTAATGAAGACTCTTGATTAGATGGATTGACTCTGTCACTTGGGTAATGGGGATGGACGTGTCAGAGACAGTGAGATTGGCAAGGCATAGAGGGATTTAGGGCTGTTGTACATAGGGTTGCTGTGAGTCGCGAGCAACTTGAAGGCACATAATAACAAGATGAAACATTTTAGAGCTGAGGAATCTGGACACTTGAGGAGTTTGGTGTCTCATTTTGACTGAGGTGGATTTGAATAACTTCTGTGAAAGCCTTCTTACATGACTGGGGGAACACTCATGTGTTGGTGGGTGCTATTTTAATTTCCAAATCTTCCTGATTCATTTGGTGCTTATACTAAAACCAAATTTTCAATTCTATTTAAGGTGCAAGACAAATGAGCTCATTTTATCTCTTGTAGGCGGAGGTTTGACCTACAGAATCCATCAAGAATGGACCGAAATGTTGAAATGTTTATGAACATTGAAAAAACATTGGTGCAGGTAACTTAGAAAACTAGATTTAAAAATATAATTTTAACATGGCTTCTAGTTTTAATATTCAATGTGTAAAATTGCCAAAAGATTACAGAAAATAAAATTTCAGATAGTCTTTTTATGGCATATTTGGGACTAGAGCTTTAGAAATGTGGTTGGTCTTGGTATTTTAAGAATATTGATCTTCTAATAAAACAATACTATATTTTTCTTTTTTAACGTTAATATTTCAGTCTCGCTTAATATAATCTTCTGCTTGTCACTTGCTTATGCAGCTTTTTTCTTTGGAATTTTTCAGTTTTATTCTATAAATGTCATTTCCCCATCCTTTCTTTTGAGCTTCGTTATAGTTTGGGTGACAGTTTATAAAGCAAATATATTTCTGTTTAACAGTTCACACATTTTGTTCTGGGATGTTGGTTGCATTCTTCTCAGTGCAACAGCACTTCCTACTCATGTTTTCTTATTTCTTTCATCCCCTTTTCCTGTCTTCTGGGTGTCATGTTGTTTGAGGGATGGTTTTTTTTGTGTGTGTGTGTGTCTAGATCTCAGAGCTAGATTATAACCTAGAGGAGAAAACACATAATATTTTTGTTTGTTTTTGCTGTGATTCTTTGTTTTTTTTATTGTTTGGAAATTTTTGTTGAGCATCAAATTATGAGGGGGAGGTATACAGCTGTCAAAAATTTAGCTAAATGTAAAAAAAAAAATTAGCTAAATGTTATCATTAACTTACCTCCTGTAATGAATTTGTTCTGTGGAATATTAGCTAGAGCAAAACATTGGATGATTTTTTTTTTTATTTAAAGTTTTTATTGTGAATCATGTGAAGGTTTACAGAGCAGATTCCTTTTCCATTCAACAGTTTGTTTCATGCCAGTGATTATAAACCTTACAGGTAACAACACTTACTTCTCTTCCTTTCAGTATATCTCATTCTGTTCCACCTTTTTTCCCAACCCTTCCTGCCTACTGAACTTTGCTTTTCATCAAGTCCCACCCTTTTGTTTTGTTGTTGTGGTGTTTTTGGTTTGTTTGTGTTTTGTTTGTTTGTTTGTTTTCCCCTTTTGTTTTTAAGTGTTGATTGTTCTAAGGATTTTTTTTTATCTCCCTAGTGGTAGTGTTTGCCTTAGAGACCTATTGTTTGACTGAAAATTGAGCCTCAGGTATGAGTTCACTTCCAGACTGGAAAGTTAAGTAGCCCCATAGTTGTGTGAATTCCACCAGATAGTATTAGACCAGTAAGTCTGATCTCTCTTGTTTTTGAGTTTTGTTTCACATTTTTCTTCCACACTAATCAGAATGTACTCTAATGCCTTTCAGAGCAGTTGGGCCTGTATTTTTATTCAGGTCTTAAGTTCATGGGGAGTGAGGCTCATGTGGTCCATTAGTCCATTTGCATAATTGTTTTTATGTCTCTTTGATAATCTTCACTCTTCTATGTCCCAGACAGAGGCCAGGAGCTGCCCTGTAGATGGCCAGTGACAAGCTTTTTTTTCCCTCTCACTCACAAGCTTTTAGGACACCAGTCACTACTCACCAGGAAGGTTGTAGAGCATTCATTTGTGAGTTGGTGTCATCCCATCACAACCGCCTGTGTAAACAGAACGAGCTCCTGCGCCATCTTTACAGTCTCTGCAGTACTTCAGCCCGTTGTCGCAGTCACTCTGTCTTTATCTCGTTGAGTTGTCCTCTCTTTCCTTGACCCCTCCCTTATTTCCAAATGTAATATCCTTCCACAGCCACTGCTCCCTCCTGATAACATGACAAAAATGGTTGATTTTTGTTTGTTTATTGATTCTTCCCCCTCATCTCCCAGGAATGATTTGGGCTTTATTGTGTTACATGTTTTAATTATAGGTAATTGTAAGATTAGGAGAGAGAAAATAAGTATAATCTAGTCTTTATTTTCTATTGCATATATGGTATGATGTCTCAAACTTCCAGAGAAAAGATGTTCAAATAAAAGATGTAGCTAAAAATACTACATTAAGCTATGAATTTAACAGAACTTGATATGAAGGATTAATGTGGAAATAGCCAACACTAATTTTCATTTTATTTAGGTCATTTATTCACAACATTTTGTGTTAGATGCATCTTAATCCAAAATACAACTTTCCATTTTAGGAAGTATGACAGTATTACCATTAGAGCAGTGTATAAATGATACGACATTATTTCAAGACCAAGAAAATCTCAAAGTCTGTTTTTCCTTCCTCAGAGTAATTGTCTATCCAGACCCAACATCTACCTCATTCCAGATATTGATCTGAAGTTGGCTAACAAATTGAAAGATATCATCAAACGACATCAGGTAATAGACACAGTCACTTCAGAAATAATGCATCCTATTCAGCCTGTGATAAATCTCAAGCATCATAATTTATTTCTGAATATAGCTGCATTAAAAGACGTTTTCTCGCTTTGAGAATTTTTTCTATTTGATTTCAGTTCTTAGGCGAGATAGTGCAGTCTCATTGTCTTAAAGTAATGCCATTTATTTGAAATCATGGTAGTTTTATGAAATGCATCTACATAGAGCTAAGGGGGAATTCCCCCAAAACCCATCTTCATCAAATTGGTTCTGACTCCTGGTGGACCCCTTGTGTGTTAGAGTAGATCTTTGCCCACATAGTATTCTTAATGGCTGTTTTCTCGAAAGTAGATCTCTGTATCCAAGATGCATCTGATGTCTCCACACTAACACACAGACACATGAGACCATTTGCACCACCCAGAGACTCCTAAACTTCAGGAGACCAGATTATTTGTATGACAGAACTAAAGTATTGCAAAATCAAATAGAGTAAAAATGGCTGACAGATTGTTGATGGCAGAAGATTAACTATTAATTGAATAAACCTGCTGCCTTTTCTTCCATTTATATGTTATATATATATATGGTTTTCTTTTGTTTTCCCCATTAGCTAACTTTGTCTTGGCATGCATAATACCTTTCTCCCATTTATGTAGGGCTTCATTTCATTTTTCCCATAAGCTGTATTTGTCTTGGCCTACATATAACAGTTTGGTCTTTTAGATATCCTTGGTCTTTGATTTCATTCCTAAACAGACACTTTTGAGTATTTACTGAGTGTAGCTTTGTGATTAGGTAGTGAAACTGGAACTAAGCTGGTGATGTGAGTAATAGGTTGAGGAAGCCTGGGTGGAAGATACTTTAGTGAAACACTATTGTGTAAGCAATAAAATTATAGCAATCCTTGGGACTCATTGAGAAACTTCATAAAATGTGTTTGTCTTTTTTATTACCGGAGAGATTGCTAGTTGAATTACGGTTTTAGCATTTAGTAAAGTATTTTAAAAGCTTTCTTTTTTTGCAAGCTTTTAAAGTGAATGTTTCCACTATTGTTCTCAGTCGGAGATTTGAGTTAGAGTTTTCGTCATATCTATAACATTCTTACCAAAGAGAAAGACAGGTCCAACAATCATAGTTCACTATCGCTTTTGTTAGAATTTGGCAGAACGTCCCCCCATTTCCTCCTCCAGCAGAACTTTTAAAGAAAAATGGAAACTTTTTTCCTTTGTTGAGCTGACTGCTTAGTATTGAAGTATCTATTTACTCTGGTTCAATTACATCTGTAGTGTTAAAGTTCAGAAATGGAACACATTAATTTGTTAGTCCTTGATTTAGGGCTGAAAATACTCTTTATCTTACTGCCAAATCATACTGATAAGAGTTTATATTTCCATAGTTTGTGCTGAATATTTTACCGCCCTATTATTTATTGTTTTCTAGGAATATCCTCCAAAGGGATATAAGGATTTGATTGGTTTTAATAGAAACCCCAATTTATAAAATCCGTAGATTTATCTGTTACCATTGTTGAATATTAAGTTCAAGGCTTTTGTGTAAAGCATTTTAAATGCAATAATAACTCAACATTGATGGACTGTTTACAGTGTATCTGTTTTTGCTTCATTGTATCTACTAATACCATTTTAACAAAATTTCTCTGAAGTAAATATTTATCATTCCATTATACAGAAGACATGAAAGCACAAAAATGATAATTTTCTCATTCTGAGTAAGATGATAGACTACACAGACGTCATTGATTTAGACTCTTTTACATTAAGAAACAGATACAGATGATAATTCTGGAATCTTGAATTTTAAAAAGAAAAGATAAAAAATACTTGCTATAATTAAAGAAAGAAACAGAATGAAAACATGAAATAAGGAGAGAATGGAAAACATCCATAAACAGCACAGCATGATCATTTTTCTAAAATGCTGTCTAGGGGAGCTCTGGTGGCCTAGTGGCAAGAAGCTGCACTGTAATCCCAGAGGTTCACGGTTCAAATCCTCCAGATGCTCTGTCGGGGAAGGAGGGACAATCCCCTCCTGTACCAGTCAGATGTGATTTGACAGTACACACAAATAATAAAAATTAAAAAAAAATGCTGTCTACGTATTTTGGGAATTAGAGACTATGGCTGTATCTAGGTGATAATTGACAGCAAATTATCCAGTCACATAAATACCTCCTGCTACTTCACACAGGACTTAAGAACAGCTACTGTTCCACCTAATTTACAAAAGACTGCAACAAATAGTAGTTTGCTCTGTCCTCAATGGGGCTACACAAAAAAGAGAACTTGCATATACATAATGATACTTCATCACACCCACCAGAAGACAGAATGTGAAAGAGAAAAATAACCAAACTAGTAAGTGAAGTAACATAAGCTATGTCAGACATGCCAGAACAAAATAATACAAAGACAATACCACAGTGTCTTGAAGAGAGAAGTTAATTATAAACCAGTCAAAAACTAGGACAAGATGGAACAGAAATGTGAAACATTGGACCAGAAACTCAGATAAAGAAATGCTTTTGAGATTTCCTAATTAGAAATTAGAAAGAATAATAGTTCACTGTCTTCAATAGATTAAGAAGATCACAAAAGAAAACAAAACAAAACAGAAAACCCAAGAATTTTAAAAGAATCCCACTGAAAACCCCACCATGATACAAGTCCAAACAGATAAAAATAAATGAAATACTAGAAGTCATATAAATAGCAAATTGAAATTCAGACTATCCAGACTAAAATTTCACAACTAGATAACACATTGGAAAGATAGAAGCAAAATGAAGACTACGACTCAGTTAATGAGATGGAGAACAAATCCATCAGTAGTAATCTGTTCCAGGAATAATCAGGGAAAAAAGACCATGAGCAGTGAAGAGAGTGTATCATGGGATAACATGAAGCGGCATAACTTTTTTTTTTT
>NW_006399871.1:3020336-3031861 GCF_000299155.1 Elephantulus edwardii
TGTGACTGGGATATTTCACTCAGCATAATGTTCTCCAGAGTCAACCATTTTGAATAATATTGCATGAGTTCCTTGTTTTTTAATGAAGCGGCATAACTTGATGTAGTGATTTGAATTTTAAAATAGGAAGAGATAAGAAATAGATAAAAGAAGGGGCGCTCTGGTGGCCTAGTGGCAAGGAACTGCAACTACAATCCCAGTGGCTCACGGTTCGAATCCACCAGATGCTGTGCCGGGAAAAGGAGGGACAATCTCCTCCTGTACCAGTCAGATCTGATTTGACGGTACACTCACAAAAAAAAAAAAGAAATAGATAAAAGAAAAAAGGATGAAATTATTTAAGATTTACTGGAGGAAAATTGCCAAATAATAAGAAAAAGGAGCACATATGCATTCAGGAAGCTAAGTGCACCCCAAACAGCATGTAAAGCAAAAGAAAAACAAGCAATAATCAAACTTTGCAAAAATGAAAAACCAAAAATACTAAAAACAGCACCAGTTGCTGACAGGAACTGGTAAGACTAAGCTCTGATTTCTCAACAGAAACCATGCAGGCTGGAAGGATGGTAGATCTAAAACTCTGAAAGAAAAAAAATTACCAGTCAAGAATTTTATGCCAAGTAAAATTGGCCCTCAGGTAGGTTGGTGAAATAAGGATATTTCCAGATTAAAAGAAGGTAAAGATATTTGTGTAAGCTAGACCAAATATGTAAGGAATACTGAAGAGAGTTCTCTGAACTACAAACCAGAAATAAGACAGATGACTGGAATTAACATAACACCGTTTAGAACCTGACCCAGACACTGAAATCCACCAAGTATGGGAAACCAGATGCATCAGTCTATAAATTAGAACAACTACAGTGCAGAAGAGAGAGCTCTGATGGTCTGGTGGTAAGCTGCTCTCCAATCCTAAGGCCACATGCTTCATATCTGCCAGCTTCTGACTCAGTGGTACATAACAGCAAGAACAATGTAAAAAGAAACTCATATAAGTAGTATAATAACAGAACTTCGAAATAAGAGGAAATTAAAGCGGTTTCAAGATAAACTGTTAAAGTCTGAGGAAAGGAATAAACCTTCATCAGAATAAAAAAGGAGAAAACCATAAAGATTTAGTAAAGACCAAGACAGTAATGAGGAAAATGATTAAAAAAGCCATAAGCTAAATTAATTCAGCATAGAAAAGCGGATGCAATGAAGAAATTAGCAGCACTAGGTATCTTTTTGCAAAAAATTGAAACAACACTCATGCACCATGCAATGTTAAAAAAACTAACTGAAGATGAAGACCTAAGTGTAAAATCTAAAGCTATAAAGATTCTCAAAGAAAATAGAGATCAATGGTGATTAATTTTGTAAAGCACAGAGTATGGGAATGATGATATGAAACAATGTAAGTGAAGGGATGTGTGAAACACAAGTTATATCAGTGAAGTACAATGTATATGAATTTTGTCTGCAAACAAGTATAAAATTTAAAAAAATACTGAGGCCGACTTGAGGGCTCTAATTGACAGCATTCCTAGACTGTCAGATAGAACTGGAAATGCACAGTTAGCCAGAAGAGAATAAAGATGATTGAGATATCCTAAAAGTTAAGTATATATAGCAAATGACTTCTAAAGAGTAAACAGAGAACCTGCAGATTGGGAAAAAATGTTTAACAGTGACACATTTTACTAGAAGTTCATCTCTAAATTTTGTAGAAAACTCAACAGCTCAACAAGGTGACAAGTCAATCACCGTGGGCAGAGGCCATGAAAGGAAACTTGACCAAATGACAACAAACCTGTGAAGACATGCACCAACATCATTAGCTAGAGAAAACAGATGCTGATCAAAACAGCAGTTAAATATTACCACATGTCAACAACAGTAAGAAGAGTTCAGCACGATATCAAATAAATGCTGATGAGAGAGTGTGGACAGATTGAAATTCTTCTACACCCTTGATGCAAGTATGAAGTAGTGCCACCATTTTGGAAAACAGTTGGCACTTCCTTAAAAGTTGGGAATGAAAGTACCATTTGCTCCAACAACCCTGATATTAAATATATACTCTTAAAAAAAGAGCTACAACACAAATTGACATACACATGTACCCATGCTTATTGCATCGTTGTCTACAAAGGATTAGAAACAACCTGAGTGGGCATGAAAGGACAAGTGGGTAAAAAAAAAGCCCTGGCCAAACATAAAACCAAATATGGTACTTTTCAAATAATGGAGTATTATCCATTTCTGAAGAAACAAGAATTCTTGAAATACCCTAAAATATGAATGAGTGTAGAACAAATTGTGCTGAATGACATAGGCCAGACACAAGATTATTATGATGTTAAAAATAGACCATTGTTATAAAACTAAGCAATGGTTTACACTGAGTCCATCTTGTAGGGATAACAGGAATAGGAAGGTAGGGAGAGAGGAGTGAAACTAGTTCAAGTTGGGTTAAAGGAAAGGCAACACACAGTGTTTGATGAATTCATGCAGTGCATCGTCATGTTGGAGTGGATTCACAGCTGACCCTCCAGCAGGTTTTTGCAAATTGTAAATTACATGGGAAAAGAGTACTCATCTTTCTGCTGCAGAGCCATTGGTGTATCCTAACCAGTATTTGTAAACCTTAAAAAAAAGTTCGCTGTCTCATCTCATATAGTGAGTATCAAACTGGGGACGACATTTGGTTTTTTTGGTTTGGTGATTTTTTTTGGTGTGATTTCTTGGTTGTTTTGTTTTGTTTTTTTCATTGAAAATGGGTTTTGTAGTGCATAGCACACCTTGCTACAAATGGTAAAGTTGGTAGTGCTAGTTCCTCTGCATAAGACAAATGGGTAATGTCTGTCAAGATTTATAGCCAGCAAATGGAGATTTGTACACCAGTGTTCATAGCAGCACTATTCACCATTGCAAGAACATGGAAACAGCTCACATGTCCAAGCACAAATGAATATATCGAGAAATTATGGTATATTGAGAAAATATGGAATACTATGCGGCGCGCAGGAGCAATGACTTTGTAAATTATTACCCAACTTGGGAGGGACTGGAGAGCATTATGCTGAGTGAACTAACTCAGTCCCACAAGGATAAAGATTGTGTAAAACCATTATTGTAGAATGAGTATAAGGATCCAAGAGGGGTGGATGAGGGCGGAAGCAGAGGGATGAGGATGTGCAGGGGGAGAGGAGGATCAATCATGGGGTTGAATAATTTGATGGGGGAGGTGAGGGAAATTGAAAGAATATGTTCTCGAAAACAATGTATTAGAATTTTTATAAAAAAAATACTATTTTTGTGTGTGTGCACTGTCAAATTTGATCTGACTGGTACAAGAGGAGATTGTCGCTCCTTCTCCAGCAGAGTATCTGGTGGATTCAAACCACTTATCTCTGGGATTGCAGTGCAGCTTCTTGCCACCAGAGCTCTCTTGTTTTCGAATTTTGTAAATAAACTAGTATAAATTAAAAATAAAAAGATTTATAACCAGGGAAATGATTGTGGGCTTTACATGACTAACACCAGAGACCAATAATGTAAATATTTTGCTCTTTCATGTGTAGCCTCACACATTCAGTTCATATTGTTGCTTCGTTTTTAACCTTAATAGCTACACAGAAGTGTGTTTGAACATATTAGTAATTGAGAATTCTCACTAATTAATCTTTGACTACTTCTAAACTTCATTGTTTTCCCTCAGTTGAAAATAACATTGTATTTTTCACATTATGATACTAATGATCATTCATTACCAAAGAACAACTCAGAGAATACATTAAGGTGCTACTCAGACCCGATTTTAGTGGTCTCTAGAGTGAATATGTTTTGTTTCATATGCCTTCATAGTTACTTTCTAACTGTATGTAGTAACTTGAACTTATATATCATCCACTCTTCTTATACCAAACAATAGGAACACAGCAGCATGCATACATAGATACCCCTAGATTAGGGCACAGAACCATAGATCTGCAGTGATGCACATGACATGATGATTTGATAGGACATTGGCAGTACTTTTAAAGTAACTGATTGGCAATGTGAAGTTGCTTTTTTACTTAGAGAGTAGAGGTATTTGTTTGTTTTCTTAATTATACTAGTTTATTTACAAAATTTAAATTCTTTTCAAACTGATTCTTCCAGTTTCCCTCAAAACACCCCCCCCCTCAGTTTAGTTTGAAGGATGTATTGTTTTAGAAACAGATTGCTAGGCTTTTCTT
This sequence comes from Elephantulus edwardii, assembly GCF_000299155.1. Classification (NCBI taxonomy): domain Eukaryota; kingdom Metazoa; phylum Chordata; class Mammalia; order Macroscelidea; family Macroscelididae; genus Elephantulus; species Elephantulus edwardii. Next base: position 3,024,560 of record NW_006399871.1, read on the forward strand.
TTTAGATGATTCTAGGTAGATTCCAGCTATATTTTAATAGTTGAGTACTTAACTGTTTATATCACCAGGGACTAAATTTACTCATGTGAATGTAAACCTTGACAATTATTTCCAGCTGTGTACCCATCCTGTACACGATACAGAACATTTCCCATTTCCAAAACTGATAGCTCCTCTTTCTAATTCTGACTTAAGTTGAACCTCCATTGGTTTTCAGAGCCTGTGAACCTTTATGGAAGAAATTCCTACATCTTTATCCCAAAGAACAACTGTTGGCTTCACACTGCTGATACTCAGTATTAATCCTACTTCAAGAGAACAGTTCCATCATTCTAAAAGGACTCCAGACTCTTGGTGGCACAGGGGTGCTCAACTGCTAACTGAAAGGTTGGCAGTTCAGAGTCACCAAAAAAGTGACTTTGGAGAAAGTTTTCAACCTAGGAAACCCTATGGGACTGTCAGGTTGCTGGGACTCAGAATTAACTGATGGTAACTTCAGGAGCAGTTTAAAATATATAATAGTCCTTCCCCTTTGATCTGCTTTGTGCCCATGCCAGCTCTGTAGGGCTTAGGCTGGGTACCTGTGCATGGTCTATATCTCTCCTGCCTATCCATATATGTTACTGATGTAGTTACCTAGGGAGTGAGACATACAAATTAACTAAGAAGGACTTGTAACATTTTTCTCTACAATATGAGTTGTTTCTGGCAGTTTCCTCTTAACACTGCTCCCTCTTTTCTTGACCTAAAATAGTATAATAAATGATGCTTTCTTCTAAAAAATTTTCACCTGACATCCCATAGTTTATGATTACTGTGTGACTTATTTATCTGCTTCTTGTTTATTTGCTTTCCAGGGAACATACACTGATGAGAAGTCAAAGGCTTCCCACCACATATATCCATACCCTTCCTCGCAAGAGGATGGTAAGTTAGTTTGTGATTGCAGACTGATCCTCACATACTCTGTTAGATGTTAGTGTCTGTCAGCAGAGTGTAAACAGTATAAGAAGTTATATTTTTTTTAAATTATTTTTCACTGAAAGAATTTATGTATTACATAAATTTCATTTCAGAAATTATTTAAATTTCTAGTTTTCTTTAGTTAAGAAATACAGCATCTTGCTGACTTAGGGTAAGATTTTTAATTTTCATCCATGTAGAAAATTTATAGGTCATCATATCAGACAAGTTAACTATTAACATTAGCTAAAATCATATGTCATCATACCAGACAAGTACATTTATTGAAAGATTAATTTTGTACTGTCCTACTTTCAAACCATTGGACTTATTTTGTTTACCTACTGGTCATTATCTGTTGCTAATGTCTAGTCATGCCTTAAGTATCAAACCTCTTTGAATGATTACTATATGACTCTTGCTTTCTGAAAATTACGTTATAAGACATCACTGTGGAAAATCAGCTGTTAATTGGTTTGTTAAATTTACGGTGGTTTAGCTCTGCAGATTTTGGAAGCTTATTTTTTTAATTATCCAAGAGTTTGTCAGGGATGTTGACCCTTGCTAACCATTCTTTCAGAGGACTGAGGTACAAAATGAAGTATAAATGAAAGTAAAAAATAGAACATTCTGCAGGGATGTGGCGATTACATTTCTTTCTCGAGACCTCAATATATTCCTGTAGCACATCTTTATAAAAATCCAAATCATGTCAGATGTATACTATATTCACATAGTTACAAAGATTCTTTCGCTGATCAGTGTATCAGAAGTTAGTAAGAACCAGTTATTAAGTTAATAACCGAAGATAACCGGGCAGTCCTTGTATCTTTAAATATTAAAAGCATTATGTTAAATAATTCATGAATCAAAGAAACAAAAAGGAAAGAGAATTTTTCCAACTACATAAGAATGAAATGGCATTTTATAGCATATCAAATAAAGTTAGGATGCCTGTGGTAAAACTTCATTAATTACAAATGCTAAAAACAAGTAAAACTGGAAATTGATAGTACAGACATCTTTCCTAAAACAGAAAACCCACAAAACACAAGCATTTTTCTTAAGAAGTTGGTAAAACAGTTGTTTTAGAAATAAAGGTTTGAGCAAAGGTAGAGAAAATAGAAATACACAATAGCAAGGTGCTCTGTCATGTTAGAAATGGTTCTTAGAAAACACCAGTAATGAATTCTTGGTGAAAATGAGGAAAAGAAGACATGAATGTCAGGAATGAAAAGGACTTTACTACATGTCTTTCCCATTAAAGAACCTTTGTCAGCAAATATGATCATTTAGATAAAGCAGATTCCTTTAAAAATGAAACAATAAAATTAATGCAGGAATAAATAGATATATCTATAATTTTAAAACTACCTAAAAATAAAATTTAAGTCATAGGTGACTTTGCTGAATTAACCAGTTTATTATTTCAGGAATCAGAAAGAATGACAGGGTCCTAACTTAAATCCTGAAAGATGTGTAATAGTTACATAGTCTCACAGAAAAAGAGAGAAGAGGTTCTACTTGGGAAATGAGATAGTAAAGAATATTTACTACCTTGTGGTGTAGGAACAGAGCTGACAGGCAGGTGAGTTATTGATGGAAGAGCATTTTGACTAGAGTAGATAATGGTTTTTACTGATGTGTCATAGCCTGTAGAGAGCCGTGTATAGGTTGAGAAAGTCCCCTTAATCTGCTATTAGATAAAGTGAAGGTAAGGAAGAAGATTTAAAAAAGCAGCTTGGTTTTCTTTGGACTTTTTGTTTCTTACTAGGAAATGGATTTTTTTTTTTTTTTGTAATGTAGAATTTAAGGCTGTATAATAGTTTTTTATTTGACTGAAGTGTTTTGTTTCTCCTTTTTTTCTTTTCAGAAGAGTGGTTGAGACCGGTTATGAGGAAAGATAAGCAGGTGCTAGTTCATTGGGGGTTTTATCCAGACAGGTAATGTTGATCTACTATAAGATGTGGTATATTTCTTGCCAAAGCAAGTTGGAATTATTTGTATGTAATTTCATTTTCTAAAGAACAATTTTATTGATTTGTGTAGAGAAATCTCACTGTTCTCTTGTTTATTGACTATTTCATGGATTTTGCTAATTTTAATTTGGGAATTCATTGACGTCACATGGCTATATATGATATTAATACCTCATTAAAGTGATATCTTGGCTGCATTTTTTTGGGTCATTTAATTTTATTTTTTTTAATTATTATTAAATTGTATTAGTTTTAATGAACATTTACAGAGATTTTGGGTTTTCATTCATTCATTGTTGCACCGTTTTCTCTACCCTCCTCCCCAGTTTGTTCTTCTTCCCCCCCCCCCCCCCAATGCTGTTTTAATTTGTCCAGTTGCCACAGTGCTTGTCAAAGTCAGTTCTGATTAATCTCCTTTGTCAGTGTGTCCTTTGCCATTCCCTATCACTCCTCCCTGAGAGAGACTTCACCCTGATTCATAAGGAAAAGGGGATGGCGTATTCTCTTAGCTACTTCCTGCTGAAAAGGGACGCTGTAGGTTTCAGGGTGAAGATCTTCTCTCACTACTCTAAAGGGCCCCTTTGGCAGTAGGAAACACATAGACTATTATGGAGATTGATTTTGGAATTCAGATGCACTCTTATTGATTGTGCTTGGCCGTACATGTTCATATCCTTGAAGATTGGCTGCATTTTTATAAGATTTTTTTTTTTTCAATTTAGAAATAGAATAAATTTTTGGTAATTGAGATTTGGTACTTGGATAATTGGTAATTGAGATTTTTTTCTTCAAGAAACAGACTCACTGTCATCAAGTCAGAACTGACTCATAGCTTACCCACAAGCAGATTTTTAGAGGCAGTAAATCACACGGGAGATTGTCCATCTTTCTCCCATTTGGTATTATCTAACATAATTCATAGAATGCTTTAGTAGTAAAAATGTGAACAAGAAATACCAGAAACTGGAAGAGATGTTAGTGAGCAGAGTGGACTTTGTTGACTTGTGTGCTTGCCCCACTACAGAGAAAGAATGCGAGCTTTCCATGCACTTCATCTCCCTCTTCTGCTCCGGGGAGGCTTTTGTGTTGAGTCTTGTCACACCAAACGGTGGTTCTTTTTTGTTTTGTGAGTTTTTCAGGTCAACTCTGTCTTTTGGCTTTGTCCTTACTTCCTGCCATTTCATGCTGTTAGAATTAAATCCCATGCATATCATGTCAGAGAAAGCTGTTTTCAGCATGTATCTCAAAGATAGTTTTCTTGTTGTGTTGGTTTGGGGTTTTGCTTGTTGTTTTTTTTAATAGTAGCCATAAGATCACTGTAAAATGTAATTATTCTTTAATACTAAATAGAGAGTTCTGGGGGGCACAGTCCACAGAAATTGTGCTGCTACCTAAAAGGCACCCCTCTGTCAATACAGAACCTCCAGCTGATTTTTAAGTGAAAGATGGGCTGTCTCCTCAGCCGGAAGAACCCAGTGGAGGTTCAGCTATGAGTCAGTTTTGACTCAACGACAGTGAGTTTTAGTTAATATTAGATAGTCTGTGTTGCTTATCACATAAATGATGTATTTATGACTGATTTTTCTTTGAAGTATAATTCATTGTTATACCATACATACTTTTAGATGTGTAGGTTTCTCAGTCTTTCGGTTTTAGTTTATTATTTACAAAATGTCAATATTTGTCCTATATAGTTTAACAATTTTGTTATGTTTTTATATGTGCATCACAGTATCATATTTTAACAGACTTGTTCTCTGTTTTAAAATAGTACATTCATTCTAGAGGATGATCAGATTTGATTTCATTTTCATTTTGGAGAGTAATACACTTTGCATAGCTGTGAGTTCTTTAAGAGATAAAACACACAGTGTCTGTGCATTATGTGTAAGCTCATATGCATAGTCTTAACACAGGTTAAGTTAATTTATCCAAGAAAAATTATTTTGGTAATCAGCCTCTTCTGAACTCAAAATTTTGACAGGTTTACCTGAACTGATTTTTTAAGTCAATGTATGAACAAAAGCCTTCTAGAAAAGATTTCTAATTGCAGAGTGTATATAGTTGTTTAGTGTACTGCATGGTTTAAAATTGAGAAGAGAGTGCATCAGGGTTGTATTCTTTCTTCATACCTATTCAATCTTTACTCTGAACAAATTATCCAAGAAGCTGGACTCTGAAGAGGAGTGTGACATCAGGATTGAGGGAGACTCATCAATAACCTGGGTAATGTAGATGACACAGCCTTGCTTGTTGAAAGTGAGAAGGACTTGATGCATTTGTTGCAGAAGATCAAGGAATGGCTTCTCAATGTCAAGAAAACAATGATTTTTAACCACTGGACCATTAGGCAGCATCTTGATGGATAAAGGAGATTGGAACTGTCAGTACCTTCATCTTGCATGAGTCCACAATTAACACCCTTGGTACCAGCAGTCAGGAAATAAGGAAGATCCATTAGGGACCTCTCCATATTATTGAAGAATAGTGATGTCAGTTTGAGGACTAAGATGCGTCTGATTCAGGCCATAGTTTTTCTGATCATTTGCTATGCATCCGAGAGCTGGACAATGAATAAGGATGACAGAAAAAGAATTGATACCTTTGAGCTGTGATACTGGAGAAAAACATTGAACCATCCCATGGACGGTCAAAAGAACAAACTGATACTGTCTTGGAGAGGGTGCAGCCAGGGTGCTCTTTGGAGACAATAATGATGATATACTTCAGACATGTTGCTAGGAGGGCCTATTCTTTGTAGAGGGACATGATACTGGGAACGGTGGAGAAGAAGACCCTCAACCAGGTGGATTGACATGGTGACTGCTGCAGTGGTCTCTTGTGTCTCAGGAAGAGTGACGATGGTTCAGGACAGGACTGCGATCACATCTTTTGTTCATAGGGTCACTATGAGTCATAATTGATGGCACGTAACAACAATTACAACAACAGTGCTACTATAACAGAATTAAAGAGCCCTGTCTAATAGTGTATTATTATGTAGCATATGGGACTGCTAGTGTATTGGCAGTTAATTTTCATCAACTTGTCAGAGTGACAAAGATGTGAAAGATTTAGTCTTAAAACCTGATGGAAGGTTATTATGAGTCAGAACTAGCCTTAAAACATTGAGGATTTTAAAAACCCCAACAGACCAGAAAACTACAAGTAAAACTAGTGTTGAGAAACACATTCACTCTTTAATGGTTTGAGAGGCTGAATGTCTGAATTTAGGATGTCACATCTAGGGCTCAGTGGTGGAGTAAGCCATGTGGATATTTGAGGCTCACTGGATGGGTGTGAGGAGTGTTGCAGGCAGCAGGGAGCAGCACAGGCAAAGAAAAGGAGGCCACAGATGCCTAGCTTCTTGGACGGATGCCACCAAAGCTCGACTTGAGGAACATGAACAAAGGATGCAGAGCAGGAGATGAGATTACAGGAAGAGGATCTGATTGTGAGGCCTTGAAAAGCTGCTGTAATGATTTTTGTCATACATAGGAGCCTTGGAAAGGTTTTGAGCAATGTAGTGACTTAGTTTTCAAAAGGATCAATCTGTTTGTTGTGTGAGAAATCAGTTCCAGGAATTAAAAACAGAAGTAGGGAAACAGTTGAACAGACTCAAGGAGTTGAGAGATGGTGCCTGGACATGTTTTGAAGGTGGAACTGGTAGAATTTTTGGATGGTTTGGCTGTAAAATGTAATTAATAATGTGCAACAATTATGAAAATTTAGTTTTTTCATTAAAATAAAAATATTTTAAAAAAGATCTAGTAACTTTAAAAAAAAAAAATAAGATGTTGAGGTTGCATCCAGGTTTTTGGCCCCTGGTGCTGGCATGATGGAATTGGCATTGAGTGAAATGGGGTTGACTAGTTGGTGGACAGAGGAACATTACAAGTTGAGTTTTTATTATGTTAGCTTTCACAGTCTTAGTAGACATATCAAAAGGGAGACATAGATGTAGTCACTAGATTCATGAACCTAGAGATGTGAAAAGAGAGCAGATACTAAAGAATCTTCTTTATATGTGTGAAGCCATAGAACTGAACAGATCATCAAAAGAATGATACAAAGAGGAATGAGTCATCAAATTGAGCCATCTGTGGTGAAGCAGTTTGGGGGAAGAAAAAACTGACAATGGAGGTTATGAGAGGAAAGGCAGGAAGGATCAGGTGATGGGAGCCAGGTGAGGGAAGTGCTTCAGGAAGAGTAACGGACTAGGTAAAATTCTGTGTGATATGGACTAAGACTTGAACTTTCTGTTAGGTTTGTGAAAGGGTATTAGTGACCTTCAGTCATTTCCTGATAGAGAAGTAAAGACAAAAAACTTGTGATAATTTGCTATTTTTCTGTCATAGTA